>NC_142034.1:21347968-21660329 GCF_982192425.1 Myodes glareolus | reverse complement strand
GATCTCAGCAAAGGCTGGGTGTGTCACCGAGACAGCACGTCACTCTCGCCTTAGTATTTAGAAGCCTGCCGTTAGCTTACCTTATAAATGTCTTAATGTGCTATTTTTTTGTCCTGAAAGAAATTTAACTTGGATGTTTCTCAATTTTGGTGGGTAGCACCCTGTGGCTTTTACCCCTCCCCAAGTAGAGACACGGTGGCATTGTGAATGCTTTAACCCAGGGTACCGTTTTCTCAGGCTGCTTGGGTTGTGGAAACATTGTAACCTGTAGTCGTGGAGCCGTTCTCCAGTGTGTCTGGTCAAGTTTCCTCTCCATAGCAGGAAGATTATTTTATCAACAAATCCAGGAAAGCAGAACATGGTATCTCCAGCAGAGCAGCTGCACCAAGAATGGGCCCAGTTTATTTAGCCAGGAGACTTAGGGATTATCTTGAATCCAGCTTTCTTCACTCTTTGTCTTGTAGTAGCCTTCTAAAGTTGTTTTCTTCTATGAGAACAGTATACACTCTGTATGTGAGACATTATAGGCAGCCTAAGGCGTCTTGGCTAATAGCTCATAAGCATATTTTTTCTGATTTTTTTTCTTGCTGTCCTTGTACTTGAGGTGTGAGCTTGGTATTGTTCCTTGTTGCATATAGTCTAAATTTGTGTGAGTCTCAAGATTCAACATGCTGTTCTTGCCAGTGACTTAGTTCCTTGTATCCAGCCAACTCTTTATCTGTTTCTCTCTGTGCCCAGGAACAGACAGGCTTCCTCTGTCTCCTCTTCTCTGTACTTCTGTCGTCCTGGAAATACAAGAGTCCAAGTAGAACCGGAGAAACAAGCTGCACTGTGCTGAGTAGCCCCTCAGCTTCTCTGTCAGGCTTCCGGTTGTGTCTGAAAACAGGAAGGTGTTTGTGGATCTGTGGTTATAGGGCAGATATTCTCAATGAAGCTTAGGAGAGGGAGCAAGGGTAAAGTACAGAAGGCCCTGCCCTTAAAGGAATCCTTCTGATGTCACCCAAGTTTAGCTATTCTTGAACTTTTCAGCTAGACCTGTAAGTCCAACATTCAGGAGCCTGGGGCTAGGACTGCTAGGAGTTGGAGGCCCGTCTAGGCCACACAGTCAAGACCAGGCTATCCTGGGCTGCAGCGTAAGACTGTCTCAAGGGAAGTTCTCATCTATATTGAGAGTTCTGAACTCTTGATTTTTCTCCTCGGGTCTAGGGTGACCACGTGCACAAGTCTGTATTCATCATTTTTTTCCAAGGCGATCAGCTGAAAAATAGGGTCAAGAAAATCTGCGAAGGGTAAGAACGCACACCTACCTCCACCCAAGAGGCGTGGCTCTGCTGCCTGCTTACACTCAGAAAAGTGCCGCGCAGATCCTCGTTCTGCTTTGCACGTCAAATGCGCTGCTTACTGATGTTGGGAATGCTTTAAACCATCAGAAGTAGCTCCAGTTTTTCTTCCTTTCTTTTCCGCGTATCGGAACCACAGCTTGGGGGTTGGGAAATAGTTCAGAGGATAAAATGCTGACTCCTCAAGCACTGAGGACTAGAGTTTAGATCCCCAGAACCCACATAAGTGCCAGGTGAGCGTGGCAGCCACCTGCAATCCCAACATTCGGAAGCCAAGACAGAATCCCTGGAGCCCTCTGCCTACTTAGGCTCACTGCATGGGTGTACTCTGGAATCAAGAGAGACTCTGCTTAAATGACTAAGGTGGAGAGAAATCCAGGAAGACTCCTGGTGTCAACCTTGGATCTCTTAAGACATGCACACACACACACATATGTGCACATGCACACCACACATATATACTCATACCTTCACCCAAAGAAATCAGCCAAACTCAGTTTCATTATTCAGGGACAGTGGGTTTACATGCCAGCTTAGTGCCCATAGGCACTGTATTAACTTTATGGGATTCTGTGTTATGGATAGAAATTTCACCATGTCATATTTTTCTAATAACTTATAATAAAAATAGTTTTAAAATTATTTTTTCAAAATTCTTTGCTAAAGATTTATTTATTTTGTGTTTTTGAGTGTTTTGCCTGTATGTATGTATGTATATGCACACGTGCATGCCTGGTGCCCTTGGAAACCACAAGAGAGTTTTGGATCCCCTAGAACTGAATTACAGGCAGTTGTGACCCTCTACACAGGTGCTGGGAACTGAACCTGGGGCCTCTGAAAGAGAAACAGGTGCTCAAAACTGCAGAGCAATCTCTTCAGCCCCTTATTACTATTATTATTAATTTTCTTAAATCTCAAAACGATTTCGTAGCTACAGGGAAGGTCGAGACTGTGCAGTGCTGCTGCTCTCTGTAGGCCGCTCACATACGTGATTGGTGTTGATTGACACAGCAGCCTGACCTGATTGCGTTTGGTCCTACTGACTTACTCCTACTAAGTTAGCGTTGCCTTCTGAAGTGATGTAGATAGACTACACTAAGAAATTTCGGTGTTCCTGACTGTTCCCGTCTCTTCCAGGTTCCGAGCCTCCCTCTATCCCTGTCCTGAGACTCCACAGGAGAGGAAAGAAATGGCTTCCGGAGTCAATACCAGGATCGATGATCTCCAGATGGTACAAGGGGGAGCCTGGGAATCTGACTCTGTGAAGTACGGCAGTAGCGAGCCACTCTGCTCCCTTGAGTCCTTGACAGTCTGTTAAAGCACCTAAAGCAGTTGAGCATACCAAAAACAGAAATGTGTGTGGGTAGTAAGTCCCCCTGGGAACTGGCAAAAGTCTCAGGGTAGGACTCTTAAAAATAGCGTTAGTCATCCTCCAGCAAGAAAGGAATGCTGTGTGTCTGGAACCCTTACTGCCTGAGAGCAGTCCATTCCCCTCTGCTGCATGACTCTGAGATTTTTTTTTCCAATGATATGTTTTTGTTAAGTATGCTAAGAAAAAGAAAACTCAAATGGTCCAGAAGTACATGTAGAGTCCATTTTGCCCACACACACTCTCCTTCTGGTGGCCCCTTTTAACAACATGATACAGCTTCCGGTTATCTTTGATCTTAACCACATGGGCCAGCCAAAGAGCCCAGAGTTGACTCTTGAACCCAGAGAGAGACTGTTCGATTTTTATCAATTTACAGAGCAAAAGTCATGCACACCGTGGTCCTAGCAGGGTTCTAAGGAAAGAGTCATGATTCATAGTATTTGGAAGGAGAAGGCAGCCAGGGGACCGTCTTAGTTTTTGAAAGAAAGAGTACAGTAGTTGTTTGCTGTCCTTAAAATGTTAGAGCATAGCATATCCCGAGGCCGTTCTTTATGGCAGTGATATTATCACATACGTGATGTGGTGGCTCCAATTTCAATTCCTTTCTCATTTTTCCCTTTATCTCCTGATGAGGATGACCCACCAGCTTGAACTGTTGCTCCTTTAAGATAATCATTTTCCTTCCTTTGTGTGTGTGCATGCGTGTGTGGGGTGGTGGGGTAGTGCTGCTAGGACTAGAAGCTAGGGCCTGCATGCTGAACAGATTCCTCTACTTCTGAGCTGTGTTCTCAGCTCCAAAACTCAAATTCCTTGAGCTAGAGACATATTTCAGTGGTGGCGTGCTCGGAGAGTGTGTGCAAGCTCTGAGTCCCATCACTACCACTGTAAGAGCTCACATTTCTTATAATTTGATCAATCCCCATCACCCTAAACCCACAAATCCCCAAATAATACATTTTGCTAGGGGAAGAATAAGACTGTTCTCTGGTAACCCTTTTTAGAAAGCAATGCCACAGCAGAGCGTGGTGGTGCAGGCCTTTAATCCTGGAGGCAGAGGAAGGGAGATCTTTGTGACTTTAAGGCCATCCTGGTCTACAGAGTGAGTTCTAGGATAGCTAAGACAGCTAGGACTGTTACACAGAGAAACCCTGTTTTGGAAAAGAAGGAAGGAAGGAAGGAAGGAAGGAAGGAAGGAAGGAAGAAAAAGCAAGCAATGCCACTTGGCTACCCTGTCCTATGACGGAAGGCTTGTATTAGAAAGAGACCTCCCCTATTTCCTCTCCTCCCAAAAGGTTCTCAATCAAACAGAGGATCACCGCCAGAGGGTTCTGCAGGCAGCTGCTAAGAACATTCGGGTCTGGTTCATCAAGGTACGGAAGATGAAGGCCATCTACCATACCCTGAACCTGTGCAACATAGATGTGACCCAGAAGTGCCTGATTGCAGAAGTCTGGTGCCCTGTCACTGACCTTGACTCCATCCAGTTTGCACTTAGAAGAGGCACGGTGAGTCTCCAGCTGAAATGAATCTGGTGGGCAGGTGAAGAGCTGAGCTTCCTATTAATCAGCTTTGTATTTATGACATTTTTGCTTTCAGAGTTGTGTTTGGTTTGTTTGGTTTGATTTGCTTTGGTTTTTCAAGACAGGATTTCTCTGGTCCTGGCTGTCCTGGAACTCACTTTATAGATCAGGCTGGCCTCAAACTCATTGAGATTCACAAATGCTGGAATCAAAGGCATGTACCACCACCACCGGTGCATTCAGAGTTCCTAGTGTTTTTTATACCCTGAGAGCGCACTCTGACTGTTGCAAAGGCATTTGGTCATGGTCATGTCTCCTCAGGACAGACCATGCTGGAGTATTAGCTTCCTGACTCACTATCTGATTGACAGCTTCTGCTTGATCGTTAGAGCAGCCGCTTTCTAAGACACTGACCTAAGCCAGGGAGTGTGTATGTATATGTGTGTGTATATATACGCACATATATACATATATACAGAGGTATACAAGCTGTACCTGAAGCACCTTGCAATTCATTAGGATAGGCAGACCTACTAAACAGCCTGGGCTGAGTGGAGATGTGTGTGGAGGGAGAGTGGAACTTTTCTAACTAATGTGATCAGAAAAAGCTCCAAGAAAAAGTAGAGTTTGGTGGAACAAGGGGTGTCACTCTATAGCAGAGCATTTGCTTGGCATGTGTGAAACCCTGGGTTCAGTCCCCAGAGCTGCAAAAACATAAGCCAACAATGGAAAAGTCCCTGACTTCTGACCAGGGACTTGAACGGGTACAATGGTTAGCAAAGCAGAAAGCTGTGTGAACAAGACTAGGGAAGCAGCCAAGCTGGGAGACAGTTTGCCTTCCATGCATGAAGCCCTGGTAATTTTGTTTGTATGTTTTGTTTTTGAGACAAGGTTTCTTTGTGTAGCCCTTGCTGTCTTGGAACTCTAGACCAGGCTGGCCTTGAACTCATGGATACGCCTGCCTCTGCTGTTTGAGTGCTGGGATTAAAGATGTGTGCTATTACTCTTAGCTATGAAGCGCTGGTTTAATTTCCAGATCTACATAAGCCAGATATGGTGGCATATCCTTGTTATTCCAGCACTTGGAAATTAATAGCAAGGGGATCTGGAGTTCAAGGTTATATAGTAAGTTTGAGGTTCAAGGTTACTCAAAGTAAGTTTGAGTTCAAGGTTATGTAGTAAGTTTGGCTATATAGTAAGTTTGAGATCAGACTGGGCTACATGAGACCCTTATCTCAACAAACAAAACCCCACAAAATGAAAGGAAAAGGCTACAGATAAAGGCTGGAAGTACTGTGCAGGAGTGCACGCATGGTGTTAAGCAAACGGGGTTTATAATGGTTTAACTGACAAGAATAGCAGCTAACAGTTCATCAAATAGGTTGAAGCCCAGTTATGAGTGACTTTTCAAAGGCTCCAGGGTTTAAAACTTATTCCAGGAGGTTAGAGAGGCAGTGTGCTGTGTAGCTGTGATTAAGGCAGGTTTGAAAACGTGGTCAATGGACCATGAGAAGCAGAGAAATCCTGAGAGTGGGTGGCCAGTCATGAGGCTACTGTGAGCATAGAGTTGTCGTTGATGAGGGCTGCAGGCAGGACTTTAAAAACATGGGAAATCTGTGAGACACTCTGAAGGGGAAAATGAGTACATAGCCTCGTTTTTTAGTAAAGCACAGGAACAAGAATTAAGAACATTTCTGAGACAGCAGGCTGTGTGCACCTAAGGATTAGAACTCATGGATATCAGAGCCCAGCAGGAGGAACTTCTTAACGGGAAGGCTGTCAGGTTGAGCTGCAGCCACACGGAGGCCCTGAACAGAAATCTATGAGGAAATAGCAAATAGCCATTGGGGCTACAGATATTAGAGTGTTAATAAGAGTGGGGGCACGGAGACCTCAGAGGAGACCCTAGAGAGGAAAAGGAGTCCCTCGGAGGGAGCCCTGCGGTGTCACTGGGTGGGCAGAGGCAGAGCTGGTGTCTGGCCAGTCATGTCATGAGCATCTCAGCTGAACCGCAGGCCTTAGGGAATGAGGAGTGGGCGGGGGAAGAGAGCAGACAGTGTGTTTTACTTTCTCAGTCTTGAACACTTTCCTTTCTTTCTTTCTTTCTTTTTTTTTTTTTTTTTTTTTTTTGAGACAGGGTTTCTCTGTGCAACAGTCCTGGCTGTCCTGGAACTCGCTTTGTACCCAGACTAGCCTCGAACTCACAGAGATCCTCCTGCCTCTACCTCCCAGGTGCTGGGATGAAGGCGTGCGTCACCATTCCGGGCAGAATTGGGGTTTTTCTGAGAAATATTTTCCAGGAAACAGCAAACCTTATGAGTGAGGGAACAAGGTCAGAGAGCAGCTCGCTTGTCAGTCTATCTGTGTTTATTTGGGTGCATTTCACGTGCCGCAAAATAGCCTCTTACCGTCGACAGTTCAGTAGCTTTAGCGTTTGCTGGTGCGCAGCCAGCACCACACTCTCTGTGTAGAGTATTTTCAACTCCTGCCAAATCTCTGACCCCCAATTAAGACTTAGGAAGTATATCTTTATGGTGAAAAAAAATTAAGCCAGGCAGTAGCACGCTTTAGGAGGCTGAGGAAGAAGGATCACTTAATTCAAGAGTTCAAGACCAGGGCTGAACTGTGGTGGCATACATCTTTTTTTGATTTTTCGAAACAGAGTTTCTCTGTAGTTTTGGAGCCTATCCTGGAACTAGCTCTTATAGACCAGGCTGGCCTCGAACTCACAGAGATCAGGCAGATTAAAGGCGTGCACCACCGCTTCCACTGCTCTATCCATCTTGTATATACCAGGCGAATGCTCTGCAGCGGAGCTGCTGGTGTTATCCCGAACGGCCTCCAATTTCATCTCCTCCAGCCGCTCGTGGGCCTGGGGTGTGGAAACAGTGTAGGTGAGGCCAGCCAGGCCTGGGAGTCCTGGGATACCAAACCCCTAATTCTTAAAAACTCCATGGCAACATCACTCTGAGTCCCACTTCAGTTACACCAGACACACACACACGCACACATTCACATCCATGTGTTCTTTGTTTTCCTTTCTCCAGCAAATGATGATTAACTGTTTTATAAGGCCTGGAGGGATGACTCAGCAGTTAACACTGGTTGAATTCCCGACACCCATATTGTGGTTCACAACTGTCTGCGGCTCTAAGATCTGACACCCTCACACAGACATACATGCAGGCAAAACACCAATGCACATAAAATAAAAATAAATTATCTTTTAAAAAGGACTCAGTTTATAAACAGGACAATCCAAAAGACAGATTTCTGGTTCCATTCTTTTGACTCACACAGTTATCAGAACTCATTAGATTACCCCTAACTCCCAAGAAATGTAAGTATATGGAGTCAACATCATGGTCGGATGAGACTTTAGACATCTTTTAGCCCAAGATCAGAAAGCCATGGAGGTAAAGTAACTTTCCCAGAGACTTGAACCTGGGTCTCCCAGGCTCAGTGTGTCTTGTGGGGAAGGGGGAAGAAATCAGTTCATGAGACCAGCAAGATGACTCATCGTATAAAGGCGCTTGTCACTCAGGCTTGTAACCTGAGTCTGTTCCCTGGAACCAACATAGAGGAGGAAGGAGAGAAGTGACTTCATAAAGTTGTCCTCCATGTGCATGCTATAGCATGCATACACGTGCACACACACACACACACACACACACACATAATGTAAACATCATACTTCCAGCCTGGTCTATAAGAGTGAGTTCCAGTACAGGTTCCAAAGCTACAGAGAAACCCTGTCTCGAAAAATAAAAACAAAAACAATAACAACAACAAAGATGTGCACCACCACTGCCCAGCCCTGGTCTTGAACTCTTGAATTAAGTGATCCTTCCTCCTCAGCCTCCTGAAGCATGCCACTGCCTGGCTTAAATTTTTTTTCATGATAATAATATACTTTCTAAGTCTTAATTGAAGCTCACTTTTTATTTATGTATTTATTTATTTATTTTTGCCTATAAATATCCAGTCTGTTTGCTTTGTTTTCTGCTGTTTTCAAATGTTGAAACTGTTCCTCACTCTGTAGTTCAGGCTGGCCTTGACTCCCAGTCCTCTTATCTTGGCCTCCTGGAGCACCAGGTGCTGCTACGCCTGGCTCCAAGACTTAACTGAAATCTTCTGTTGTCATTTTAGATCTAGTCCCAGTTCTTCGAAAGACTGAGAAAGATATAAAATAATCTTGACTTTCTTGTTCATTTAATTGAAATGTAACTGTATAAAAGAAGATACAAGTTTTAGGTGCAGTTTGAATTGTGATGCGTATGTGTCTGCAGAGCCAGGAGGAACCTAATGTTGACATTACTGATGTTTCCTAGGAACACAGCGGTTCTACTGTCCCCTCCATCCTGAACAGGATGCAGACAAACCAGACCCCCCCAACGTACAACAAAACCAACAAGTTCACACACGGCTTCCAGAACATAGTAGATGCTTATGGGATTGGGACTTACCGAGAGATAAACCCAGGTGAGAATGTTTGATCTTTCCCCCTAGCAGGTGTCCTCAGCCTACAGGCTTCATGTGCCCTAGGATAGCTATGAACGCAGCAGCACAAAATCGCAAACTTAATTAATGTTTTGGGTTTTTTTTTTTAATAATTTAAATTCTTTTTTTTTCTTTTCTTTTTCTTTCTTTTTTTTTGGGGGGGTCATGAAACACGGTCTCATCATATATCTCTGGGTGACCTGGAACTTGCTTTGTAGACCAGGTTGGCTTTCAACTCACAAAGATTTGCTTGTGTCTGCCTCTTAGTGCTAGAATTAAAGGTGGTGCACCACCACACTTGGCTAATATTTCATTCTTTTCTTTCTTTTTGTTTTTCAAGACAGCATTTCTTTGTGTAGCCCTGGCTGTCCTTGAACTCACTCTGTAGATCAGGATGGCCTAGAACTCACAGAGATCCACCTGCCTCTGCCTCCCAAGTGCTGGGATTAAAGGTCTGTGTCTTGCTAATAATCCTGTTGGACAACGGCTTTAGAGATGTCCAGATCTCAGCTGGTGTGCAATTGCTGTAAAACGTGCCCACTAGATATAAGCAGATCCATTGTGGAATAATGCTTCTCTAAGAGCTTCTTATTGGATTCTTGTATCTGTCCTCCAAGCTACAAAACACCTGACCTCTCAAAATAGCAACAAAATATCACTTGGCTTTGGAGGAGCTCCTTAAACAAAATGGTTTCTTTGTTTGTTTAAGATGTCTTATATTCATTCTAGAATGACCTCTTGGTTTCCTTGTCCTGAGGCTAGACAGAAAGTAGAATAATGATAACTGTTTTTGGCACAGGTCAGTCTCTTCCATATTCAGTTACTTACTCAAGAATCTGATATTCATTATTGAACCTGCTTTGCTGTGGTTCCAGGCTTTCCCTTATTGCTTGAGGGCTTTAGCAGCTCAGAAAGGGTTGCTGCCTGGGGAGGCGACAGCTGGCCTAGCCCAGGGTAGAATCCTGAGGCTGGAGGGAGTGCAACAACCAGCTAGTGTTGTTGCTGTGCAACCCATCAGCTGCTCAGTGAGGGTGTGGCTCTCACTGTGACCGCTCTCTCCCCCTGAGAGAGTCCATTCATCCAACATGGAGGAAGAAGCCGCTCACGTGCATCTCAGAGTCCAGACAAGAGTGGGGCATGTGGGGACCCATGCTTTTCTGTAGCTCATGGTTCGCTTTCTGTTTTCTTCCTAGCTCCATACACCATCATCACTTTCCCTTTCCTGTTTGCTGTGATGTTTGGAGATTTCGGGCACGGCATTTTGATGACTCTTTTTGCTGTATGGATGGTGCTGAGGGAGAGCCGGATTCTCTCCCAGAAGAACGAGAATGAGGTGCTGTTTCGGTGGCTCCTGCGCTGGACCGAACTCTGTACTATCTTGAGCATTCGTGATGACTAAATAGTGGTCTAAAAGTCCGTGAATTTACAAAAAGGGAATGAAAGTTGTTTGAATATTGAAGAGGCCATGTGCTATATATGCGAATTTGTTTTAGCATTCTTATTTCATTTGTAGTTGTGGGGGTTGACCGTTGGGCCTCACAGGCAAGTGCTCAGCCATTGAGCTACTCCCCCAGCCATCTTAGTCCTATATTTTGATCCTTAGCTGAAACTTTCAGAGCCGGGATGGGGTGCGCTGGTGCATATTGGTATAGTATAAGTAGTCGTATCGCAACGGACGCTGCGACACTGGATCTAATAACTTCTTCTCTCTGGCTCCAGATGTTTAGCACCGTGTTCAGCGGTCGATACATTATTCTTCTGATGGGAATATTCTCCATCTACACTGGTCTCATCTACAATGACTGTTTTTCCAAGTCTCTGAATATCTTTGGGTCATCATGGAGTGTACGGCCAATGTTCACTCTAGGGAACTGGACGTAAGTTGCAGAAACCAAAAATCAAAGCTAGTTCCTTGTATGTCCATCTCTGGCTTGTCGAGTGAGCAGTAAACTAACTCCCTTTAGGAGAGCTTGAGAATGTGTTTCGGAGGGAGCGTTGTCTCTTCTCACTTATGCTCCAGTCAGTGGAGGGCTGTATGATTTGTCCAGCAGGTGTCAAGAGCCTGTAAATTAATGTGAAATCTATTTATTTGTTTGTAACTTAAAAGCAAGTTACCTAAATTCCCTCCTTAGTTATGTATTAGTGCTTACCTTTTCTTTGTGTTTGATTTCCTCTTGTTCTTGGATTCGAATTTCTCCTTTCTTCTTGCACTTACGTATGTGAGTGAGTTCAGTTGTGTGGAGATGCATGTGTGTTTGTGGAGGCCCATGGTTGGCCCTTCCTGACTCATCTCACAGAGTGACTTCTGGTCTCCTCCTGAGCCTAGAGCTGCCACCCAGCTAGGCCTTATTTGTCTCCACCTCCCCACCCCCATAAGGGCCGCTTTCATGCAGGTTCTAGGGATGCAAAGTCCTCAAGCTTGCAGGTGAGCACTCTCCCTGCTGGGCCATCTCAGCAGGGAGATAACTATAGTAGTTCCTTTTGTGCTCGGTGTTTAGGCCTGGTAGTTTCCTTTCCTCGATCCAAAATAAAAATGATTTTCTTTAACCCGACAGGGAAGAGACGCTTCTGGGAAGCTCTGTTCTCCAGTTGAACCCAGCTATCCCTGGAGTTTTTGGTGGACCGTACCCATTTGGCATTGATCCAGTAAGTGTGCCTCTTTCCTACATGTGGCTTTCCCCAAAGGTTGGTGCTTGTTTGCTTTGAGTGCTAAGAACTGAACTGAAGGCCTCGTGCATGCTAGACAAATGCTCTACCTCCTAAGCTGTATGCCAGCCTCGGTTTACTTTTTTTCTTTTTCATTTTGAGATACATACTCACCAGGCTGTCTTTGAAATCTCTCTAGCTCACACGGGACTTGAACTTTTTAATCTTCTTGCCTCGGCTTTGAAGTTTTTAACTGATCTTGAAATAAGAGGTTTAAGGTGGGATAACTAAAGTACACACTTATAATCCCAGCACTTGGGGGGACTGCAGTAGTCAGATCACCCCAAGTGTGAGGCCAGCTCAGGCTATGTAGTGAAACTCTATTCAAAAGAAACAAAACAACAAAACAAAAACCCTAAAAACGAACTAAATATTAAAAATTAAAGCAGGAGCTGGGGTCACTGAAGTGCGTGTGCTGAGGACCTGAGTTCAGGTCTCAGCACCCACGTGGCAGCTAAGGTGTGTTGGCACGCACCTGTAGCCCCAGCGCTATGGAACAGAGACAGGTCGAGCCTGGGGCATCACTGACCAGCCGCTAACCGAAGCAGTGAATGCTGGGATCAGTGGAGACCCTGCCTCAAAAAGTCATGTGAGGAGCAACTAAGGAAGACGCTCAGCATCGGCCTCTAGCTCCATGTGCACTCATACACATAGACACACTCAAAGTATTTTTAAATATTTTTAATATAAGAAAAATGTACATACAGCCGGGCAGTGGTGACTCAAGCCTTTAATCCCAGCACTTGGGAGGCAGAGGCAGGTGGATCTTTGTGAGTTCGAGGCCAGCCTGATCTACAGAGTGAGTTCCAGGGCAGGCTCTAAAAGTACAGAGAACCCTATCTCAAAAAAAACCAAACCATGGGACTGGAGAGATGGCTCAGAGGTTAAGAGCATTGCCTGCTCTTCCTAAGGTCCCGAGTTCAATTCCCAGCAACCACATGATGGCTCACAACCATTTGTAATGAGGTCTGGTGCCCTTTTCTGGCCTACAGACATACACGCAGACAGAATATTGTATACATAATAAACAAATATTAAAAAAAAAAAGTACTGGATGCTCTTCCACAGGATCTGGGTTTGATGCCCAGCACCCACATAGTAGCTCTCAACTGTCTGTAACTCAAGTTTCAGGGGTTCAATGCCCACTTCAAGCCTCCATGGGCACCAAGCAAGCATATGGTTCACAGACATACAAACAGATCAAAAGTCATACATATAAAATAAAATAATATACATTTTTTTAAATATTTATTTATTGTGTATACAATATTCTTTCTGTATGTATGCCTGAAGGCCAGAAGAGGGCACCAGACCTCACTACAGATGGTTGTGAGCCACCATGTGCTTGCTGGGAATTGAACTCGGGACCTTTGGAAGAGCAGGCAATGCTCTTAACCACTGAGCCATCTCTCCAGCCCAATAATATATTTTTTAAAAAAAACAAACCAAACAAAAAAATGTGCAGGGGCTGGAGAGATGGCTCAGTGGTTAAGAGCATTGCCTGCTCTTCCAAAGGTCCTGAGTCCAATTCCCAGCAACCATGTGGTGGCTCACAACCATCTGTAATGAGGTCTGGTGCCCTCTTCTGGCCTACAGATATACAGAGAGACAGAATATTGTATACATAATAAAAAAATGTGCATACAAGTTTTTTTTTTATAGAAATACAGTGGTATAATTATGGATACAAATAATGTTTTTCTATCATCATTTCTCAACATATAAGTATCAAACTAGTGCCACTTTGGGTTGTGTTATATGAGAATTTTTTCTTTTCATTTTCTGTATTTGTTTGGATGAAACCCAGGGTCTCAGCATGATAGGCGAGCACTCTAACTACTAAGTTATGTCCCCAGCACAGAATGTTTGAATTGCTTGCCTTGAGTTCAGTTGAGAGGGAGAGAAAGACATTAGATTACTCTTGCGTAGAATTAGGACAGAATTTCCAATAATTTTTGCAATGACCCTTAATACACTTCTGCAAGTTTGCACTGTGTATTTCTTCAGAGCAGAATCCTAGTGCTGATAATTACAAAGTTAGAATGTTGATCAAGTCTGAAAAATGCTAAAGATGCCTTTTACATCACACAGTAGCAAATATTCAGCCAGGATTTAATTCTTTTGTATGTTTTTGAGACAGGGTCTCACATAGCCTAGACTGGCCTCAAATTCAATATGAATGGAATGTAGCCTTGAACTCCTGATTCTCAGGCCCCCACCTCCTAAGTGTTGGAATTACAGGGATGTGACACCATTCCTAGATTAAGATTTCATTCTTTATGTAAAAATAAGCAGATTCAACTCATTATTGTATTAATTTACTTTTTTAAAATAAATGATTAAATTGTACCAAATATATTTTGATGTTTTTTTTCAAGATAGGGTTTCTCTGTGTAGCTTTGAAGTCTGTCCTTGAACTTACTCTGTAAACCAGGCTGTCCTCAAACTCATAGAGATCCCAAACTCATAGAGATCCGCCTGCCTCTGCCTCCCAAGAGCTGGTATTAAAGGTGTGCGCTACCACTGCCCAGCTTCCAAATTTCTTTTAAAATTAAATTTATGATTCATTTTTACTGAGTGTTTGACTTGTGTGCCTCCCTGTTTTATATACCTGTCTACCCAGGGTAGCTTCATAGTTCTCAGACAGAAAGGGGTTGCAAGTAGAAACAGTTTATGAAGCCTTGTGTCTTGATGTGCCTTGATGGCGCCATAAGAGCAGAAAAGAAGAACCCGGACAACGTAGCAAGAATTCTTACATGTTTCTACTTTCTGTGTATGGAGTTTTGCCTGTGTATGTCTATCCATCACATGTGTGTGGTATTGGATCACCTAGGCCTGGAGTTACAGAAGGCTGTGAGTCACCATGTAGATGTTGGGAGTTGAACCCAGGAGCAACAAGTATTCTAAACCACTGAGCCCTCTTTCCAGCCTGAGTTGATACTTAAAAAAAATAGGTGGTCTAGTCATGGTGGCACACATCTATAATCCATGCACACTGAGGAGATGGAGCATTGGTAGTACTGGGGCCTTAGCTCAATGGCATAGCACTTGCCTGGTACATACAAAATGTATAAAGCAGCTGGATGGTGGTGCATACACCTTTAATCCCAGCACTCGGGAGGCAGAGGCAGGTGGATCTCTTAGTTTGAGGCCAGCCTGGTCTACAGAGAGAGTTTCAGGACAGCCAGGGCTATACAAAGACCCTGTCTCAAAGAATCCCCCCCCCCCTAAAAAATGTATAAACCCTGGCTTCAGACTCTGGCACTCACATACAAAACATCATTGTTGATACTTTTATGATATGATGACTGTATTGTGGCCATGTTTTTCAAAGAAGTCCTTATTTTAGAGATCCATACTGAAATATAAGTAAAACACTAGACTACTGTTTCAGCCTTGCCCCAGAGTGATATGGAAATGGGGAGACGGCACAGTGAGGCAAGATATTGGTGCACATGAGCAAAGCTGGCTGATGGGCACTTTAAAGTTTGTTTTAGTCTCATCTTTGTCTGGATACATTGTTTAGAATTTTCCATAGCAAAAAAGGGTATTATTTCAGGAAGATGGATAGTATTTTTCCACTTAAGAATTCTTTGTACAGTACTTTCTGGTTTTCTTACATTGTAACAGATTTGGAACATCGCAACCAATAAACTGACCTTCCTTAACTCCTTCAAGATGAAGATGTCTGTTATTCTTGGGATCATCCACATGCTCTTTGGAGTCAGCCTGAGCCTTTTCAACCACATGTGAGTCCCTGTCCCTGTCATCAGAAGCCTGTGTTATTCAGATAATACTTTTGCCTAAAGAGGTCATCACACCTTTACAAGGAAGGAATCAGTAACTCAGAGCCCCATCCTATATTGTAGAAGCAGCCTATATTATATAAATGTTGTGGACTTAGTATCAATTCCTTAAACATTCATAGGTGCGGAAAAGATCTTTAAAAAAGATGCAGCAATTTTCATTTGATTTAGTGAATTCTTTTGATGACGATGATTGATCCAGGCCTTTTATCTACCAGGTAGACACTGGACGATGGATCTAGACCCCAGGCTTAAGTGAATTCTTTTTTAAGAATATATATTAATTTTATTTTGAATTGTGTGGGGGGATATGAACATGTGTGTTGCGGTCCACTAAGCCAGAGGCATCAGTTCCCTGGAGCTGGAGTCCCCTGAGATTGAGAGCTGTCTGATGTGGGTGCTGGGAATTTGTACTTGGGTCCTCTGCAAGAGGAGTAAGTGCTCTTAACTAATAAGCCCTCTCTCCAACCCCATTGCTTCTTCCTTAATGTGTAATTCATACAAAATCCATATATTAGATTTTCCAGGCACTTTCTCAGAGTGGTGGAGGTGGTTCTGGAGCCTTTCGAGGCCCACAAGTTTGGAGATGTTGCCTCTGTTGTCTCCAATGCTTCTGGCTGCTACTTAAATTACACAGGCAGAGCTGAGGGAGCAAGCGGCGCGTAGAAAAAAAATCTATTGAGCACTCGTGTCAGTGGAGGCGTGCCAGGGGCCTGCTAGCCCTTCATACCATTTCCTCTTTTCCTTCTTAGCTATTTCAAGAAGCCCCTGAATATCTACTTTGGCTTCATTCCTGAAATAATCTTCATGACCTCCTTGTTTGGCTACCTGGTCATCCTTATCTTCTATAAGTGGACAGCCTACGATGTCCACTCATCTAAGAATGCACCAAGCCTCCTGATCCACTTCATCAACATGTTCCTCTTCTCCTACCCAGAGTCTGGTAATGCGATGCTGTACTCGGGACAGGTACGTCAGCCCCAGAGGAGGGGTGTTTTAGGTGGCTACCCAGGTCACAAAGACCTGAAAAAAGTCTAGAAACATGTTCTGTAGTATGTGGCTTTCAGCTCATACCACCACATATAAAGTCAAACCACTCCCCCATCCCTCTTAGCCTGGGAGGGCTCACGCCAATCCTGTGCTGTAAAGGATAGAATTTGTAGGGCTGAGTGCCATAGGCCTGTAATCCCAGCACTCAGCAGGCTGAGGTGGGAGGGGCCAGAGGTCTAGGCAAGCCTGGGCTAACTAGTGAATTCCAGACCAGGCTGAGCTACATAAAGAGGAGCCGTCTCAAACAATTAGATGAGTAAAAGGGGGCAGAATTTAGAACTACCACTTTGTGGGACAATTACTGGGTTTGTCATGGCACCTGCTCATTATTTAGAGAACCAGGTAATAGTCATAGACCAATGAGAAAATATTGTTTGAGGGGAAATTTGGGCTGTAGTTGGAAACGGTATGACTAATGGACTGTATGAAGTTCCTTGTCTTTCATTTTGCAGAAAGGAATCCAGTGTTTCCTCATAGTGGTTGCCATGCTTTGTGTCCCTTGGATGCTGCTCTTTAAGCCCCTGATCCTGCGCCACCAGTATTTGCGGAAGAAGCATTTGGTGAGTATATTTCTATAGCTGGAGGTTACTAGACTTTCTCCTTGTTTAAGATCAAGGCAGTTCCTCAGAGGACATAATTAATGGCGCACACGTGCATGCATTCTTAAAATGCATTGTGTTACATACGAGCATGAACACCGGGCCTGCCAATGTCAGAGAACTATGTATTTGTTGCTCAGACACCTGAATTCCAGCTTCAGATGACTGGATTGGAGTGAATAAGTCATATGTTTTTACCTTTCCTGGTCATGATTTACTCATGCTCTCCCCAGCAGAGTCCAGGCCTGGGCCTGTCTGGATGCAGCATCAGCCAAAACAGGGTTAGACAAGCTGCAGATAGCAAACCCACTCATGTGGTTTGCCTGGCCAGCCACAGGGCTGACACCAAGACACTTTTTTAAAAATGAGACCATGATGCTTTCATGGACCAGAACATCTGGGAAAGGGTCTGATTTAAAGCACACTGGTCTTTTTCTTCTTTCAAAATGCAGCCTTTGCCCAGACAGGTGTTTACTTGATGTATGTGTGTATACCAGCTCTACACACATACACAAAAAGTTGAGCTTGCCAAATGTTCAATACTGCGTGTAATTTCTGGCTATCCAATAATGCTTCTGTACTGCACTGCCTGGGAAAACCTAAGGGACTTTGTTGCATGACTCCTGTGGCTGTGAGGTGGTCCCTCCCGTTGGAGAGCAGCTGAGTCACAAGACCCTCCTTCTCCCTTCTCCAACCATCTTCATCCCTTCATGTGCCTCCATCCGTCTCTCCTTCCCCTCCCCCCTCCCTCTTCGTTCTCTTCTCCCTTCTTTTCTCCCGTTCACTATCAGGAAGGGCAGCCCGTGGAGGCCCCAGTCAGCCCAACCCCGAGCCAACAGGGACTAGAGGCAGCACCGGCTGCAACAGTGAGTCAATTAACTCCAACAAAGCCAATGTTTGTCTAAAGAGGTGGCAAACAGTGCACCCAAGTTCTTTTTTAATGCTGTTGAGAGCGTGGGACCTGCGCTCTCAAGAAGTGTGTCCTTGTTGCTCACTGAGACGATGACAGAGGAGCCTTCCACCACTTAGGAATAGATTCAGGTATCATCTTTACCATTGGCCTACTAAGTTTCCGTTCAGATGTGTAAGTACAGTCCTGCCCTCGGGAGCAAAATGGCTTCTGTCTCTCCTCACGTCCCATCATCTTACTCGAAGACAGCAGCTTTTGGACTCACCCACTTTTAAGTCTATATTTTGTGACCGTGTGGGGTAAGTTTTCAGTGTGGAGGCAAAAAGGGCTCATGACCATAACTTGCCTTCCTTAGAGAAGGTCTGTATCTCTTTCCCTGGCTGGGATGCCAAAGCCCTTGTGTACTGAGCCCTCCCCTCTCGCGTGTGTCTCCTGCATGCTGCACACCTGTCAGAGCAACCAAATCCATCTGTCTGGCGTTCCCCTCCTCTGATACTAACTTTCATTCCAGTGACCACACTTTGACCGTTAGGCATTTGAGCATTTGTCCTCAAAAACCATCTCTTCACCAGCATCTTAGAATGCACTAGGATCTGTGTAGTCCAGCATTCCAGATTTTCGATTTCCCTGGTTGGAATTGCCCTATTTAGCAATATACTTCTTTAAGGAAAATGCATGTCTGTGCCAAATGAAACTTTAATCCTGCTTTTTGAAATGATTTTCAAGTACTACCCATCATTGATTTTTCTTTCCACATAGTCTTCTATCTCAGCATCACAAGGTGCATCTGGGAAGTTCTTGACGCCTTTAAGTCTGGTGCCATCTTCCATGATAAACTCCACAGTAGAGCCCTGTTCATCTGGGAGCTTTCATACTGTGGGGTCATCTTAGCCACTGATTTTGTAACTGAATCTCTCTCGAGAGCATCCCGACAGCATCAGGATGACCACCCTCCAAGAAGGACTCTGGACCATTGTCCTCCGGGGCTAAGAGCATAGATCTACTTCTGTTCTGCTTCTTGTCTCCTTGGTTGTCTCTGTGAGTGGCATTATCACAGTTCAGCCTTTCCTTTCTAATCCTTGCCGGTGTGTGTCTCATCTCTTTCCTGGAGCTCTTGTTCCCTGTGCTCTACAGGGTACTCATTAGCGTCTGTCTGGGAGGTCCAACCTGCCTGTTCTTACTTCTGTTGGCTAGAAAAACCTTTAGAAATGGCCTCTGTTTGGGGAATCCCAAATTCTGAAGCCCTTCCTCCTCCACCCTGTAGAATCTGGGCCAAGATACAATGGAGTCTCCCCTGCACCCTCTCTGATGCTTAGAGTCCTCCCTTTGGAGGTAGCAAGGTGTCTTCTGTACCCGGCCTAGGGGTGCTTAGGCTTCAGTGGTTCCCAAACCTGACTGTATATCAGAACTACCTGGTGAACTTTGAATCTGGGTAAAACAGATGAATTGAAGAAAAAAAAATTAAGTGGCCCATAATTCCATGAACTAAGAAAGGGAGGAAGGCAAGCAATGGGGTACACTTTGGCTGGAGAACACCTGTACCACTAAGAAGAGACCTCAGTCCCCACTACGGTCCTCCTCCAGGGCATTGCCATCAGGTAGGGGCTTTGCCTTCAGCACATGTCTGTCGGTACATGTGTAGAGTGTATATATGCCTAGAAAGAGAGAGATGCTTTAAACCGAATCACTTTTCTACCTCTTGGTGTATCTTAGAGGCTGTTATCATAGTGGTCCCTAATCTTTTTATGGTTCCCAGGATGCCCTAGAATCCACTGGATATGCTAACACTATGTCATCATTGCTGGTGATGGATGTGGTACTTGCTGTATCTCAGAGGTTGTTCTCATAGTAGTCCCCGGTCTTTTTATGGTACCCAGCATGTCCTAGAATCCGCTGGATATGCTGAAATTATGTCCTCACTGCCAATGATGGATATGGTACTTATTCCAATTTTTGCTATTATAAATAATAATGTAGAGAATATCCTGATTCATATGTATCTTATGTAAATATAGGCTTAGCAGTGGAACTGTTGATCTCCATGGGTGCAATGTATTTCCTATTTTGGTGTACCCTTCATAATAATTATACCGTTTTTTTCAGCAATGCAATCCTGTACCCCACCCCAGGCCTACTAAGTATATACTTTCTGGGGATAGCATATGAGGATCTATTAAAAATGTTACTTCCAGCTGGAAATGACAGCAACCTGCCTTTAGTCCCAGCACTCAAGATGCAGAGGCAGGTGGATCTCTGAGTTTGAGGATAACCTGTTCTACAGAGTGAGTTTCAGGACAGCCAGAGATACACAAAGAAGCACTTTTCTCAAAAAACCAAAAAAGAAAAGGAAAGAAAATGTAGTTTCCAAGTGCTCTTCCTACAACCAACCTTGTAGGACAGCTGCTATAAGAAAAGAGGCGCCTGCCTACATAAACACTGGGGGCTGAACTAGTCAGTGAGCGTAGTGGAAGAGGTGTTCCCAAAGGTGAAACTAAGGAGGGAGACCGCAGAGAACAACCCGAGTACATATTGTTTGAGCTTACTGGGGACAATTCACATTGCAGGCAAGCAGTGCTGAGCTTTGGGTTGACAGAACCCATAGGAAGTAGTTCAGGGGCTGCTTCCTAATTCCCCTTTGCTCCACCCAGAACCCTCTTGTTTATTTTATGTTTTTAAAACTTGGTATTCTTTAGCCACAAATGAGTGTCTGTTAGGATGTTGTTTTGTTTTGTTTTTTTCTTCCCTGACGTAGGGAGTCCTTTATTTCCTAGACAGACCTGGTGCATTTCTGGTCGATGTCACCGGAACCCTTGGGCTCCTGTTGAAAGCATGTCAGATCAGCGTGTACTCATCCTGTCATTTGCTGTCATCTGTCCCCCCACACCCCACTTGCACAGTTTAATCTTCAGTCCCACCAGCCGTTGGGCCCTCGCAGACCTTCCAGGTCCAGCCACTCTTGTGATGAGAGTGTGTTCATGTTCAGCTTCCCATTCACGCAGAGCTCTGCTAGCGTTGACCAGGGCAAGGGTGCTTCATCTCCGTGTTGCCGGATGAGGTGGTAAACTCAGGCTGTCATTCGTGGGGGCCAGAGCAGGTGGTTGGGGTGGGGCAGTTGCTCATTTTCACTTAGCTTGTTCAATCGGCGGGTGTGGCTTTTGTTGTTAGGATGTATGCCTTTCTGAGGATTGTATGTACTAACCATCACCCTTCCCCACCTCACAGAGTGCCACACTAAAGCCCAGGCGAATACTACTCTTTCTGTTCATCTGTGTAGGGAACTCTCAACTTTGGTGGGATCAGGGTGGGCAACGGACCGACAGAGGAGGATGCTGAGATTATTCAGCATGACCAGCTCTCCACCCATTCAGAGGACGCAGACGAGGTAAGATCCAGTGGTGCGGGCTTCCTCTCCTAACCTGGACAGCGCTAGTCTTGTTTTCTAAGAGACTTACTCAATCATCTCCTTGAGAAATAAAACTACTAATGATTGGCCGCTGTCTGGCCTGCTTAGGCTATCGCAGCCTGCCCGGTGGGGCCTGCTCTAATCTCCAGGTGCAGCCACAGACCCATGCAGCTTTGCTCTGCTCTTCTTGAATTCCGCCAGTCTGTGGGGCGTTGCATGTGACCTCAACTACTAACTGCTCTCCTCTGCCCAGACAGCACCCAGCATCCCACCTCTTACTAGCAGAGATAGGGGAGCCTTCAGAGTAGCTTCTTCATCCTCCGATCCTCCCAAGAATCCTTGGTCACACTGCTTCCCAGCTGTACTCAGGGTTTCTTTTTGAGGCCTACCCCATCGATGTGTTCTTGATCCAGGGGTTTTTGTTTGTTTTTAAAAGAGCTTTTAAAATTTGTTATCTGAATTCTTTTTAGAGTGAGAGTGGAAAGGAGTCAGGCCAGCCTAGCCTTTCTTTGACTCTGCTTCCGATTTTAGCTGTTTCAAATCCACTCTCCTTGCCGGAGCACTTGTGGCGCAGCGCCTCCAAGCTGAACTAGTAGCTCTCACCTAGTCATTCTATTATTTTTAAAGCAAATAAAGTAGCAATGAGGGACCCAGGCTGCATTTTTCAGTCTAGCCACTTTGACTATGAGTTTTTATTTTTCATTGCAAATGTCAGGGTGCCTTTAAAAACATGTATCTTAATTCTGTGATTCCCTTGGCGTGCATGCTAAGGAGGAGTGCCTGCAGCACCTTAGCCCTTAGCCGCCCTCCCCCAAAACAGGCAGTAGTGCGTGCTCGTAGCTTGTGACCTTGTGTGCGCTACAGCTTCCCACTAAGTGTGAATTTGTGTTTTCAAGCCTACCGAGGACGAAGTGGTAAGACCAAAGCCTTTGTGTCTATCTGGGGCTTCTCTTTTCCCATCCTTGTGCTCACTCTGCCAACCCTATTACACCCTGGGGCCACACACATGACGCCATGCATCCTGTATCTCATTGGCCATGTCTAACCAGTTTGTGAGCCCGCATTCTGAAACAGTTCATCTCCATTAACTGCATCTCATGTCGGTCACCTCTGTCCTTGTGTTGTTGGCTGCTGATCTAATACCTCTGGAACTGGCTTTGAAGAAGCTGCAAGTAATGTCTGTATTGGCATTCTTGAAGTCACAGCCCGTGGGATTAAGTCTCACGGGTCTCCACTTCCTCTCCTGTGATGTGTTGGTTGCTCTGCCACCAGGGGTAGTGGTCCCCACCCTGCTCCTCTGAGTGCTCGCAAGCAAAGCTTACCATTCCTCCCTGTCTGAGGTGCAACCAGCCTCTTCTTGCTGCTCCCCCATCAGCTTGGTGATGCTTCAACTTAGGGCCACAAGACCCTTGCTTGGAGTCAGTTTTAGCTTCACATGACCTTGTTGAAAAATGAACCACCTTCAAAATGAGCATTGTTTCTAAGGTACATTCAGGAAAAACTAATCCATCTCCATGAAAGGCCGTCATAAGTTAATATGAAAAGTAGAATGGAAAGAAAGCTAAGTGTTCAGGCCACATCTAGAATAATTCATGTACCAGCACACAGATTTTCAGATAGGCTTTTAAAGGCCTTCCCTCACTGTTTACATCTTTCCCCCAGACTTCTCTCTAACATGCCTGTACCTAAAACCGTTCTCTTCCCTCTCCTGGTCTCTCCAAGGGGCAGTGCATGGCCGTGGGAAAACCTTGCTGTTCTGTGTCAAAGCAGGCAGTGTTTGTTCTCCCTGATGGCTGGAGAGGCTCCCTTGCCTGCATCGACAACCATCACTCCTGAACCAGGTGTCTGTGCATAGTTGCTGGCTGAGCTGCCTGGCATGGTTGAGGGGATGAGTGGGATTCCATGTTGCTGAGGGGCCTGGCCCTCTCCCAGTATCACCACCTCCAACAATACTGCTTTCCAGCAGAATGTTCTAGCCCGCAGTCTAGGGCCATTCGTATGGCTGTTTAGTCCTCGTTTATAGCCATGTCCCTGGGAGGTGGACATTCACGAATATAGGCTGTGGTGTATTCTTCCCCTCCCTGCCGCTCGCTGATCACACTCGGGAAATTACCTCTCCCTGGCCTCTGCCAGTCATAACTTTTGTCTTTGCCCAGCATTGTTTCTCCACAGCCAAATTTAGGTAACTGACATTCATGTAATGATTTCACACAAAGCAGTTTCTTAGAAAGCAGCGTGGCCTGCTTCTGTAACTCCCCACGTTGCTTGAGTGTAAACGCATGTTGATTCCAGGCAGGGCAATTGTGCCCTCGCCCTAGGAGACACTTAGTCCAGATCCAAACCAGACCCAGGCGATTGCTATCTAGGAAATCTTTGAAGGCTGTAATGGTTCAGCAAGGGTCAGCGGCCCCTCTCCCTGCTGCGTCCTCTCGCCAGCTGCTCTCATCACCTCATTCCCACCCACCCTTCATCTGCGCAGTCACTGTGTTTAGTGCTATAAAAATGGAGAGAAGAAAGCTAGCTCTTGTCTTTAAGGATGTTGCAGACAAGGTAGGGAGACAGTCTGGAGATAGACAACATGGTGGATGTGTGCCCAGGGTGCTGTGGGGGCACAGAAGGGCACCTGACAGGTGCTGGGGTGAAACAGGAAGAAGTGTGGGAAAGGGTTCCCTTAGGTTCCTCCTCCTGGGCTGAGGCTGGCCAAGCAGGGGTGTCTGGAGGCAGGGAGAGAGGAGGAGGGGCAGACCCACCACCATCTGCAGCATTAAAAGATGAAGGCCTACCTGTAAGCCAAGCCCGTCCTCAGCTGTGGTTCAACTTTGCTGGAGCTGATGTGGGAGTTGGGGAGCTCATGAGAAGAGGTGTTGGCAGAGGATGACAGTAGTTGTTGCCCCATTTGGGTAGCAAGGAATCATCAGAGTAGTGAGGCTGAGGTGCATAGGCACTGCTGGGGGCCCTGAGTGGAGCTGTAGATTACAGGGCGTGGCCTGGGGACATCCTGTAGTGTGATATGATTCAGGAAGGGACTGCGTAGCTTAAAGAGAACTCAGTTACAGGGATTGGAAGGGAAGGCCTGGATGGATGTGGGACAGTGACCAGGGGACAGAGTGCATTTCATACAGTGAGTCTGGAGGCCTGTGGTACACCAGGAGAGACACAGCATAGCTAACCAAGGATGGGCAGCAGAGAGGCGAAGTGTTTGTATGAGAGTCACCCCCAAGGTGCCCAGCGAGCCTGTGCCAGCCATACAGAACAGACTTAGGGGTGAGGCTGTGACACTGGGACATTTTGGAATGTCAGGAGGAGGAAGACCAAGAGACAGAATCTCAGGCAGGAAGGGAGCAGCCGCAGTGACAGACACCACAAAGTACAGCCACCGGGAGATGATGTGACCATTATAGAGAAGCCATTCTGGAGGAGGAAGGGTGAGAGCCAGACAGAAGCTGGGGGAGAACACAGGTGAGGGCTGGAGAGTGACCCTGCCATCACATCAGAGATACCTGTGTTCAGCCTGTGGTGATGGACGGGCCCCTTCCAAGTGCTTGCGTGGATTTCTCCCTTAATTCTCATCTCCCCTGAGGAAACATTCCTAGGGAGATGCGAAGGAAGGAAAAGAGAAAGCCAGGGGTATTGCCTGGAAGTGAAGGTTCCCCCTCCTCTCCTTTCTACTGTGATGGGCATACGGTGTCCCTATTGCCCAGGCTAGCCTAGAACTCACTATGTAGTTAAGAATGGCCTTGAGCTCTTCGCCATCCTGCCTCTGCCTCTCAGTGCTGGGACCACAGGTCTCCACAACTACACCTGGTTCCCCTTTTTTATTTCTTTTTTTTTTTCTTTTATTGAAAATACCCTTTTTCTCATGTAGTCTGTCCTGATGATGGTTCTCCTTTTTTATTTTTATTTTTTTAATATTTATTTCTTTATTATGTATACAATATTCTGTCTGTGTGATGTCTGCAGGCCAGAAGAGGGCACCAGACTTCATTACAGATGGTTGTGAGCCACCATGTGGTTGCTGGGAATTGAACTCAGGACCTCTGGAAGAGCAGGCAATGCTCTTAATCACTGAGCCATCTCTCCAGCCCCTCTCCTTTTTTAAAATTATAATTTATTTTTATTTTGTACACATTGATGTTTTTTCTGCATGTATGTCTGTGCGAGGGTGTTGGATCCTGGAGTTACAGACAGTTGTGAGCTGCCATGTGGGTGCTGGGAACTGAACCTGGGTCCTCTGGAAGAGCAGTCAGTGCTCTTAACCGCTGAGCCACCTCTCCAGCTCCGTGGTTCTCCTTTTTTTAATGAGAGAAAATTGGGTTGAATGTGAAAACACTGAAAGTGCTTTGCTTTCCCTGAGCTCGGGGATAAAGACCGGGTCTCCTTGAGCCCTGGGCTGTCTTCCCGGCAGTTCCTGCAGCCGGGGCGGGAAGGCTTCTTCAGCGCTGCTGGACCAGGGAGCTCTGGATAATATAACAAGGGCTCCTCGTTTTCAGAGTAAGAAGCTTATAGAAAAGTCCAGAAATTCACAGGATTAGGCAGAGGTGACTGGAAGTGAGGCGTTTCCCCAGGGTGACTTGCTGGAAGTGTCCCCTCTTCCTACTGACCGTACTCTCATGACTTTCCAGCCCAGCCCCTTCACACAGTGTAGAGACTATAGCATAAGACAGGCCCAGACATGAGGATGGGGGAGCTGGCAGAGCCTCAGGAGCTGGAGCTGGCGATTGATCCTATGTGGGGCTCGGAGGAGTAATATCAGAAAGAAAACTGTGACCTGGTCTGTGGTGGACATTCTGTTTCTCCTCCTGAGCCTTCTAGAATATACCAAGTTCAGAAAACTGCTCCTAAAGGGGACTCTGAAAACTTCTTCCAGACCCCGAGTTCTACCCAGTCCCCTTCCATGCAGTACTGAAGACTGAACCCCGGGCACGCTCAGCAAGTGCTCTCTGAGCTGCATCCCTGGCTCCCAGGCACACCTGTTTGGTTTCAGGTTTTTAGAGGCAGGGTCTCACTGTGATGTTCAGGCTGCCCTCGAGCTTATGATCCCCCCCACCTCAGCCTTCTCAGTGTGAGCCACCATGCCAGTGAGCTACCATGCCAGCCACGCCTACATTAATTTCCGATTAGCTCTTCATGTAGGAATCAGTGGACTTTTGACAAAGTTTCCCTAGGTGATGTTTTCAGAAGTCACGGAAGAAGGAAGATATCTCGGTCTCAAAATGCTGAAAAGAGTAAATAAGGAGGCTGTGGGACCCAGTGTGCAAGTAACTTCGTGCCTGCCTGTGCCATGTTCTAAGCAGAGGCGCTCCACTGTAAGGCATGTCAACTTGGCAAAATCTGAGTCACCTGTGAGACAAGCCTCTGGCCATGTCACTGCTGGGCTGACTGAAGTGGGAAGACACAGCTCAAAAGAAGGTGCCCCATTCCCTGCATGGGGCCCTGGACCGAGTGAAAGGCAGACAGCTCATGCATCCATTGCTCTCTGCGGCCTTGGCTTCCCCGACACAGTGACTGCACCCAGAACTGGGAGCCAGATAAACCTTTCTTCCCTCAGTTGCTTTTGTCGGGGTATTTAATCACAGCAGCAGGACTCAAAAATAGTAATAAGGCATGGTTCTTGACGCAGCATGCCACTGTGGAGATCAGATCCCGCCAGGGAGAGAAAAGTTTATTGAAAAGAGTCTCATTAAGATACACGCTGTAGGGGATGGAGAGATAGTTCAGTGGTTAAGAGACTGGCTGCTCTCCCAGAGGACCTGAGTTCGATTCCCAGCACCCACATGGAGGCTCAAAGACTCTTAACTCCTGTTCCAGAGGATCTAATGCCCTCTGCTGACCTTTGTGGGCATTGCACACACCTGGTACACACATCTGCATGCAGGGAAGACACTTAATACACATAAAATAAAAATAAATAAGTCTGGCCGATCAGTGGTGGTGCACACCTTTTATCCCAGCACTAGGAAGGCAGAGGCAAGAGGACCTTCTAAGTTCAAGGCCAGCATGGTCTACAAGAGTGAGTTCCAGGACAGCTATGAATACACAGAGGAATCCCCTGTCTATAAATAAATAAATAAGTCTTTTAAAGAGAACACATAAAATTAAAAAAAGAAAAGAAAAAGCTTTCCTGATGCAGTAGCACGCACTGCAAAGCCTGCACAAGGAGGCTAAGGAGGTGGGGTTCCAAGTTCAAGATCAGCCTGAAACTATATAGTGATGCTCTGTATAAAAAGGAAGATACAGTGTAGCATATTGAGGGGTTATTAGGGTGCCCTAGTTAGAAACCAGACCAGGAACGATTTGGGGGAGTCGACACTACTACCCAGCTACAGGTGAGATGTCAGCTATGAGAAGTGTAGTCGCCTGCCCCGACATGGGCTCCAGGGGAGTCAGCTCCTGCACACTCCCCTCCTAGCCTGATCTCCCCTCTGGTTTCCTCCCGTGCCAGTTTGACTTTGCGGACACCATGGTCCACCAGGCCATCCACACCATCGAGTACTGCCTGGGCTGCATCTCCAATACGGCCTCCTACCTGCGGCTCTGGGCCCTCAGCCTTGCACATGCACGTGAGTGTGTCCTCTCCAGTCCCCCACCCCAGGAACTCCTTAGATCAGTGGGGGCTTCCCCAGCATGGGAACTCATGAAACTTCTGGGATCAGTCCAGCTCCCCAGTCCAAGAATGAGCACAGATAAGGTGTATCCGCTCTTGTGCCTGCTAGCTGTTTGCAATGATGCTGCCCCAATGCAGGGACGCGGTTTTCAATGGGCGGTGGTGGCGCACGCCTTTAATCCCAGCACTTGGGAGGCAGGGGCAGGCAGATCTGTGAGTTTGAACCCAGCCTGTCTCTAGGACAACCAGGGCTATACAGAGAAACCCTGTCTTTAAAAATCAGAAAAAAAAAAAAAAGAAAGAAAAAGGAATACAGTTTTCAAGGAACTCTCCAGGTTAGCGGTGGCAGAGCGAAGAGCAAAGGTCTCATCCCTCCCCTTTGCTCAGTTCAACTGCGCCTCGTGTCTCCCCTTCTGCAGAGCTCTCCGAAGTACTGTGGACCATGGTGATCCACATAGGCCTGCATGTCCGGAGTCTGGCTGGGGGGTTTCTGCTGTTCTTCATCTTCACCGCCTTTGCCACCCTGACTGTGGCCATTCTGCTGATCATGGAGGGCCTCTCGGCCTTCCTCCACGCCCTGCGGTTACACTGGTGAGTGGCAATGGGTCATGGGTGGAGCTGGGTGGAGCAGGGAGTGGTCTCAGGGAGTGGGCAGTCTTCTCGCTTTAGCACCAGAAGTCTGTCCTCTAGGGAATGGAAGCTGGCCCTTCTCCAGCTCAGTTGAGGGGTAATGGGTTGCCCCAGTTAGGAGCCAGGACAGCAAGGATTTTTGAGGAAGTCGGTGCTGAAATCACTTTTCAAAGCCGACACCGCTACCCAGCCCCTCTACAGGTGAGATGCCAGCTATGAGAAGTGTAGTCGCCTGCCCTGGCGTGGGCTCTGGGGAGTCAGCTCCTGCACACTCCCCTCCTTTCCTGGCGCGGAGCCCTGGAAAAGGCCCAGGCAGCCCTGCTCATCTTCTTGTGGGCTCCAGGAAAGGCTCCCGCTCCTTGCTTTGTGTCCCCAGGTGCTTCTGACTGTGCTGGTAAAGCTGAAGGGGGTTCTGGGATCGGTCTTGTTTTGTTGTAGCTTGTTTTCTTTCTTTTTTCATTTGTTTTTATTTTTCGAGACAGAGTTTCTCTGTGTAGCTCTGGCAGTCCTGGAACTCGCTCTATAGACCAGGCTGGCCTTGAACTCACAGAGATCTGCCTGCCTCTGCTTCCCAAATGTTGGGATTAAAGGGGTGAGCACCACTACCTGGCTTGTTTTCTTTTTTTAAATAGGGTCTCACTCTATATCCTAAGCTGGGCTCAAGCTCACAATTCCCGTGCTTCACCTTCTCAAGTGTTAGGACACCCATGTACAGCTAGGAGCTTGTGTTTTGTGCGTGGCTAGAGCCCTGGGCTGGCCCCGACCAGGAATTGCTAGAGCACACTCTATCCCTACTTTGTCCCTTTACTGTGTCCCTGTGCCAATGCTGCTTTGGTAGGATGCTAAGGACATCAAAGCAGCTTTTCCAAAGGTGGTCTGGGGTGTGGAGGTGTGCCATGTTTGCTCTCCTTAATGTGCTATGTGACCCTTCATGGCTCTATATGAAAAAATGGCTCAGAGATAGGAGAGCTAGAGGCTGGGCTGTGACTGTGACCACAAATGAGGGCTGCCAGATTTAGCAAATAAGATTATAAGAGAAGTCTAGAGACATGCTCAGGGGGCTAAGGTGTTTGCCACCAAGCCTGATGACCTGAGTTCAGTTCCTTGAAACCACGTGGTGGAGGGGGAACCCACTTTTGCAAGTTGTCCTCTGATGTCCACACTTGTACGCACAGGTACACACACTCAAGATAAGCAACTGTGGCCAGGCGGCTGGTGGCGCATGCCTTTAATCCCAGCACTCGGGAGGCAGAGGCAGGTGGATCTCTGTGAGTTCGAGGCCAGCCTGGTCTACAGAGCTAGTTCCAGGACAGACTCCAAAGCTACGGAGAAACCCTGTCTAGGGGGAAAAAGATAAGCAACTATAGTTTACAAGTTCTTTAAAGCACAAGATGCTCAGTTAGGTAGAGTTTCAGATAAACTGTGAATAATTTTGTATGGATATTTCTCAAACGTGCCTGAAACACAACCACAGTGCAAGCAGAAGCCTGTCTTTCACTGGCAGCCTTGCCTCAGACTCCTCCCCTTAGGGCTCCATTTACTCCTTTCTGTTGCCATTCTCTTCAATGTAGGTCACTCCTGCCATCTCGGGAAGCTCTAGTTGGCCCTACACGAACACTCCCACCGCACACACTCACTGGCCCTGCCTCAGAAACCCCTGGATGAGGTGATAGGTGGTCGGTCTCTGGGCTCCTCAGGGGCTTTGTACAGCCCTGACCCTGAGGAGCCTCTTGTCTGTGTCCCTCATCTTTCTCTCCTGGCCCAATCACAAGTTTAAGAGTCTCCTGTTGGTTGTGCCAAGTTATGGGGGAGGCTCGAGGTGGTAGGGGTAGGCTGTGTCTGTGACCCTCCCTCCAGAGCTGCCTAGGAGGCCTGTGTTTCCTCAGAGTCAATAGCCACTGCTTTCTCTGAGCTGGCTCTCCTCTGGCTCCTCTGTGCCCAGTGGTTTGTTTACTTGAGCTGGGAGGTTGGGAGTGCTGCGTGCTTTCAGCTCGGCTTGGCATCCTCCCTCAGGTTATCAGCCAGCTCTCGCCAGCACACTTCCGCAGCCACTCCAGTGAGGGAATATCTGCGTAACCAGGCCCCGCTGGTGACTCACTTTTTCTTGCCCTCTTGGCCTCCATGCTTTCCTGTTCTCCTCTGTGTCTCCCGAGCTCAGGACTGGAGGGAAGAGTGAGTGCCCCTCCTTGATTCCAGCCCGTGTTGAGGCGGCTTGCCTCCCGTTCTGGGCCGATGAGGAGCAGTGGAGGTTGGGCCAGAACCATCAGGCAGGTCAGCAAGGCAGGAGTGCATGGTATGGGGCCCTCCTTGGGTCTCACTCCCATCAGGAGCTGAAGCAGTTTGGGAGGCCATGTTTTATTGCCAGGTGGATGCCTTCATCCTCAGGCTCCCCTGCGGCCTTCAGGTGACAGTGTCTCCCTCTGTTCTCCTAAAGCAACATGGGGAAGTGGAGAGGATGTGAGGCAGGCTTCTGAGACAGACTGACTCACTGGCAGGCAATCCTGAGCTCTCTCCTGTGGAGACAGAAGGCAGAGTTCCTGTGAGAACATGGGAAATAGCGTACACACCAGGTGTCTGTTACGCAGCCCTGACACACCGTAATAGGCAATGGCTGAAGGTAGGGCCCCTGTAGAGAGGCCCTGTGTGGCAGGCCCTGTGAACAGACTTTTCAGGCTGGATGGAGAATGGGAGACATAAAGGAGGTGTGTGCTGCCACCTGAATGCCCCCTAGGTATAGTCTGCAAGGAACAGGCTTAAGACAGAGATCTCGCTCTTATTTGTCTGTGTGGTAGTGTACATACTGAGTACAAGAGGAAAACAGAGGAAGCCTCATGCAACTTTCGGAATCCTGGCTTTGGAGGGCTGAGTGGTCCTTGACAAGGTTGAGGCTGGCACTACCCCTTGAAAGTTTAATTGGTGCTTGTGCGCCCTCTACTGGCCAAATGCAGAAATGCGCCAAGGGCTGCAGGTAGCTCGGTGTTGTGACTCTGGTGAGGGGTGGGGACTGTCCTTGCTACAGTGGCCCAGGGATAGTGCTGCTGTTTCTGGCACCAGACACAAGCATCTTCATGCCTCTCGCTTCATCCCTGGTGTTTCCCTGATATGTCAGTTCTGAGTTTCTTTGGGATTGAAAAGAAAAGCATTTAATTTGATTTTGATTTTATTTGATAACTAAACCACTAGTCTGGGAGTTGTGCAGGTCATAAGGCCAGTGACATTTGAGAACATAATTTCTGTCTCCTGGGTTGTGTGTCTTCCCACCTACCCTGCAAAGTGGGCTTGGTGTTAATGCCCACCATAATTAGACACAAAGCAGGGATCTTGCTGTAACTGGCCATCAGAATGAGGCGTAAAGGCTGCAGCCTGGGATGGGGATCCCTTATCTAGAGTCCTGTGTGTGTCCGTGCTCACACCTGTGTGCCCCCACGTGGGTCGATGGCTGAGGAGACAGATCTGGGAGCAGGCGGGAGGAATGCATTGATACTGGAATAAAAGTCCGGGGACGATAGTCCCAGGCTGACAGCATTGCCTGATACCCGAGCCCTCAGAGAGATGTCTTCATCCCCAAAGAGTAGAAAAGGCCCCACAACCCCTTCCTCCTTCAGCCAGCCCTGGAACATGGCGGGAGCACTCACATTCGCTCTGGCAGCCTCCCTGGCTTACTGGGTGGCCTTTGGCAGGAACTGGAGCTGGAAGGGGTGACAAGTCCAAGCCCGTCTGCACTCCTGAGACTCTGGGTGCTCGGTGCCCTTCAGAGGCTGAGCAAACAGCTGAAGAGCCCACAGGAGTCAGCACCTCTCACCCCACAAGGCGGCTTTGGTCTGTACTCTCTCAGGAAGCACACATTTCCCTGGGTGGGGCGGCCAGGGGGGATTGTTTTCCATCTCTGTACTGGGAGCTTGAGGTGAGAACTCTAGGGGTGAGAGGTCAAGTAGGACTGACCTCAGGATAAACCCAAGATGGTGTCTTCATGTATAAGACCCTGGCTTCCATTCTAAGCACTGTGAAAACAACAGAAATTTTAGAAGATCCAAGATGTTCCTGGTTAGAACTGCCCTGCACTCTAGCTGGTGAGAAGGGTTGCATTAGGTAGCATCAGGTGGCATCAGAAGGACCTTGTCTATCAGCCTGCGCACCGGAACTGCAGATGTGAGACAAGCAGATTGGTGACTATAACCATCTAAGCAAAACTTAGGCTCCATCCGTCCTGTTGGAAATTAGTCTGTCTGTGTGATTGGCCAGCCAGGGAGTCCTTTGGATTGCATCCTTAGAACTGGAGATGTGAGCTGGAACCCTGTGATGGCAGTCTTGGGCTACATGGTATAGAATAAAGGGCAGAGCTGTACGTCTTTTGTTTGGTTGTTCAGGAATACCCTTGATATACGTGAATAAATCCTAACCAACATGAACCCTCCCAAACCCAAGGGAAGGGAGCTAGAGCAGGAGCCTAACCACCCTCCCTGCTCCCCCCCACCCCCCAGCTCTGTGCCTGGAACTTGCAGAGAGACTTCTTAGAAGCTGGCACTGGGTGGAGGGTGAATCTGGGCCCTGGAATCCTGCAGCTAATGTGAGTTCCATTTTCCCTGGGAGGCCTAGGGGTCTGGGCCCTGCCCCTGCAGACTGTGAGGGTGGCAGAGAAAGTGCCATATGATCACTTCTTATGTGCGGCAAGTTCTTCCCACTTCTAACAGGTACAGCCCATAGCTCTGCCACTGTGTCCTCAAGCCGACACCCAGAACTGAAGGAGCCTCTGGGACTCGGTACCACTAGCCGCCCCCACCCATGGTTCTCTAATTGAGTGATAGAAGCCCTGCGTGTAGCTGAAGGGTGAACTGTGGAGCCAGATTCCTCTCCAGGCCTCGAAGATTCTGTCACCTGTCCCCTGGAGCCCACCACAGTCCCATCCCGCCCGTTCTTACAAGGGTCACAGGGTACCTCCTGGAAACTATGCTGCAGGGCAGCTTGGCTTCCTCTGAATCAAGCCTGCGTGTTCCTGCCCATATTTGGTGGTGGTTTGGTTGCTGGGCTGCCGGCCAGGGGAGTGTGCGGGAGGAAACAGTCAGGCAGCCCTGCTCCCGACTTCTTCCTGCCCCCTCTGAGCTGGAAAAGGGCCCCAAAGAGACCAGCAGGGATAGCCGCCGATCTGCCTGGGAAGGGAGTTAAGGCCCTGTTTTTCCTTTTAGCCTCCAGAGAAGAATTCTTTCTCAGATGTTTTTGCTTCCAGAAGAACGCCCCCCATCCCAAGCCTCCCCCTCTTTCCTGAGAGTTTCCTCTTCTGAGCTGACCGTTTTCAGCATTCACTCCCAAGTCTCCCTTCTTGGGGCGGGGCAGTCATGTTTACCCAGAAGGAGAAGTACTCCAGGGGGCTTCCCTTAGGGGTGGCTGAAGGGGTTCAGGGCTTTCTTCTTCCTTAACTTGCTGCTGCCACACTGTGCTGTCTGTGCTGTTACACGTTTAGCACAGACGCACCCAGTAGGACCAAGTGAGAATGATGTGAAGACAGAGACTTCTCCGGGCATCCTGTGCAGTGCTCTGCTGAGGACGGCCCTGGGCTCTGAAAGCCTCTCCTGAGGAGCTGGCAAGGTGGCCCGGTGGTGAAGGTGCTGCCACGCAAGCCTGGGAACCCACGGAAAAGTGGAAGAGGAAGACCGATTCCACAAAGTAGACCTCTGATCTCCCCCATAATACATTTTCAATGTTATTTTTAATTTAAAAAATAGCAGAGGTCAGTGAGGTGGCTCAGTGGGTAACAGGGCTTACCTCAAAAGTCCGTGACCCACCTGAGTTCAATTCCCAGAACCCACACAAGGGGTGTCTTAGTTAGGGTTTCTGTCGCTGTGATAAAACACCATGACCAAAGCAGCTTGCGGAGGAAAGGGTTTATGTGGCTCACCCTGTGCATCACCATTCATCACTGAAGGAAGTCAGGACAGGAACTCAAGCAAAGCAGAAACCTGAAGGCAGGAGCTGATGAGGAGGCCATGGAGGGGTACTGCTTGCTGGCTTGCTCCCCATGGCTGCTCAGCCTGCTCTCGCATAGAACACAAGACCACCGGCCCAGGGATGGCACTACCCACAACGAACTGGGCATCGATCATTAAGAAAATGCCCTATAGGCTTGCTGTAGCCCAATCTTATGGGCGCATTTTCTCATTTGAGATTCTCATCAGTCAAGTGAGAATCTAGCCTGTGTCGAGCTGACACAAAGCTGTCCAGCACAAGAGGAGGTGGAGTGAGAGAATCATCTCCAGAGTTGTCCTCTGGAGGGAAAGTAGCATAGACATCTGAAAAGGGTCGCCCTGGCCCAGGCGCCATGGCGGTCCCGGTAGTCCCAGCTATTGTGGAAACCGGAACGAGAGCATGGCTTGAGCCCAGGAGTTCAGGGCCAGCCCGGGCAGTATGGTGAAGCGCTCATCTTTATTATTTTTTTAAATATTTTTATCTATGTGTCTGAATGAGGGCGTGGAGGCTAGAAGAGGTGTCTCCAGGAGCTGGAGTTCCAGGCAGTTGTGAGCAGCCATGCGTATGCTGGGGACCGAATTCAGGTCCTCTGCAAGAACACCAAGTGCTCTTAACCACTGAGCCATTTAACCACCTTATTTGATTTACTCTTTGGACGGGGTCTCACTGTGATCGGCCTGTCTTGTCTCACGGTGCTGGGATGAAGCATGCACCACTACACTTAGCCCTATCTTATTTTCTCGGCGAAATGGTAACTTTACTCTTCTTCTTTCCAGGGTGGAATTCCAGAATAAATTCTACTCCGGGGCTGGTTTCAAGTTCCTCCCCTTCTCCTTTGAGCATATCCGAGAGGGGAAGTTTGATGAGTGAGTCCCCGGCAGGGCGCATGCCCAGAACAGTTCTCCCCCTTGCCTCCACAGGGATTGTCTGTGTTCCTTTTGCCTGTTGGTTGTGATCCCTGGAAACCAGGGCATTTGTGTTACCCCTGCGACCCCTGCCCCAGCTGTGAGTCCTTTAGATAGGTGCTGGCCTTCCCCGGGTCTCTCTACCCCAAGCCTTGTATGTGACATACAGATTTCCTAGTGAGAGTCGGATGGCTTTGCCTGATGCCCATCCACCCTCGGCACCAATCTTGGCCTCCTGGCCTCCAGACAGACAGCCCTAGTCTACTCCCTACTGGTGAGCCGACCTGATAGCCACATGGGGGCACAGGGCCCTCAGGATGGAAGGGGTCCCTCTTCAGGCCGGAGTGCTTGGTCACACCATGGAGGAGGATCAAAACAGGTTTGCTCCTAGTAGGGGACATGGTTTATGGAGCATATGTCCCAGGTAGCAGGGACAGTCAGGAAGATGCTCTTGTCAGCCTTTGCCCACCGCTCTCCGGTTAGTATCGATAGGGAATTCAGCTAGCCCCATATGGGCCGTGATGAGTAGCTTCTCCTTATCACCCCAAAGATCCCAGGATGACCAGCACCAGCCTCCTAAAGAGCTTCCTCTCCCAGCCCTGTTGGCCCAGCATAGCATCCCTGGGAAGGGGATGGTCTCACCGACTTGCATAGGGCTTCCCCGACCTGAGATTACCTTCTACCCAGTCTGCACGAAGGGGCCTCGCCCAACGCTCCATCCCAGGGCAGAGGTTAAAATTGGCGCTCTTCTGGTGCATCCCTGAGCCCTTCCTCCATCCTGATCATGATGTCCCGAGGCTGTGGTCAGTAAGGTTGGTTCTGCCGGCAGACCTGCCTTATCTGCCCACTGGTAGTCCCTTCCCCGCTCCCACACTGACCCCGCTTTCAGGAGTGATGTCCTGGGCAGGGAAGGTCAGTCTCCTTTTCAGTTAGTTAACTGGGGGTGACTGGTAGGCTGGCGGTGCAGGTGTGGTGCACAAGCGCTGTACAGACCTACCAAGCCCTCATCCCCACCTCCTGTCCTCCTGGCTGTGGATCTCAGACCCTTCTAATCATGTGCTGACCCAGCAGCCCCGGCTGCTCTCACCCATTCACTCACTGCCTTTGGGAGGTGACACTAAATCTGCAAGGCCCCTCTCCTCCCCCACTCTGGCACCCACAAGAGCTGCTCAGACACTCGCCCAGGCGGGGGCTGGCCCAACTGGAACCTTGTCCGGAACCCCCTCTCCTTTTGTGTCCAGTTTACACGAAGACCTTTGTTCTGTTCACAGTGAGGCCTGAGGCAGAGTTCTTTGTCAGGGACCCTCAAGGCCTTCTGTCAGACATTCCTGTACTGAATAAAGTGTGTTTGACTCTCACCAAAGCCGCCTGCCTCTGAGTACACAGCCCTTGCCTCTCCAGCCCCCCCCCCTCTTGAGCCCATCTGGTACCCACACCCTCTTCCTCCTGCCAGCCTTTCTGCTTCTCTTCCTGATCTGAGGCCACAGTTGCCATGGCCCTGGCTGGGCAGTTAGTTTGTGAAATTAGCGCCTTATCTCGAGTTTCCCAGGCGCCTTCCCACTCCTGGGAGCCAAGCTAGCCTTGCAGGACTCTGGCTTACTTTATCTCCCTTCCCTTCGCTGTGCGGCCCAACGGGAGAAGGGGGCCGGGTGTCTGCCCCCACCTTCTCCATGTGTGCGCTCCAGGGCTCCTTGGACGGGCTATTTTAAGCCCTGGTGCCTTTGGCCTTGGTGTAAGTAGAGGCTTGGCAGACTCTTAGGGTATCTGGAGAATGTGAGGTGCTGACGTAGGCAAGCCATGAGCCAAAGAAGCAGCAGGCTGCAGAGAGATGGCTGGGTGGGGAGGGGACCTCCCTTTTCTGAGACATACACATTCTTCCTCTGCCCCCCCCCACACACACACAGGGTTTGTGGCACAGGAATGTGACACCTGCTTCTCCTGAGGGGTGGGGAGAGGTTGGGACATCCTGTTCATTCCGTCTCTTTTGGGGGGTGGAGGGTTCGAGACAGGGTTTCTCTTTGTGTAACAAGTGGTTCTGGCTGTCCTGGAACTCACTCTGTAGACCAGGCTGGCCTCGGACTCACTGAGATCCGCCCGGCTTCATTCCATTTTCTTATCCCATTTTAGCCTAAACCCCTCTCCCAACCAACAGGGCACCCACCCTAGCAGTACTCCCCTACTCCAGAAGACTTTTCAAATAAAAGGCCCCGAGGGAACTCTCAACCTCTTGCTGTTACCCGCTCAAAACCGAGGCCTAACTAGAATAACAGAGTTGAGAACTCAGGATTAAATCCTAATTTAATCCTAAGCCAGTGGATTTCAGACAAAGAGGCCGAGATGGTTCTGTGAGGAGAGAACTGGGCATGACACTATGCCTGTAGTTCCAGCACTCTTGGGGTGGATGCAGGTTTGGAAGTTCAAGACCAGCCTGAACTACATGAGGCCCAGTTTCCAAAACAACACAACACAAGCCCTTGTTTTCATTAACTAGTGTTAAGACAGCTGAGTGTCCCCCTGCAAAGTAACACGTTTGGATTGCTCCATCACCGTAACAAAAATGAACTCAGACATGGGGCCGGGGCCTGTGAGCCCAGCACTTGAGAGCCTGGGATAAAAGGCTCTTGACTTTGAAGCCAGCACATGCCGTGTAGCTAAATGATATCTTAACAACCACATAAAAAAAATGAATTAAAACTGGATCGTAGACCTAGATAAGAGAGTTAACACTATAAAACTCCAGGGACCTTCAGTTGAGCCAATGATTCTCCCACACGAGTAACAAGATAAAAATACAGATATTAGCTTTCAAACTCTTGGTATGCTTTTGTGTGTCAAAATCAAAGCGCCCGGAGACGGAGAAAGATAGAAGAAAGGTCACAGCCAAATACCCGGTCTGAGCTGTGCCGTCCAAGGAAAGGGGCAAATGCCCCGACACTGTCGAGAGAAGGCAAAGGCTTAGAGATAACTGTTTCTAAGGACTGTGCGGGGCTGAGGGGATGCTGTTCACTGTCCAGCCTGCACACCGCTCCCCAGTGCTGCACACCGCTGCCCGACTGTACAGATGGAGGCTTGCTTTCCTTGCCTTTCTTTAAAAAAAAAAAAGGGGGGGTGGGTGCCCCACATGCCTGTAGTCTTCGTACTTGGATTGGAGCAGAGGTTGAAGGCCATCCTCACCCTTGGCTACACGGTGAGTATGAGACAGCGTCAAAAATATGTAAAAATCTGCCGAGATGACTCAGCCAGCAAAAAACGCTTGCCGCAATAGCCTGATGGCCCGAGTTAGATCCCCAGACTCCACATAAAGTTCTGACCTCCACCATCCACCCCCTACACCCCGTCATACACACAATGATAGTAAAAATAGTTTAAAATTTAGAATGAAACTTAAGCCGGCTCACACCTTTAATCCCAGCACTCTGAAGGCAGCGGCACGGGGATTTCTGTGAGTTGAAGGCCAGCCTTCTACAGAGTTCCAGGATAGCCAAGACTACACACAGAGAAACCCTGTCTCAAAAAACCAAACAAACCCTTAAATGTTAGAGCTCTCTCTGGGCACCGGGGGTGGGGGTGGGGAATACACTCTTTTAAGAAGGCAACAGTTTTAGGCACTGATGACAGGTGGAGCACCTTAATTCAATCCCACCTGCCCCTCTTCTCTGGGGACAGGGGTTCATGTTTACATATGAGCACGGGTATACACCAAGGCCAGAGGTCAATACTCTTTCTCTGTGGTCTCCACCTTATTTCAGCCTCCCTTTTTGGCACTTTTGAGACCGTGTTTTGCTCTGATCCCTGGCGGCCCTGAACTCACTATGTAGATCATCCTGGCTCGGAACTTGCCCCGCCCTCTGCCTCTCAAGGGCCAAGATTTATAGGTGTGCCCCACCACGCCGGACTAATCTGTCCACCTGGTAAATTTATTGGTGTGTGTAGTAGTTACATTTCTGTTGCTGAGATCAAACACCGTGGCTAAAATCGACTCTCAGAAGTTTGTCTTGGCTACACAATGGTATTAGGCATGGCAGCAGGCAGCCGGAGCAGGAAGCTGAGAGATCACATCTTTAACCACAACCAGGAAGTGAAGAGGGCAAACTGGAGGAGAGGTGGGCTGAAGTCTCACCCACCTCCTAAGGCAGTGGTCCTCAACCTTTGTAATGCCATGCCGCGACCCTTTAATGCAGTTCCTCATGTTATGTTGACCCCCCCCATCATAAAATTGTTTTCATTGCTACTCCGTAACTGTAATTTTGCTACTGTTATGTAAATATATATGTTATGTAAATACATACGGTTTTTTGATGGCCTTAGGCGGCTCCTGTGAAAGGGCCCTTTGACCTCCAGGTTGAGAAACATTGCCCTGAAGACTATACCATCCCCAAACGCTGACACTAACCATTAACCAGGGACCAAATGTTGAAATATGTAAGTCTATGGCTAACATTTCTCCCTCAAACCACTGAGATTGAGATTATTTTAATCTCAATAAAGTAGGAGGAGGGCAGGATAAGACTCTCCAGGTCTGGCTGGTGGGAGCTGGGGGAAAGCAGGACCCAGGAATCCTTAGCTTGGCTGAGTTTAGAAGCTTCCAGTTTCCTCCAGCCAGCAGAAGATGGACTGACCCGGCCCTGGGCTGGAATATGTGGGGAGTTATGGGTGAGGAACAGGCTCCATTGTTCCTGCTTCTAAGGGACATGCATGCCCTTTCTTCTTTCCGATTCATCTGCTGAGAGCCTGTGCCCCTGTCCAAGGAATACCCTCATCCTGAGGTGCTAGAATCAACCTCATCAGAGAGGACGACCGCGGGGCAGCTGGCAGGACCAAGCTTCACAGGAGTGGGGACAATCGCATCACTGCCTTCATCATTGGAATCCGGCAGCTTTACCTGATCCGCGGAGAGATGTGGTGGAAGTTACTGTGGGGCAGAGCTCGCTGGCAGCCGCTGCCCAGGGAATCTAAACAATGACCCACCTGAAGGGGCTGCTCCCAACCTACCCTTCAACCCATGTGCTGGGTGTAGGCTGCTCCCTGGTGGCTACACAGGGAAAGTCTCATTGCGCACAGCAAGGGGTTAGGATAGTAGCTGGCCTTTCAAGCAAGCAAGTGGATTGGCAGGGTAGGAAGAATCCTGGGTTATTCCAGAATGCATTAGCAGAGGGATGGTTAGAGACAAAAGAAAACAGAGATGGAGAGCAAGCCGAGAGCCCCAGGCAGCTTGCTTCACACATTAGTGGAAAGAGTAATAAAGCCTGTCGCACACTGACAGGAACAAAACGTACTCATGGTTCTACTATAAAAGTGAGTTCTATGGCAGCCCTGGTGGTGCAGCCTAGACATTTGACAGAGGAGACGGCAGCGGGAGAAAGACAGCAAATTTGAGACCAACCTCATCTACATAGAAAGTTCCAGGCCAGCCAGCCCGGGCTATTTGATGAGATTGTCTCAAGAAAGAAAGAGAGAGAGAGAGGAAAGGAGGGAGGAGGAGAGTAGAGGAGGGGAGGGGAGGGGAGGGGAGGGGAGGGGAGGGGAGGGGAGGGGAGAGGAGAGGAGAGGAGAGGAGAGGAGAGGAGAGGAGAGGAGAGGAGGGGAGAGAATATAAAAGAAAGCTGGGTGGTGGCAGCGCACGCCTTTAATCCCAATACTCAAGAGGCAGAGGCAAGCAGATCTCTGAGTTCAAAGCCAGCCTGGTCCACAGAGTGAGTTCCAGCACGGCCAGGGCTACACAGAGAAGCCCTGTCCAAAAAGAAGAAAAACAGAGGCCAAGTATGGTGGCCCACACTTTTAAACCTTGAGAAGCAGATTGCTGTGAGATCAAGGCAACCTGTGCACAGTGAGTTCCAGGCCATCCAGAGCTTCATGGTGAGACTTCACCTCAAAAAAGAAAGAAGAGAGAGAGAGAGAGAGAGAGAGAGAGAGAGAACTGAAGAAGAGTTAGTTCCGTGCTCAGTGTATAAAAGCACTCCGGTTGCTCTTCAAGGGACCTGGGTTCTGTTCCCAGCACCCTCCTCATGGAGGCTCACAAGCCTCTGTAACTCAAGTCCCAAGGGATCTGATGCCCTTCTCTGGCCCTGCAGGTACCAGGCAGGCGTGCGACGCATAGACATATGTGCAGGCAAAACACCCACACATGCTTGATTACTTGCCTAATTAATAAATTAATTACAAGTGAGCCTCCCATCCCCAGCGCCCCACTGTGGTACAGCTGTGCACATGCCGTGATGGGTGTGTGTGTGGAGGTCAGAGGACAACTTGCCAGAATCACTTTTCTTCTTCCTCTTCCACCGTGTGGGTCCCAGGGATTGAACTCCAGTTGTCAGGCTTTGTGACAGGTGCCTTTGCCCGGGGAGTCGCATTACCGTCCCCTCCCTGCCGTCCCCCTTTTTTCTTGAGGTGGTGTTGTTCAGACTGGTCTTGAGCTCTGGAGATCAGACTGCTATCAGTGTGTGGTCCATAAACGCACCACAATCTCCATGTATTTAAAAAGAAATCAGGCATGCCTATAATCACAGGAATGTGAGAGACAGAAGTATTGCCTTGACTTCAAGGCCGACTTGGCCGATAGAATGAGACTTTGTCTCAAAACGAGAAGAAATTGGAAAGCACGTTGAGCCAAGTGTGGTGGCACACAACTTTAATCCCAGCATTCGGGAGGCAGAGGCAGGCAGATCTCTGAGTCTACAGAGTGAGTTCCAGGATAGGGCTGCTACCCAGAGAAATCCTGTCTGGGGGAGGGGAAATGAAGAAAGAGAAGAAATTGATGAAGGGAAGTGAATTCGCTGTAGTTTGGTCAGACTGGGCGGGAGGCCAACCAAGCCTTAGCCAGCGTCTCCATAACAAACCCTGTCCTCGGTGTCAGTCAGTCTGTCCTGCAGTAACTCCTAGCAAGTTTTAACTCTTCCTCCTGTCTGCCCAGGTGGCCTTAGCCTCTGCAGCTCCTGGCATGAGATCCTTGGGAAAATTCAAATTTCTTCAGGTTCATTGTCTCAGACGTCTAATAGACAAACAGAGGGACAGAATAGTGGTTCTCAACCTCTGGGTCGTGACCCCTTTCACATGGGGTTACATATCAGATATCCTACATATCAGATATTTACATTACAATTCATAACAGTAGCAAAATTACAGCTATGAAGTTTTTTGCTATTTTATTTTATTGGTTTTTCAAGACAGGGTTTCTCTGTGAAGCTTTGGAGCCTGTCCTGAAACTTGCTCTATAGACCAGGCTGAACTCAAACTCACAGAGATCTGCCTGCCTCTGTCTCCTGAGTGCTGGGATTAAAGGCGTGCACCACCGCCCAGCAACAGTTAGGAAGAAGCAATGAAATAATTTTATGGCTGGGGGTCACCACAGCATGAGGAACTGTCTTTTTTTTTTGGCAATACTGTTTAGCCTATTAGCTTATGCATATTTCTAGCTAACTTTTTTTAAAAATTGATTTTATTGAGTTCTACATTTTTCTCTGCTCCCCTCCCTGCCTCTCCCTGGTGTAGGAAGTCCTTCTGTCTATGTGTTGCTTTCATTGGTTAATGAATCAAGAAACTGCCTTGGCCTAGTTGATAAGGCAGAACTTAGGTAGGCGGAGAAGACAGAACTGAATGCTGGGAGGAAGAAAGCAGAGTCAGGGAAATGTCATGGATCCACAGCCAGAGGTAGATGTGCTGAAACTTTTCTGGTAGTCATGACCTCGTGGTGATACACAGATTGATAAAAATGGGTTAAACTAATATGTAAGAGTTAGCCAATAAGAAGCTAGAGCTAATGGCCAAGCAGTGTTTTAATTAATACAGTTTCTGTGTGATTATTTCAGGTGTAAGCTAGCCAGGTGGCCGGGACAAACAAAGAAACCCTCCTAATGTAACATCTCCCCTTCTCTTCAACCCTCTCCCAAGGTCCCCGAGGAGGAACTGTCTTAAAGGGTCACAGCATTAGGAAGGTTGAGAACCACTCACTGATTAAGAATGTCCAGAATGTTTACAATAGCAGTTTAAATTTATTTCTTTTCCTTTTTTTAAAGTTTTTTTTTTTTAATTTATTATGTATACAGCAATCTGCCTGTATGTCTGTCTGCACTCCAGAAGAGGGCACCAGGTCTCATTATAGATGGTTGTGAGCCACCATGTGGTAGCCAGGAATTGAATTCAGGACCTCTGGAAGAGCAACCAGTGCTCTTAACCCCTGAGCCATCTCTCCAGCCCAAATTTATTTATTTTGATGCATATGTGTGAATGTTTGTGCTGTATGTGTTTGCATCTGTGGCCACCCATCTGTTGTTGGACTAGAAGTCCAAACATCAGGAAGGAGTTGCTCCAGACACCACTCTCATAACCACAATTGATGCAAAAGCAAGAGGATTTTTATTCTGTCATAACAGGGCCCTTCAGGTTCGGGATATCAAGGACATCCGATAGCTGTTACAGTCCATCTTTTAAAGCAAAAAGCCACAGACACAAGGGGGGAACCTGTAAAATTGTTTTCCAACTTATTGGATTGGCTTATTTAAAAGATCACTAGCAGTAATTGGTCTATTTCAGGGCAGAATAGCTGCGTGGTCAGGTGAGATAAGGGGAGCATCTGTGGCCTTCCTGACCTTGTTCTAGTGACTAAATCAAACACCAGGAACTGAGTCAACATCTGTGGGTTGTCTTTACCTTAATTCCCAGAACAGAGTTATGTTTGAAGATTAGTCACAAGGACACAGGAGGATGAGCAGTCCAGCATGGGGGGTGGGGGCGACTGTCCCGTTTCCAAGAGAGAGTGAGTGTAAGGTTTTAGAAAAATGTCTTAGGGTTGAGGGGGCTTACAAATGCATTTGGAGTCTTTCACTGTATGTATACAAGCCAGAAGACATCAGTGTCCAGCACTCTCTGCTTGCTTTCCTTGAGACCTCTCACAGAACCTAGAGCTGAGCAGACAGCCAGTCATCCCCAGTGATCCTCATGTCTCTGCCCTTCAGCAGTGCTGCCCTGGGTGGGGGAGGAGGGGAGGTGATGAAAAAGGCACTATTGTGACTAGCAGGAAGTTAACTGGTTAATGAACCCCGGATGGTGTCCCCAAGCTGCTGAAATAGTCCTTTGAAACTGCTTTCTCTAAAAGGCACTTTGGTCCAGAAGGTAACTCAAAGCAGGTTGAAAGCCTGGCGTTGTCCCCCCAACTTTATTCGTGTTGACCCCTATACTTTGGGTCAGCTGCTTTTGCTCCCTGTTAATCGCTCTTTGAGTAATGAACCTGTCTCATCCTCTTTCAAGACAAGAGGCGTAGAGGCTATGTGGTAAGACTTGTTTCATTGGGTTTTTCTGTTTGTTTGTTTTTGCTTTTTGTTTCTTTGTTTTGTTTTTTTGTTTGTTTGTTTGGAGATAAGGTCTGATATATAACCCTGGCTAGTTTAAGACCATGCTGTTCTTGAACTCACAAAGGTCTGCTCTGTCTCTGCCTCCCAAGTGCCGGGATTAAAGGCAGGTGTTGCCACGCCCAGCTGTGTCTCCACAGCCTCTGGGCTACAGGGTGTTCACTCTGCAATTAGGAGGTCCGCACAAGATTTGTCCTTTGAACGTGCTCAGTTTATTCACACAAACATCCCTTACATTATCATGCTACTATAAAAGATAAGCAGACGTCTCACCAAATGAGGACCACTTATTTGGGTAGAAACACTGGGGAATCTCCCGCAAGGGTGCTTCCTTCGGAAGCTTGCAGGTTCTACCCACCTCCGCCAAGTCCTTCCGCTGTAGCAAGTTGGAGGTTGGCATTGATGGAGGCTCAGGAGGTCCCTGTGAGTGTAGGCCAATGGCTAGTACTGTTAGGTGGGACTGTGTGTGGGCCTAGCAACAGTGCCTCAAGTTTAATGGTCACTGGCGTCCCAAGTCCTCTTACCAATGGGGATCAACATAGAGGCTAGAGAAGCCGTGTCTCGGAGCACAGCAAGGACAGTGCTTAGCTCCAGGTTCAGTGAAAGGTCTTAAGGAAAGCAAGCAGAGAGTGCTTGACACCGATGTCTCAAGGAAAGCAACTGCAGACCACCATGAATACTGTTATATTATACACTGATGTCTGTCTTAATTTGCTTCTCTGTTCCTGTAATAAAACATTGACCAAAACGGGCAGTGGTGGCGCAAGTCTTTAATCCCAGCACTCGGGAGGCAGAGGCAGGCGGATCTCATTGAGTTCAAGGCCAGTCTGGTCTACAAAGTGAGTTCCAGGACTGTTATACAGAGGAACCCTGTCTGGTGGAGGGGGACAAAAAGCAAAAAACGTGGAGGGTGAGATGAAGACACAGCCTCTGGCCTCCACACATCTGCATACAGCACATTACCTGAGGAGGGGGTGGGCCGAGGTCCCAGGCAAATCTTCCTATTCCAGTCTTGGACTGGGGTGCTTTCTTGGAAAAAATGAGAATCTCCAGATAAAGGGAACTGAGAGGAAGCAGGGACCTCTCTTTCCACAGGAACGACTTGGAGAGCCAGGAACAGCCTTGTTTCTCTAACCCCCACCGCCATTCCAGCAGGGCTGGTCAGAAACTCAACCAGGTCTTGAACCTTAGGTCCTGCTTCTTCAGTCTCCTAAATGGGATCTCAGGCATGTGCCAGAACACCTGGCTCCAGAATCTTCTTGGAAAATGAAATCTTTCTCAGGAGCCCACTGCTCCCTGCCCCCACCCAGCTCCAGGCACCCTCACCTTACCCTCTGAGACAGGCAGCCTGAGCCTTTGCAAGGCTTGGAACATCTTCGTGGGCCCATACCGAGAGTTTCCATTCTCCGAAGAGTTTCCATTCTTTCTCCTCCGGCTGCTCCCTGCTGCTGGGGGGTCACCTCCTCACCTCCCAGGCCGTTGGGACAAGTGACTGTCCCCGCTCTGCTCCTGCAGCTGCTAGCCAAGCTGGGCACACGTGGCCACATTTTAGTTCCTCAAGTCCCCCAAGTTCCTCAAATCCCTCTCCCCACTCTCTTCTATCTATGCGCCCTCTGCCTAGAAGGCTCTTTTTTCCCCTCCTTCTTGGAAATTCCTAGTTATCCTTGGGTGTCAGATAAAATGTCTCTGCCTGTTTGAAGACCTTGGAATCCTTCACAGCCTCACAGCCTGGGTGAAATTCTGTTATTTCTGTGTGGATCGAGTGTGTGTGCTCGCACATGTATGCGAGGGAGTGTAGGTGTCTCACACACACACACACACACACACACACACACACACACACACACACGGTGGTCAGAGGTTTGAATCAGAACTCCAGAAAAGCGGTTTCTCCTGAAACTTCTGCCGTGCTGAGCAGCTGCAGAATCTGAAATGTTGCGGATTCAGAACCAAATTATCTTGGGCCATCTTCAGCCTCTCTCAATAGCCATTGTTACCTACCTACCTCTGTACTTGACCGAATGGCTTTATGACAAATAGATGTCATAGCGCTGGAATGTACAAAACACTGGAATGAACTTTGGGATGTAGAGAACACTAGTGTTGCTTTGGAATGCATCAGACCCCTGGTTCCCATCATCCCAGAACCCAGGATGTCATCAGAAGCCTGCAACAGGCTTCCCAGATTCACTCTACCCCACCTCACAGCAGTTAAGAGCACTGGCTGCTCTTCCAGAGGACCCAGGTTCAATTCCCAGCATCCACACGGCAGCTCACAACGGTCTGTAACTCCAGTGCCAGGGGATCTGACATCGTCACATCAATGTACATATAATAAATCTTAAGAAAAGTGCCTTGATTTATGACTTTCTTTGCTCTGTTACTGTAAAAATTTCACCAAATCATTTCCACATTGGAACATGGAACTGGGCTGACCTAAAACTGTTCCCAGACCATGGTCACTCATATTTGGCTCCAGAACAAACTATCTCGGTCCTTTTGAAGTGAGAGCTGTGTTTTCCTGTCAATGGACAACAGTCTCCAGTGCTACCTTCTACCTTGAGACAGGGTCTCTTCCTTTTTGTAACTTTGTACACCGGGCCAGCTGTCTCCATCTCTCACCTCACCCAACACTGGGACTGCAGACTCCCGCTACTGGGCCACTACTGGGTCCTGAGGACTCGAACGCGGGTTCTCGGGTGCAAAGGCCTTACCTACTCAACTATCTCTCTCCTCATCAAGGGAAATCCTTATTTGTTTTCAGGTCTCTGGCCACAATAGCAGCTGGGACCATCCTCCACCCGTCCAACAGTAGCAGTGGTAGTGTCTGATACGAAATAAAATGCATAGTTACTAGAGGAGGGGGTTGGAGATATGGCTTAGTGGTGGAGCCCTTGGCTGGTTTCAGTTCTCATCACTTAAAAGGGTGTCTGGCTGGATGAAAGGGAAGCGACTTGCAGAAGGAAGCAGGCTGCACCAGAAAGGGCTGGGACACGTGCAGCGTCCTACGTGGCCGCGGATATTTAATGGGGTCACGCGCCCTCCAGCCACATGCACGGTCAGCAGACCCTAAGGGTCTAGGTCCGGAAACCAAGTTTCCAGGCGGGTAGCTGGAGCCCAACCTTCAGGCCACGTGGCCCGAGGTCCGCAGACGATTGGATGCGGGCAGCCCCGCCCCTGGCCCTGAGCTTGGTTGTGAAATAAGTATTGGTTGTGAATGGTCCGCCGCAAGGTTGGCATCATGGAAGCTGCGGTGCTGGCGGTGGCTCTGGGGTTCCTACTCCTGGGCGGGGGCTCAGTGGGAGACGAGGTTCGGGAGACAGAGGCTGTACGGAAGCTGGTGGCCCGGTTGCTGGGACCCGGGCCGGCAGCCGATTTCTTAGTGTCGGTAGAGCGCGCACTGGCGGCCGAGTCGGGTCTGGACACCTACAGCCTGAGCGGCGGCGGCGGGTCGCCGGTGCATGTGCGCGGCTCCACGGGAGTGGCGGCCGCCGCGGGGCTGCACCGCTACCTGCGCGACTTCTGCGGCTGCCAGGTGGCCTGGTCCGGCTCTCAGCTGCACCTGCCCCGGCCGCTGCCCGCTGTGCACGACGAGCTGACCGAGGCCACGCCCAACAGGTATCAACGCTGTAGGTCCCTACTGGCCTGTAGCCTCGGGGCACCCACCGTTGTTGAGGCCCACCACGCTAGGGTGGGGATAGCCGCAGCTACAGACACCTGGAAGACGGAGAAGAGAGTGCTGACTCGGGTCCCACCACGGTGGCTTCAAATCTTAGCTCCTCTCTAAATAGATGCGTGTTCTTAAGCAAAGTCCCTTAGCTTCTTAGAGCCCCTGCTGCAGGTAATGACGCCCGCCACGCTGTTGATTGAGAGTCTGCGTGCGATGGTAGAATTTCAAAAACGTTCTCGTGGTCCATGCATTCCATGCCCCTCCTTTGGCCTCTCTGACGATGCTGTGGAGTGACCGTTCCCGAAGCCCCAGGTCCTTATTCTAGCACTTGGCACACTGTATGGGCATGATGTGTTCGCGCATCCGTCTCAACCATAAAACTGTAGGACTGGGAATCCACTTCAGGACAGAGACCAATTTTGCCTTACGGCCCTTACATCCTAGGACACCCTCCTCCCATGATGCACAGTAGAGGGTCTGGACATTTTCAATGAAAATGAAGTTAATGTATCCACAATCGCTAAAGGTTACAGAGCCCCAAGAGAAGGTCTAGCACTAGGTGTTGGCTTTTACCTGGGTGGATCTGGAATGAGCAGTAGAGGGGCCACTTGGAAACCTGTGCCCATTGTCCTGTGTGTGTATTGTGTTGGGGTAGTATTCCAGAGCCAGGCTGCCTCTGAGGTGTTCCAGGGTGATGGGTGAGTGGGGCATCCCATACGTTGCCAATAATGTGCCCCCTACCTGCAGGTACCGCTATTACCAGAATGTGTGCACACACAGCTACTCCTTCGTGTGGTGGGACTGGGCCCGTTGGGAGCAAGAGATTGACTGGATGGCGCTGAATGGCATCAACCTGGCACTGGCTTGGAGTGGCCAGGAGGCCATCTGGCAGCGGGTTTGTGCCAACCTGGCCCCTCACACTCTCCTGTCCAACTTACACACCCACTGGCCCTGGGGGACCAAGGCTTCCCTGGGTGGGACAAACCATCTGGGTGCTTACTGTAGGTGAGACTCCAGCAATCCATTGAAACAATTGGAAATGGCGGTACATGCCTGTAATCCCAGCACTCAGGTAGAAGTGGGAGGATGAGAAATTCAAGATCGGGGTGGTGGTGGCGCAGTCCTTTAATGGGAGGCAGAGGCAGATGGATTTCTGTGAGCTCAATACCAGCCTGGTCTACAGAGCAAGTTCCAGGACAGCCAGGGCTACACAGAGAAACTGTCTCCAAAAAACAAGAGAAAAAAAAAAAAAGGTGGGGGGAGTTCAAGGTCATCTTCAGCTAGGTAGTGAGTTCTCGAAGACTCTGGTGAGGGAGGGGCAAGGCTCCTCTACTTCATTAGTCTTGGCTAATTCCCTTCCCTTTAGCCAACCTTCTTAATTTGCTTTCTGTTGCTACACTAAAACACCATGGCCAAAATCAACTAGGGAAGGAAGGAGCTCATTTGGTTTATACATCCCAACCATAGTTCATCATTGAAGGAAACCAAGGTAGAACTCAAGGCAGGTAGAAGGCAAGAACCATGAAGGCAGAAGCCATGGAGGAATACTGCTTATATTGACTTGTTCCTCCTGATTTTCTCAGTTTGCTTTCTTCTTTTTTATTTTTTAAAGGAAGATCTTCCCTATGTTCAAGACTGTGAGACACCGGGCGATGGTAGCACACGCCTTTAATCCCAGCACGCGGGAGGCAGAGGCAGGTGGATCTCTGTGAGTTTGAGGCCAGCCTGGTCTACAAGAGCTAGTTCCAGGACAGGCTCTAAAGCTACAGAGAAACCCTGTCTCAAAAAATGAGCAAACAAACAAAAAGATTGTGAGGCAAGTTGCCTGGGTGTGTCTCCATACTGCCAGACCACATCACAACATTTCTTTTTTAATATTTATCTATTTATTTTATGTATATGAGTGACCTGTCTTCAGGTACACCAGAAGAGGGCACCAATTCTCATTACAGATGTTTGCGAGCCACCATGTGGTTGCTGGGAATTGAACTCTGGACTTCTGGAAGAACAGCCAGTGCTCTTAACTGCCAAGCCATTTCTGCAGCCCCCAATTTGCTCTCTCTGTCTCTCTTTTTTTGTCTTTTTGTTTGTTTGTTTGTTTGTTTTTGGAGACAGGGTTTCTCTGTGTAACAGTTCTGACTGTCCTGGAGCTAGCTCTTGTAGACCAGGCTGGCCTCGAACTCACAGAGATCCGCCTGCTTCTGCCTCCCGAGTGCTGGGATTAAAGGTGTACTCCACCACCGCCCGGCCCAGTTTGCTTTCTTCTACACCCAGAATCACTGCCTGTGGATGGCACTGCGCACAAGAGACTGGGTCTTTCCTTATCAACCATCAGTCAAGAAAATGCCCTGCTGGACAGTGGTGGTGCACACCTTTAATTCCAGCACGAGGGAGGGAGGGATGGAGGGAGGGAGGGAGGGAGGGAGGGAGGGAGGGAGGGAGGGAGGGAGGGAGAGACAGAAGAGAGACAGAGAGAGAGGCAGATGGATCCCTGTGAGTTCAAGGCCAGCCTGGTCTACACAGTGAGTTCTAGGACAGGCTCCAAAGCTACAGAGAAACCCTGTCTCAAAAACAAACAACAGGGCTGGAGAGATGGCTCAGTGGTTAAGAGCATTGCCTGCTCTTCCAAAGGTCCTGAGTTCAATTCCCAGCAACCATATGGTGGCTCACAACCATCTGTAACGAGGTCTGGTGCCCTCTTCTGGCCTGCAGACATACATACAGACAGAATATTGTATACATAATAAATAAATATTTAAGAAAAAAAAAACAAACAACAAAAAAGGAAATCCCGCACAGGATGGCCTACAGGCCAATCTGATGGGGATATTTTCTCAGTAGAGGTTTCTTCTTCCCAGACAACCCTAGCTTAAGTAAAGTTCACAAACAAAGGCATTATTTTTTATGGATTCTCCTACCCAGTCCATTTCTCCTGGACTCCAGCTCTGTATTATAGCAGCAGTACCCAGCGTAGGCGTGATGAGCGGAGGCGAGTCACGTGTTTACAGGTGTGGGGGCTCTTCCTTCTGCAGGTATACCTGGCCTTGGGCCTGACCCAGTCAGAGATCGACGACTACTTCACCGGTCCGGCCTTCCTGGCCTGGGAACGCATGGGTAACCTGCACACCTGGGGCGGCCCCCTGCCCCGCTCCTGGCATCTCAAGCAAGTCTACCTGCAGGTAAGGAGTGGAGAAGAAGGCAGAATGGGTGTTGGGTGGTCTCAGACCCAGGGATGGCGGTGCTTAGCCCTCAGGGTCTTAAGTGGTCCACAGGGAACTTTCCTCCCTGAATAAGTAAGGGCCTCCCCCAGCGAGGTCCTGGCACATTGACCTCTGTCCCTCTCAGCATCGGATCCTGGACCGGATGCGCTCCTTTGGCATGATCCCAGTGCTGCCTGCCTTCGCAGGACACGTCCCTAAGGCCATTACCAGGTGAGGCCCTCCTTATTCAACTCCAAGGGAAAAGGTTTGCCCTGAAAAGCATTATGTAAACACGGAAGCTCTGGACGTTGGTGTCTCTTGACTCCTGGTTCTGCCATTGGCCACTGCCTGGACAGATGATTTGACGTCTCCGTGACTCAGTTTTCTTGCTTGCAAAATGGGTTCATTGCTGGGTAGGATGGGACACACTCACTCTTCTGATCTTTGTGTTCAGGGGATTGAGGTGGGGACACCGCCAGTTCCAGGCCAGCCCGAACTACATAGAGAAACCCAGTCTTTCTATATGTAAATTTATACCCACGGGGTCAGGGCCCACTGCTCTTGCCGAGGACCATGGTTCAGTTGCCAGCACCCACGTGGTAGTTCACGGCCGTCTGTCTCTCCTGTTCCAGAGGATCCGATGACGTCAGGCGCTGCATACACCTGCATAAGTGCAGACACATACTCCTGCACATAAAAGTGCATCGTAAAGTATTCCCAAAGTATTAGCATCAAGCTTAGAAAGCTCACCAAGTTTAAAAAGGTTTAGTTTATTTTATGTGTATGGGTGCTTTGCCTGTGTGTGTGTCTGTGTACCACATTCATGCCTGCTGCTGGTGGAGAACAGCAGAGGGTATCAGATCCCCTAAGGCTGGAGTGACAGAGGGCTGTGACCTTCCATGTAAGTGCTGGGAATCAAACCTGTTCCTCTGGAAGAGCAGCCAGTGTTTTATTTTGGTTTTTGGTTTTTTGCTTTTTGGGTTTTTTTTGGGGGTTTTGTGTTTGTTTTTTTGTCTTTTGAGATAGGGTTTCTCTGTGTAGCTTTGGAGCTTGTCCTGGAACTTACTCTGTAGATCAGGGTGGTCTCGAACTCACAGAGATCTGCCTGTCTCTGCCTCCCAAGTGCTGGGATGTTGACAGGGATTTCTGTCCCACCCGGTCCTTCGGTCGTTCAGTCCCATAGAAAACACACAGAGGTCTACATTAATTATAAACTGATTGGCCTAGTAGCTCAGACTTTTTATTAACTCTTATAATTTATATTAACCCATAATACTTGTCTGTATTAACCTTATAGCTTGGGACCTTTTTTGGCAAAACAGTTACATCTTGCTTGCTCTGTGTCTGGCTTCCTCTGTCTCTGGGTCATGACTGTAGACTGACTTTTCCTCTTCTCAGAATTACCCTGTTCTCCTTGTCCTGCCTCTACTTCCTGCCTGGTTGCCCCACCTATACTTTCTGCCTGGCTACTGGCCAATCAGCATTTTATTAAACAAGTACAAGAAACAAATCTTTACAGGGTAAAACCATTGTCCCACAGCACTGGGATTAAAGGTATCTGCCACCACCACCTGGCACAGCCAGTGTTCTTAACTACTGAGATATCACTTCAGTCCCTAAGTTTAATTTAGTGTGTGTGTGTGTGTGTGTGTGTGTGTGTGTGTAAAAATTTATTATTTAATAGAAGACTATTTAAAGAAAAGGAATGAAAAATTACTAAGTAAAAGGTAGTTCCTGCAAACCTTGGGTCTGTATATGCAAGCACAGAATGTCAGTAAGCAGCTGGTCTTGACAGTGGCCCAGGGAGTGTGTTGGTCTCTGCCCGTGTTTTGTACCCTGTCTTCTCTTCTGGGCTGGACAGACCTTCAAGGTCCAGATGAGTCTCCTCCTTCGTCTTGCCAACACCTCCTGGTACCCCCATCATGCCTGGGAGCACCTGGCTCCCCTCACAGACACTGTGTATGGGCTACCCCTCCCTCTTACTCACCAAGCAGTGGGGACCTCCTTCTTCTCATTCAGTGAACATCTTCCCAGGTGTCTACAGATGTCAGACCCAGTCCCGTGCTGGGTCCTGGGGTTGCAGTGACAAAGGCACCCATGGCTCTGTCCCTACAGAGAAATGATTGGCAGAGGAAGATAGCAGAGCCTATTTAGACAGGTGACTCTTGGGGACAGTGAGGAAGAACCAGGCGAATAAGCCTGAGAGGTAGAGGAAATGTACCAGGCAAGGGATGTAGCGTATGCAAAGACATAGCGGTGTGAGAAACTCAGACACATTCCCGAAAGCCACAGATGTGAGGCCGATGAGGGGTATAAGACCAAGTCAAACACTGCGTCAGCCTCTGCCAACCCCGAGCCTCTTTTTTCCCCATAGGGTGTTCCCACAGGTCAATGTCACCCAGCTAGGCAGCTGGGGACACTTCAATTGCTCCTACTCCTGCTCCTTCCTTCTGGCTCCAGGAGACCCCGTATTCCCCCTCATTGGGAGCCTCTTCCTGCGGGAGCTGACCAAAGAGTTTGGCACAGATCATATCTATGGGGCTGACACCTTCAACGAGATGCAACCCCCCTCTTCGGAGCCTTCCTACCTCACCGCAGCCACTGCAGCTGTCTATGAGGCCATGATTGCGGGTATGGTGGATTGGAACCCCCCTGGGACATCAGGGAGAGGGGGTGGGTGGGAGGAGGACCTGTACCCTGGGGATACCACACTTTCCCGCTCAACAGGCTTTTGTGCACATGTGCCATTCTACTTACCCACTCTGGGTGCTGAGGTCTGGCTGATATTGGCAAGTGACCTATGACCCCAAGGGTATATTCTTTCCCTCCCAGTATTTGCTGCTTCATCTCAAAGAGCAGGGTGCCTAGTTTTTTTGTTTTTTGTTTTTTTTTTAAAAAAGAAAAAAGCCATTGAGCACAATTTATGAACAAGATTTTTAAGCTGTGTAGTGGTGGTGCATACCTTTAATCCCAGCACTTGGAAGGCAGAAGCTGGTGGATCTCTGAGTTTGAGGCCAGCCTGGTCTATAGAGCAAAGTTCTAGGACAGCCAGGGCTACACAGAGAAACCCTGTCATGAACGAGCAAACAAACAAGTGAATAAAAATAAAAATAAAAATATTTTAAGCCAGGCATGGTGGTACAGGCCTGTAACCCTAGTGCTTGGGAGGCAGAGGCAGGAAGATCGGGAGTTCAAGGCCAGCCTGGGCTACTTCAGAAGGGGGTGGTAGTAGCAGCGAGGTGCTTTGGTGAGTAAAGGCATGCAAACCTGACAACCTGAAGTTGATCCATGAAACCCACACCAAGATGGAAGAAGAGAGCCAGCTCCACAAAGTTGTTCTGCAACTTCCCCATGTATGCACACACATACACACCATATACATGAACAGCAGCAATAACAGAGCTTTTATTTGGAGCTGGTCATGGTGGCACACACTTTTATTTTAGTATTCGGGAAGCAAAGGCAGGTGGATCTCTGAGTTGAGGCCAACCAGAACTACACAGTGAGTTCCGGGACAACCAGGCTGATGTGGAAAGACCCTGTCTCAAAACCAAGCAACAGCAACAATAATTTATTTGGTCTCCACCTCATTGTTGGAATCAGTTGTAAAGCCTAGAGGTTCTACATCCATCCTGTCCGACAGATATGAGGCCAAGACTTCTCTCTACCACTTAAAGAAGAGGAGGGGCCCAAGTGATAGACAGCCCTCTCCTGATGGGTCATCCTGAAAGGCACATGTTGGCTTATGCTTCTCCAGGCATGGTCTGGAGCCAGAGGCCCAAGTCTCATTTTTTTTTCTTTTTTCTTTCTTTTTTTTTTGTGGGGGGAGGGGAATGGTTTCGAGACAGGGTTTCTCTGTACAACAGCCCTGACTGTCCTGGAACTTGCTTTGTAGATCAGGCTAGCCTTGTGTAGACCAGGCTGGCCTTGAACTCACAGAGATCGACCTGCCTCTGCCTCCAAAGTACTAGGATTAAAAGTGTGCACCACCACGGCACTGGCTGTAGCTTTTCAACTAAGGAAAAAATAAGGGGCATGTGGAAGTCACAGGACAGCTTGCAGGAGCCTGTTCTTTCCTTCTGTCGTATGGGCTTGTGGATGGAACTCTGGGTGTCAGGTTTAGCACTAAGAACCTTCCCTAGCAGGGCCGTCTTGCAGACTTGAGTCTCCACCTTTTCATCTCACAGTGGAGATTAGGCATGAAATTTTAATCTTTTAATTATGAACCCTTGAGAAACATACTCCAACACTATCTCAACCCAAATACTTTCAGATATGAGGATTCTCAGACCCAACCCCTGGGTTTCCTGATTGAGCAGGTCCAGAATTTAGGGCCCAAGCATCCATGTCTTAAACTTTCTGGGTAGCTCTGATATCCAAGGAGCTGGCTAAGTACTATCCTAGAGGAGGCGGGTTGGGGGAGGGGTCCGGGGATGGCAGAACAGCAGGTAGATCAGATATAGGTGATGAGTGCCCTGTAATAATCGCCTTCTTTCCTCCTAGGCAGAATAGGGTCCACATCAGCCTCATCATCTCTCTCTTTGCCTTCCCCCTCCCCCCGCAGTGGACCCTGATGCTGTGTGGCTGCTCCAAGGTTGGCTTTTCCAGCATCAGCCCCAGTTCTGGGGCCCTGCTCAGGTCAAGGCTGTGCTGGAGGCTGTGCCCCGTGGTCGTCTCCTGGTTCTGGACCTGTTTGCCGAGAGCCAGCCAGTTTATATCCACACCGCCTCCTTCCACGGCCAGCCCTTCATCTGGTGCATGCTCCACAACTTTGGGGGCAACCATGGCCTGTTTGGAACCCTAGAGGCTGTGAACCAAGGCCCCAGGGCAGCCCGCCTCTTCCCCAACTCCACCATGGTTGGCACTGGCATAGTCCCTGAGGGCATTGGCCAGAATGAAGTGGTCTATGCCCTCATGGCCGAACTGGGCTGGCGCAAGGACCCTGTGCCAGATTTGGTGGTCTGGGTGAGCGACTTTGCCAGTCGGCGATATGGGATCTCCCAACCGGATGCGGGGGCAGCCTGGAGACTCCTTCTCAGGAGTGTCTACAACTGCTCTGGGGAAACCTGCAGTGGGCACAATCGGAGCCCGCTGGTCAAGCGGCCATCCCTACGGATGAGTACCACTGTCTGGTACAACCGATCAGATGTATTTGAGGCTTGGCGACTGCTGTTAGCCGCGGCACCCAACCTGACTGCCAGCCCAGCCTTCCGCTATGACCTGCTGGATGTCACCCGGCAAGCAGTGCAAGAGCTGGTCAGTCTGTGCTATGAGGAGGCCAGGACCGCCTACCAGAAGCAGGAGCTCGATCTCCTGCTCAGGGCTGGAGGCCTTCTGGCCTATAAGCTTCTGCCTGCCTTAGATGAGCTGCTGGCCAGTGACAGCCGCTTCCTGCTGGGCAGCTGGTTGGATCAGGCCCGGGCAGTGGCTGTGAGTGAAGCCGAGGCCCAGTTTTATGACCAGAACAGCCGCTACCAGCTGACCCTGTGGGGGCCTGAGGGTAACATTCTAGACTACGCTAATAAGCAGCTGGCGGGACTGGTGGCTGACTACTACCAGCCACGCTGGGGTCTCTTCGTGGAAACGCTGGCTCAGAGCCTAGCCAAAGGAGTCCCCTTCCAACAGCACGAGTTTGAGAAGAATGTCTTCCCGCTGGAGCAGGCCTTCGTTACCAACAAGAAGAGATATCCCAGTCAGCCCCAAGGGGACACCGTGGACCTAGCCAAGAAGATCTTCCTCAAATTTCACCCCCAGGCAGGCTCTTTGTGACAGACAGATCCAGGGACCTGCTGGAACAGGCCTTCAAACCCGAAAAAGCACAGCGTGACCCTGAGCCTGGGAGAAGGAGCAGGGTCAGCCATGGCTTGGAGGGAAATGAGCTACTCTGGGGATTAAAGTACTGTTTTCTGTTAACAATAAACCGCTGAATCAGCCTGTCTCTATTAACCGAGGTGCCGTCTACTGCTGGTGATGGGGAAGCTCAGCCGGTCACACCTGGCTAGGGTGTGGCCGCCTGGAGCCAGGTAGATAAACCTGGAGACCCACATGCGCTCGGTCTCTGCACGTGTGTTCGTCTGACCCGTTTGGACATTGGAACTTTTACTCTGGTCGCGTGAGTTTCCCTGTTTTCAATTATTAAATTATATCTGTTGTTTTGAGCTGGTCTAGTTATTTTAGCGTACCGGTCGGATACGCCTTCATGCTGGTACGTCTGGAAGGGCGTGGGTGTCCATGTGGAGCCTGGTGTGGGGGCATTTCTTCCCAAGCCTCACTTCAGCATCCCCGTTTTAACACTGGTCCCCTTAGAAGCTGTACAGCAGCAAGCTGGTAATCTTCTTGAGAGGATGATGGTACACACCTGGAATCACAATCCTGAAAAGGTAGAGGCAGGAGGGGTCGGAAGTTCAAGGGCAACCTTAGCTATGTTATGAATTTGAAGGTGGCCTTGGATACAAGATAGCCTGTCTCAAAAAAAAAAAAAAAAAAAGTTGAGCATTGTGTGTGGTGCTTGCTTTTAATCCTGCCACTCTTGAGGCAAGAGGCAGGTGGATCTAAGTTTGAGGCCAGCCTGGTCTACCTGGCAAGACCCTTGTCTCAAAAGCAAGAAGTTCCTTGGGCAGAAGTTTTGTCCCTGTTGGCAGATCTCCCTGGCACTGCTCAGTTTACACCCGAGCACCCAGTTGGTACTTAGCCCCTCCTTACCCTGACCAACTAAGCCAGCTTGGTGTCATAACCACCTTTCCTCTGCTTTGACCTATAGCAGGGCGGGGAGAGCCTGCCAGGGACCTGGCTCCGGCCTTGAGATTGCTGGCAGACACAACAAGGGGCGGGGGCACTGGGGGCAGGAAAGGAGCCAAGCAGATACCCAGCCCAGCCTGCCACTAGGACCCTTCCTGCTCCGAACATCAGTGCCCTTGGCCATGGACCGCACAGTAGTGCTGATTACTGGCTGCTCCTCTGGAATCGGCCTGCACTTGGCTGTTCGTTTGGCTTCTGACCCGTCCCAGAGCTTCAAAGGTATAGGAGGGGACAGGCATGGAGGCCAGGGAAGAGCCCCCACAGGTAACAGGGTGATGAGTCATTTATCACCTCCCAAATTTTAGTATATGCCACACTGAGAGACCTGAAGACTCAGGGACCACTGTTGGAGGCAGCCCGGGCTCGAGGATGCCCTCCTGGCTCCCTGGAGACGCTGGAATTGGATGTCAGGGATGCAGAATCTGTGGCCGCTGCCCAGGCTCGTGTGACTGAGGGTCGTGTGGACGTGCTGGGTGAGCCTACCTGAAATACATGTAATAGGCTTTACTACCCAGTGTCCAACCAGACCGGGAAGTCCCGAGTTCAGGGAACATGGGAGGGCAAGCTGGAGATAGGACAGAGCCATGCATGAGCAACGGTGGTGTCTGTCCTCTCTCCCTGCAGTGTGTAATGCCGGCCGGGGCCTGTTCGGACCGCTGGAGGCGCATGAGCTGGACGCGGTGGGTGCTGTGCTGGACGTGAATGTGGTTGGAACAATTCGGATGCTGCAGGCCTTTCTGCCAGACATGAAGAGGCGCCACTCCGGGCGTGTGCTAGTGACTGCGAGTGTAGGAGGCTTGATGGGTGAGCAAAAGGGACCGAGTGAGTAAGTAAGGGGTGCTGAGCAGGGCGAGGAGCGCCAGGGCCTCTGCAACCTTGACTCCCCTCCTAGGGCTGCCGTTCCACGAAGTTTACTGCGCCAGCAAGTTTGCGCTCGAGGGTTTGTGCGAGAGTCTAGCGATCCTGCTGCCGCTCTTTGGAGTCCAGTGAGTCACCAGTCTTCCACAATCCTCTGAAGTTTGGGAACTCCAAACTTGAAGACACTCTTGAGCAATGCCTCTTGCCCTCCTTTTCCAGTTTACATTGTGTGCTAGGTGCTATGCAGGGAGCTTGGCACAGGTTATCTCACTTCACAAGCCTCCCTAGCTTTAAGGCACATTGGGATGGATAAACAGAGCGAGTTGGTGACTAGACTCCAGAGCGCTCTGGCAATGGGCCCAGTCCCTCTCAGTGCCCTCCCTATGTGGAGCTAAGGTTAGGCTTGTGGTCACAGCCACTAACCAGTCACTGCTGTTGCCCCCGCAGCGTGAGCCTCATCGAGTGCGGGCCAGTGCACACAGCCTTCTTTGAGAAGCTAGAGGGTGGTCCGGGCGGGGCTCTGGAGCGTGCAGATGCCCAGACCCGCCACCTCTTCACGCACTACCAGCGTAGTAGCTATGAGCAAGCTCTGAACGAGGCACAGGACCCAGAGGAGGTGACAGAGGTGGGTGCAAACGGGGGACTCCTGGCACAGTCTCCGGGTGGGGCGTGGCGGTGCACCCCCCAGTGGTTCCCGGTTCCCCCACAGACCGGTGCTGCTCTTCCCGCCGCAGCTCTTTCTGACCGCGCTGCGAGCCCCGCGGCCAGCCCTGCGCTACTTCTCCACCCACCGCTTCCTGCCGCTGATCCGGCTGCGCACAGAGGATCCCAGTGGCAGCAGCTACGTCGCTGCCATGCACCGCGAGACCTTCGCTGACCTGCAGGCGCAGGAAGGCTCCGAGGCAGGGGCCAGAGTCCCGGGGGACCTGGACGCAGCCTCCAGCGCCCTCATTTGCCTCTCCGGGTGCGCGACCCCTTCGGTAGCATCTGAATTGTGCTGGCCTGCATCGGACAAGCAGGGTCAGAACAAACCATGCTACCAGCAAAAGAGCTAAGCCAGAGTCTCCTTTTCTTATTTTAGAATGTGTTTGTTTTTGACAGGGTCTCACTACGCAGCCCTGACTGGACTCTCATAGAGATCCGCCTGCCTTTGTCTCCCGAGGGTTGGAATCAAAGGTCTGCGCAATCATGCCCTTCTCAAAATCATTTTAAACAGTGCCAACTTCCTCATGGGTCAAGATTGAGGGATAATAAGTATAGGTTTTTTCTTCCAATAAATTTATTTATTATTATTGTGTATGATGTGAAGGGGGACACATTCCACCATGACACAGAGTGCAGAGGTCAGGGGACTTTGTTCTCTCTCCTACCATGAATTTCAGGGATTGAACGCAGGTCTTCAGGTTTGAACCATAGATGCATTTAACTCACAAGTCAGCAAGTTGGGGGAGGTTTTACTTGTCAGCGATGATTGGGATCAGCCCAATTATTGTTGAATCATTGTCTTATTGAACTATTGTCTCATGTCGCCCAGGCTGGCCTTGAACCAGCAATGTAGCTGAAGATGACTTTGACATTTCTGATCCTCACAAGTGTTGGGTGTACAGGCCTGAGCGGCCAGGCTTGACTTCCTAGTGTGATTTCTTTAAATGCATCCTGAGAGCTGTGTATATCAAGAGGATTCAACCAATCTAGGCTGCTAGAGACCCCAAGGGGAGGGAGGTGCAGAGGTAGCTCAGGGATTAAGAGCACTGACTGCTGTTCAAGTTGGCATAGCCTGGGTTCAGTTCTTGGAACCCACATGGAGGCTCACAACTGTCTGTAACTCCAATTCTAGGGAATCCTAGTCCCTCTTCTGGCTCCAGCTGGCACCAGCCATGCATGTGGTACACAGACATATATACAGGCAAAACACTCATATACATAAAATACTACAACTACTGAAAAATACCTAGTAAGTGGCACTCCTGTAGTTTCAGAATCCGAGAGGTAAAGGCAAGAGTGTCCAAAACTCAAGATCATCTGTCCACTACATAGTAAGTGGAAGATCAACCTGGGATACAAGGGACCCTGTCTCAAAAAGAGCAAGCCAAGGCATTCTGGGAGGCAGAGGGAGGTCAGCCTGATTTATATAGTAATTTCCAGACAAGCCAGTGCTACAAAGTAAAACCCTGTCTCAGCAACAGTAACAACAAAAAGGGTGTGGGGGTGGGGGTGGAATTGTATCTGCTAAAAACACCCTTGGCAGGGCTGGGAGTCTAGCTCAGTGGAAGGAGCTTGCTTCAGAAGGCAGGGTTTGATCCCTCAGAGTTTGAGGGTAGAAGATACTTTGTGCCACCTCCATCTGAGTAAAATCTAATGTTTTACCCTAAGTCCTCAAGAAAACTTTCTATGACGTTCCTTTATCTTTTGGCTTGTGCGTGTGTCTACGTGTGTTCCCATGTATGTGGGCAGATGTGTATACAGATATATGTGTGTATGTCCACAGCCGAAGTCAGGAGTCTATTTATTGGTGCAGGGTCTCACTGGTTCCAGCTTGTCTAGACTAGCAGTTTGTCCCCAAGGGACCTAGATCTCTGAGTCCCTAGTGCTGGCATTACAGGAGGACATCAAGGCAACACTTTTATGTGCATCTGGGGATCTGAACTCAGGTTCTTTGGGCTTTATCCATGAATCATCTTCCCAGCCCCTGTATCCTTTGTGATCTCATATGCCACCTTCATCTGTGGACACTTCTGCTCTCCTGGCCCCCCAATACCTAATACCCTACCCTGAGATAGGGTCTCTCTGTGTAGCCCTGGCTATCCTGGAAATTACTCTGTAGACCAGTTTGGCTTCAAACTCAGAGATCTATCTGTGTGCCTCTGCCTCCAGAGTGCTGGGATTAAAGGCGTGCGCCACCACCACCCAGCGACAACTTGACATCTTTTAGCTGGTCTACTTTTCCCTGATCTCTGATTGTATTTCCTTTGTCAGATCTTTGCTATTTCCCGGAGACACCCTGCCAAAAAAGTATTCCTTCCCCTCCAGAATAGTTCCTTCCCTCTGTTTTAGTTCCCTTTATTGTCTCAGCAACACTGGTGTGTTCTGGATTTATTGTTTAGCCATCCCATCCCAGGACACACACGAATCCACTTCAGCGGCTTTTGTTTTCTGTTCTGTCTTTATGCCTAGGACAGGGCACCAAATAGATACTTACCTAATGAAAGCAATGCTGTGTAACCGACACAGCGAGATGCTGTCTCAAAACAAACAAAAAATGTAACAGTGCCAAATGTAAGAGTGACACTTCCCCAACCTTAGACTCCTTTAGACTCCCATCTCTGAAATCCAGTGTGAACTCCTCCTACAAGAAGCTCGATTCCTTAACAGATTCGTTACTTTATAAGGCCAGATTTCTGGACCACAGCACAATACAGGTCTTCCGGTCTCCTCTTCTCCTGTCTGTCAGCTCCTGCCTCGTTCAGGGCCTTGCTTTGTAACTCAGGCTGATTTCGAACTTGCAGCGATCCATCTGGATCAAAGCTGGGATCGCAGATCAACGCTCGACTCTTTAAGAATCTTGAGGCTGGGTTGCTCTCCGTTTTGCGATCTCCGTGGATGATTTACCTGAGATGTTTTCTGTTGACTATCTGGCTTCACTTCCACACTCTCGACTACCAGCTCGACTTTCTAGCCCTCATGATTTTCCAGCCCTCATTAACTTCGCCGGGTATCCTCACCCCTAGGTCTCCCTTTTCCCTGGTCAGAGATTGCCTACCGCAGCGTTACTGATCTAACACGCTGAGATCGCTCTCTTGCCTCTCCCTGCAAACCCGAGAGTCCTAGGAAGCCACGAGACCCGCCCCCAAGTGTTCCAAAACACTCTGAAGCCCAATTTCCCTTGTGTGGAATGGGATGTGGTAGAACTGACTAGCAGCTTCTCTGGGAACCCTGGCCCGGAGCAAGCACAGCAACGCGATCCCACTCTTCCCCGACTCTAGCATTGAGAAGGGACGCCGGGAGGGGTCCTGGCTTTGTCACGGTCTCCTAGCAAGCTAAGGGAAGCAAAGGTCAATAGGAATCCGCAAAACAGGCTTTGCAGCTCGCCTGCCCGCTTTCTGCCAGTCCAAGAGAATCCGGTGCCAGCGTTTCGCGCAACCCCAAGCCTCTGCGCCCAGCCCCGCCCCGACGCGCCCCTCCCCAGAGGTCTTCTCGAGAATTCTGCCACAACCTCGGAGTTGCACCATTTGACTGCTTCGAGTTCCCGTAGCTACGCTCTCTGAGGTCTGAGGGTAGTGCTTCCGGGCCGCAGCCTAGGACGCCTCCGCGGCGGTGTAAGTAGATGCAGAATACCAAGAACTCAGTGAGTAGGGAAGCGGCCCGAGCCACAGCGTCCCCTCTGGTTCCCGTCTTCGAGTCTTTGCAGATGCCGGTTCAATTTAACCAGAGGGGCTAGGATTCCTAAAGCCCCAGCCCCCATGACTCAGGGGTTCCCGGCCGGTTCCCCCTGCCAGGATTCCAGTTTCTATCAGCGAACGGTCCCCTGCCCTGCTCCCGGTCCCTCCTGCATCTGAGTTCTCCTGCAGCCCTCGTCCTCAGCCTAGCTAGTCACTCTCGCTTGTCTCCCTGACTGTCTGCAGGCCGGGGCAGCATGGCCGTATTCCGCTCTGGCCTCCTGGTGCTGACAACGCCGCTGGCCACCCTGGCCCCACGCCTGCCTCCCATTCTAACCTCGGCGGCCCGCCTGGTCAATCACACTCTCTATGTGCACCTGCAACCGGGCATGGACCTGGGGGGCCCCGCCCAGCCCCAGGCCAGCCCTGTGCAGGCCACTTTTGAAGTTCTGGATTTCATCACGCATCTCTACAGCGGCGCCGACCTGCTCAGGCACCTGGACGTCAGAATTCTACTGACCAATATCCAGACCAAGAGCACTTTCCTCCCTGTTCTGCCCTCAGTCCAGAATCTGGCCCACCCTCCAGAAGTAGTACTTACAGACTTCCAGACCTTGGATGGGAGCCAGTACAACCCTGTTAAACAACAGCTAGAGCGCTATGCCACCAGCTGTTACAGCTGTTGTTCGCAGTTGTCTTCTGTCTTGCTGTACCCGGATTATGGAACTGGAGAGCTGCCTGTGGAGTCCCTGAATGCCCCCTTACCCTCCTCCACCATAAGGCCAGCTTCCCCGGTTGCCAGATCGCCAAAGCAGCCTGTGCGTGGCTACCGCCGTGGGGCCGTGGGTGGCACTTTTGACCGCTTGCACAATGCCCACAAAGTGTTGCTCAGTGTTGCATGTGTACTGGCCCAGGAGCGGCTTGTGGTGGGAGTAGCAGACAAAGATCTGCTGAAGAGTGAGTGAGAGGGACGAGGGACCCCGGAATAGGGCAATGGAGGACACCCGTTAAATTTTCTTGGCTCCCCCCATGCCAAGATCAGGGAGGGGAAGGGCCACCTCTCACCTTTCCAAAATGCCACAATGCCTGACACTGTTATTGCTATGGGACTTTTGATGAATACATGTGGCATCCTTAGTGTGTGGTTCAGTCATCTTTACTGAAGTCAGAACTTCCCAAATGAGAACCAAGGAATTTGCCCCTTATGGTACTCCTAGTGATCAGCTCTGAAACACTGAAAATACATGTTTGGGAGATGAGTTTAGGCGATCTAGCAGTGCCACGGACAGCGAGGGGGACGCCAGGAATGGGTAGCTCTTGGAATTCCCCACTTAGCTGATGCCTACTGGTACTGCTTCTCAGTAGTCATTTCTTGGTGGCCCGTTTTCTGGGTACACGCCAGCCCTTGCAGTGTCTGTGCTGCTTGTTTGTTTCCTCCCCTTTGTCCCCCTCCCCCCAAAACTTCCAGTTTCACCCTTTCTTGCTGCCACCGCTTGGGGAGAGTTCAGTGCCTAGGGGCATTCTTCCCCAAGTGTGCCTGTGTATCTGTCTGCCTCAGTGGGACGATCTCACTGTTGCTCTTGGCTCCTTCTCCAGGCAAGTTGCTCCCTGAGCTGCTGCAGCCTTATGCAGAGCGTGTGGACCATCTGAGTGAGTTCCTGGTGGACGTCAAGCCCTCCCTGACTTTTGATATCGTCCCCCTGCTGGACCCCTATGGGCCTGCTGGGTCTGACCCCACCTTGGAGTTCCTGGTGGTCAGCGAGGAGACCTACCGTGGGGGGATGGCCGTCAACCGCTTCCGCCTTGAGAATGTAACCCCTGAAGGAGACTGGCAGAGGGAATGGGACGGGAAGGCCTGTTGGAAGTACTGTGGCCCCAGGGCCGGGAAGGGAGGGTTCGGGGTGGAGGAAGCTGAAGGATCTTGCCTGTGGAGGTGGAGGAGGAGAGGGCAGCCGGGGCTTCCAGAGTCACCCTCTTTTCTCTTACTCCCCCCCTCAGGGCAAGGAGGAACTTGCCTTATACCAGATCCAGCTGCTGAAGGACCAAAGTCATAGTGAAAATGAAGAGGATAAGGTCAGCTCTTCCAGCTTCCGGCAGCGGATTCTAGGAAACCTGCTTCGGGCTCCAAATGTAAGTCTGCCTTCCCTTCCTCCTCACCGAATATGCATGTTGGAAAGGCTGGAGCGTAGAAACAGGCCGTCCACGGGAAGTGGGAGCCTGAACTCCCTGATAACTGAGGTTTCCGCTTACCTGTCTGCAGCAGAGGCCCGAGATCCCGTCAGGGCTCTATGTGCTCGGGCTGACGGGCATCAGCGGTGCTGGGAAAAGCTCAGTAGCCCAGCGGTTGAAGAACCTGGGTGCATATATCATTGACAGTGACCATCTGGGCCATCGGGCCTATGCTCCTGGGGGCCCTGCCTACCAACCTGTGGTGGAGGCCTTTGGAACAGGTACTAGCTGTGGAGGGGTGGAGGTAGACGAAGGTGAGAAGACGGGCTGGCCTCTGTACTTAGCCTTCTTTCTCTGTCACCCAGATATTCTCCATAAAGATGGCACCATCAATAGGAAGGTCCTGGGCAGCCGGGTGTTTGGCAACAAGGTAAACGCGCACCCCTCTTCAAGAGCTCTTCAGCTTCTGCCAACGGGCGGAACCCCTGGACCCCCAAGTCGGGTACAGGAAATCTGTTTCTGCTCCCAGCCCCCACCTCCTCAGGGATGCTAACCTCTGCCCGCTCTCTGTCCCCCTCCCCAGAAGCAGATGAAGATCCTCACAGATATTGTGTGGCCAGTTATCGCGAAGCTGGCTCGAGAGGAGATGGATTTGGCTGTGGCTAAGGGTGAGTGGGTGGGATGACGGTAGCGGCCAGAGTGGGGAAGTTAGGTGGCATCTTTCTTGGCCCCAGGTGGACCAAAGCTACTGAGGATTGCTGACAGGTAGCACGTGACAAGGTGCTGCTCGCAGTGACTAGGGCTTCCCCACAGGAAAGACAGTGTGTGTGATTGATGCTGCTATGCTGCTGGAAGCCGGCTGGCAGAATATGGTACACGAGGTGTGGACCATTGTCATCCCCGAGACTGAGGTATTTGGACCCCACTCTACCCCGTCTGAGCTCTCTGCAGGTAGTCTCCTGCTGTGATCCAGTAGACTGAGCTGGGGTACTTCCTGATCGGTGTGTCCTCCGTGCCCAGGCTGTACGACGCATTGTAGAGAGGGATGGACTGAGCGAAGCAGCTGCTCAAAGCCGGCTACAGAGCCAGATGAGTGGGCAGCAGCTGGTGGAGCAAAGCCATGTGGTTCTGAGCACCTTGTGGGACCCACGTGTTACACAGCAACAGGTTGGTACAAAGGGAAGTAGTGGGGAGGAGGGAAGGTCCAGTGGTCGTCCCCCCCTGACCCCGTCTTTTCTTCTACCATTCTGGTACCAAAGGTGGAAAAAGCCTGGACTCTTCTACAGAAGCGCCTCCTTAAGACCCATCAGACCAAGAACTGACAGCGAATGTTCTGTGGCGTCAAACTGCCCCGCTCCCCCCCCTCCCCCAGCTAACAAATCCAGTGGTGAGGAGGAGTGGGGGCCTCCATGTTCCCCCTATGGCAGGCCTAAGAGGCTTCTAGCTGAGCTGTGCAGGACACAGAGAGAAGCCCGGAAATCTGCCTAGATGCTGGAATTTGGCCGGCAGGACAGCTAAATGGAGGAATAGACCCCTCTAGGGTTCTGCTCCCTTTCCAGTGGCGGATGTGTGATGTCTGCCCACTGTTGATGGGTCACGCTGAAACACTGGACCCAGTCACCGAATTAAAGATGTTTCCAGTGCTGCCTGTGTGATTTCTCCTTCCTGCTGCAGTGCCTCTAGGTATCTTTGGATCTTTAAGCTCCAAATTCAGGGGCAAGGCCTGAGCTGGAAGCCAGGGATTGCTGTGGTTAAGTGCAGCCTATCAGTGACTAGCGATGTGCTTTTGAGTATGTTAGACTTTTCTACTGCTCTGCCAATAAGCCTAACTTCAAAGGCTCTTTACAAGGTTTAATTGCACAAGCGCTGCATCAGACACCAGCCGGGTGTTGGGTGGCTTTGTGCTCCCATTGGATCAGATCATGTGACATAGGGGAAGTTCTTGACCCCAGCTGTGGTTGCCAGCCTGATCAGCTGTGCGCGTGCGTACGTGATGTCTCACTGTTTAGACGCTTTTTTTGTGAGCAGTGCTGGGGCTCTCACGGGTTCCACCCCCAAACTAGTACACTTCTAGCTCTTTTTTTTTAAAATATTTATTCATTTATTATGCATACAATATCTGCCTACATGTGTGCCTGCAGGCCAGAGAGGGCACCAGATCTCATTGCAGATGGTTGTGAGCCACCATATGGTTGCTGGGAATTGAACTCAGGACCTTTGGAAGAGCAGGCAATGCTCTTAACCACTGAGTCATCTCTCCAGCCCCCCACTTCTAGCTCTTTTAACAATCTTTTTGAGAAGAGCTTCATTGAACAGAGAATTGCCTCCATTCTAGATTCTCCTTTGGAGCAAGCAGGACCCACGAGGGCTGACACTGCCTGCATTAATAACGCGAATTTGGTCAGGTGTAGCCACCGTCAGCAGGCGTTTAATTACTAGAGCCGCGCAAGCGCTGCGCTTTCGTCCTGCCCATGCCCACAGTAGCAGATTGGTGGGCTGAATCACGTGATCGAGCCTCGCCTCTTCCTGGAGGCTGGGGGCCAGTCCGCAGGCTCGTTTCCGGTTCGGTAGGTCCACGATGACGGAGCCGGGCGCCTCTCCGGAGGACCCCTGGGTCAAGGCAAGCTCCGCGGACGCGCACGCCGGCGAGGGGAGGGCGGGTCGGGCTCGTGCACGTAGGGGGTCCGGAAGACGCGGGGCTCCCCAGCTATCCCCAGAGTCTCCCCTGCTGTCCGGGCCCCGGGGCTGCAGAGAAGACAGCTCTCACCCGGCGTATGCCAAGGTGGGGAGACAAATGAGGCGTGTGTGCGGGAACAAGGGGAACATGCCTGGGAGGTGGGGCGGGGACGGCAGGGGTCATACAGAGGGGGCGGCGCCCCTGCGGCCTAGCCAGGCTTGCCTTTGGGAGAACCATTCAGCGGTCCCCGCATCCGTGGTACGTGCATCCGCGGATTGCGCGTGCCTTTTCCTAGAGGCAAAGGTCTGACGGGCTTCTCCGTTGCTTGATGCTGCAGGTCGAGTATGCCTACAGTGACAACAGCCTGGACCCTGGTGAGTGTCTTCTCCACCGTCTTCGCGGCAGGAATGACCTGTTTCAACTCTGTAGATCTTTGTGGTCTTGCCAGCCACACCTGAGCACAGTCCACTGTCACTGCGCCAAGGCCCTGGATTGAGAAGTGAGGGAGGAGCTGGAGGATAAGCAGGAAGCAACCATGGGTCACACCTGGTTTCTCTGCTCTAGATCGGGAAATGATGGAAACAGTGACAGCTGGGCATGTTCACTGCATCCAGATGCCCTTTGTGAGCCAGAAATTAGTTCTATGGGCAGTGTTGACACTAGAGACAGGAGCATTGCAGCATGAAATGGGTGGCCGACTTTGGAGTTGGTGGGGAGAAGTCAGCATTTGAAGCCATTGTGCCCATAGGTGACTGAGGGCCTAGTCATGTTTCCCACTTCTTAGTGATTGAGGCCTCTTTTTTCCAGGGCTTTTTGTAGAAAACGCCCACAAGGGGAGTGTAGTGTCCAGAGCTAATAGCATCGGTTCCACCAGTGCCTCTTCCGTCCCCAACACAGGTAGGCAGCAACACACTCCGCACACACACCCGGGGAACCGCAGCTATGCCACCGTCTTAGTATTCTTCCTAATAGGGAGCGCCATGGTCCACGTGGGGCGGCTGGATCTGTGCCGAGCCGAGCTTCACTGTCGTTCACCTCATCTAAGATACTAGGTTCTTTCCATTTTCCATCGCTGGGCACCAGGTTCTTAAACTAGGGGTAGGTGGGCTTACTGGACTCAGTGAACCGTGAGTGACCTTTCCCTGCCTCCATCTGAGCGTAGATGATGAGGACAGTGACTATCAGCAAGAGTCCTACAAGGAGTCCTACAAAGACCGGAGGCGGCGTGCACACACTCAAGCAGAGCAGAAGAGGAGGGATGCTATCAAGGTGACTAGGGGCAAGGGAAGCCCCTTCCTGTATTCCAGGAAGCAAGGGAGGGCTCTGCATGGTTCTTAATTCACCCTGCCCTAAGCTTAGTCCCAGCAGTCTGCAGGGCTAGTCCGGTGCCCCTACCCCCTCCTTCTGGCCCTCTATGCTTTGAGTTTCTGAACATGGAACTGGTATCAAGTGTGTGCTAGTCTGTCTTGTTCCTGAGTTAAGAAACCCATCTCACTGCCGTTTCCACAGAGAGGCTACGATGATCTTCAGACCATCGTCCCTACTTGCCAGCAGCAGGACTTCTCCATTGGCTCCCAGAAACTCAGCAAAGCCATCGTTCTACAGAAGAGTATGACCAGGGTGACAGGGCAGGGGTAGTAGTAGTGACCGGGAGTGGCTGGTACCTGGTCTGACCCAGGTGTGGTGGCTGCACTGGGCAAGCTGACTTCTAGGGGAAGGGGAAACAAAATGAACCATCTTCCTGATCAGACTTCCTCTCTGTTCCCAACCCTCTCTTGACCCCCACTCCAGCCATCGACTACATCCAGTTTTTACACAAGGAGAAGAAAAAGCAGGAGGAGGAAGTATCCACACTGCGCAAGGATGTCACAGCCCTGAAGATAATGAAAGTGTAAGAAGGGTGTGGAAGTGAGGGGCGTGCAAGTCAACCCCAGTGTAAGAAGGGTGTGGAAGTGAGGGGCGTGCAAGTCAACCCCAGTGCACTTTCTCTCGTTTAAAGGCTGTATCGGAGAATGCATGTAGGCAATGCTGATTCAAGGTAGTCGCTGTAAGGCAGGGCTGTCTGTCCCCATCAGCCTTTTACATAGAGCAGACGTACAGGAAATAAACACCGGTCAGGGGCCCGGTAGCAGTGGGGCACGCGTGGATGGATCTGAGTTCAAGGCCAACCTGGTCTACACAGTAAGCTTTAGGACAACCAGAGCTATACAGAGAAACCCTGTCTCAAAAAAACAAAAAAGAAAAACACTTGTAGGTTGCAGGGAGTCACATTTCTGACTTAGTAGTGTTTAGCTGTTGAATGCATCCCCGAAGGGCTCCATGAATCCTCTTCTGGGGCGACCACTGGGCTATCTCACCGTGCTTCTCAGGTTGGTGGAGCTGCTGTAGCACCTCAGCTCTGCTTGCTTGCCTGCTTCCAGGAACTATGAGCAGATTGTGAAGGCACATCAAGACAACCCTCACGAGGGGGAGGACCAGGTCTCTGACCAGGTCAAGTTCAACGTGTTCCAAGGCATCATGGACTCCCTATTCCAGTCTTTCAATGCCTCTATCTCTGTGGCCAGCTTCCAGGAGCTGTCAGCTTGTGTCTTCAGCTGGATTGAGGAACACTGTGAGCCACAGGTATGTGGCAGCAGGGGTCATGGGGTCTGAGGCTCTCTTATTACCTCCAAGGCAAAGGGATCCAAACCACTAGAAAAGCAGTGTGGTTGTCTACAAAGTTTAGTATTCTGTTTCTCCTTGCTACCTAACCCAGTGAAGGTCTCATCTGGCAACCATAATGTGAGCACTCAGTGCCAGGTCCAGCTTTGGCCCACGTCATTGGTGACTTATTAGCCACTCTACTCCTTGGCTGTCCTGTATGGAAGCCAGCAGCAGTTACTGGAGGTTTCTAGAACCATGAAACACAGATTATGGGACGCCCTCACCCCCCTATAGTCTCAGGACTTTTATTGTGCCATCTTCTGTCAAGGCCTGTTTTTCTTCTCAGATTTCTCCCTTTTACGTTTCTCAACACTTTGATTGTGAAGTACTTTAAAGACTGTACCAGTGAATACCCACATATGCCACATCAGTTATACTGATGGCATACTCATCTGTCTCCATGTTTGTTTCAGGAGTATTTGAAAATTAAAAGTAGACAACATTCCATTTCAGGGAAAAGACAAAACACATTTTATGTACATGTGTGTTTTGTTTGCATGTATGTGTGCATCATATGTGTGTGCCAGAGGCCAAAAGAGGGCACTGGATCCCCTGCAATTGGAGTTGCAGGTGGTTGTGAGTCACCATTTGGGTGCTGGGAACAAGGCCTGGGTCTTCTACAAGAGCAGCAAGCACTCTTAACCAGTGAGACATCTTCCCCTCCCCATAGCACATATGGAGAGGGTGGAGGACAACTTTTTAGTCAGATCTTTCCTTTCACTTTTATGTGGGTCCCAGGGAGATGGAACTCGGTTCACCAGGCTTGCATGGCTAGAGGCTTTACTGACTTGAGCCATCTCCCCAGCCCTCCTTTGCTTCCATACTCCACCAAGCTGTATGTCCGGCCCTTAGGTGACTAGTTGAAATGCCCCGTTCAAGAGCACACTTGGTCTAGGCAGGCATCTTACAGGTCTGCACTGTCACCTGACCGTTCTTTCCTAGACTCTACGAGAAATTGTGATTGGTGTCCTACATCAGTTGAAGAACCAACTCTACTGATGGCTCCTGGAAACCTGCAGGGCAGAGGTCTTTGGTCTGTTTGGCTGTGGAACTGCTGGGCCTATGAGACTGGACTGCAACACCTCACACCGGTCAGCTGGTTTCTACTTGGTGTTTGGTTTGCCCAGCCCCACTTCAGTGAGGCTGTTCTGTGAAGGCCTCTCATTAATTTATTATATTGCCCAGTGTTGGACCCACCCAACTTTCCCCTTCCCAGGAAAAGTGTCTAGGACAAGAGTCTGTTCAGGGACCCTTACAGAAGCCCTGGCCCCTTAGCCCTTTTTCTAGCCGTTGGGTTTATGCTCACAATCTCTATATAGAATTTGGAAATTGTTTGCCTCTGCTTGGTCTCTTGGGCAACACTTGGCTCAAGTTGGAGTATTTTGGCAGTTTTTGACTTGGAAAAAAGAAGAGTCTCGTGGCCACGAAGGGTGAAAGGCCACCTTGTGCCTAGGCTAGTGCTGTGTGGTTAGCACTGAGCAAAGCCAGGGCTTTCTAGCCAGCTCAGGGTAGGGCTCCTAGGGCCCTGCTGTCCCCTCATGTTCAGCCACCTGTGGGTGCTAGAGAAAGCAATGTCCTAACAGCTCTCGCCCTGTCTTCCCAAAGGCAGACATCTCACAGCATAACATTTGAATTTATTTTCTAAATACCAACAGTGTGCGTTTGTTATAGTTTCCCCAAATTTCCAGTGGCCCTCCAGAGCACCCCAGCCATCTCTGTGTACTGTGTCTGCGTAGCCACCAGCACCAGTGTGTTGCCTCCATTCCTCCTAGGACTTGGGGGATAGCTACAGAAGACACTCGGGTCGTCGGGGGGTAGGCCTGGCTAATGCCTTAGGTTTTCATACATCCAACATTTGAGAACCCTTTCTGTACCTTTCTCCCCAGTGTTCCCTGTTGCCTTCCCCAGGTTTGATATCTGGGAGGTTTGATAATCCAGAGGAAATTAAGTATTTTTATATCAAATTATATTACAATAAATATTCTAGATAATTTCCCTTAGGATTGTTCTTCCTTGCTGAGGCCTCTGTAATACGACAACAAAATGGACACAAGCATCTCTTCCTGATTATCAGCTGTGTACTTCCCTCCCTACCACTCGAAGGTGGAGCGCAGCAAAAATAAGGCCACCCCAAACAAGGCAGCCAGCCTGGGACATCCACTCCCAGACTCCACCAAGGGCCCCTCAGGGGTCTGGGAGCGTGACATTATGATCTTCATCTGTCTCTATCCCGACTTCCTCCTGTGGGGTAAGGAAAGGAGTGAAGGAGTCCTCTGGGTAAAGATCCCAGGGGAGCAAAAGCAAGCGTCACTTACAAAAAACTGTTTCTTGCTCTTGGGGTATCCTTCAAGGATTGCATCACACAGCTCGGTGGTCTGACAAGGAAGAAAGCCCCTTTCAGGTGGGCAGAAGCAGTACAAGGCGCTGCCTGCTGCTGCTGGATCATTTTGCACAGAAACGTCCCTGGTGATCGTCACTTCCCAGCACCTCCGAAGCCACCCTTGGTGTTCTCACTCACCATTCTCTTCCGCTTCCTCCACTCTTTACAATACTTCTGTCTGTCTTTGTACACCTGCAAGGAAGAACCAAGGGCGTCTGTGCACCTCATGTTCACTCCAGACCGGCACAGGCAGCCTCCAGCCTCCCCGCTCACCTGCTCTTTCTCTTCTGGAGTGATATGGTTGGTGGCTGCTTTGATGTTCTTCAGCCTCTCTGTATAATGAGCACATTCATTCTTTAACTCCTGGATCTCTTTCTGCATCTCAGGAGTGGTCAGCGCATTTGTTAATTCCTTCAGCTCTGAAACCACATACCCCCAGTGTTACCAGGGACGTGCGAGGAATGGATTCTGTCTTGCTCAGCAGGTGCTTCCCAGAGGTGGGAGGTCAGCTTCCATCTTGCTCTGGGACCTCTCCAGAATAGGACCCCACATTCTGGAAAAGCTCAAGAAAAAAGCTTACAGCATAGTTTTCTATTTCTCTTTCCTTCTCCATCTAAAAGTAACAGTGGCATATAAAGTTGAGCAGACTGATGCACAGGTAATTAAAGAAGTGGGAATAAAATGCGGCATGCTCATACTGCGGCAGGGAAACCAAGTGGCTTGTCTTGCCCTTTTGTACACAAAAGCCTTAAGTAATAGCGTAGGCACCTGGTAAAGGGGTCCTAGCTGCAATAAGATGCTGCAGATAAGAAACCATTGTTAGCAATTTGTGACACCCAAACCGTGGTATCCTGGAAGGGGTTCCGGTCTTACCAGCCTCCATGTGGCGGCAGCTTTGCAGTAAGCTCTGCACCTTGGCAGTGAGGGCCGCAATTTTGGCATCCAGGCTGTGGAGGTCAGCATCACTCACTGTGTCAAACTGGTCCTGCCAGCCAAGAGGAGAAATACAAGTGAGTTCATGTGAGGCACAAAGATAAACAAAAGGTGAAATGCAATGCCTGTCCTCAGGAGCCTTGAGGTTGGATCTTAAAGAGTAATGAAGACAGAAATGTACTGGCGGGTGTGTTGGCCCACACCTTTAATCCCAGTACTAGGGAGTCACCGAAGGTGAATCTGAGTTTGAGGCCAGCCTGGAGTTCCAGGACAGCCAAGGCTACGTCGTAGAGAGACCATGTCTCAAAAGAAAAACAACATGAGAAATATATTTTCATTTAGCAATAAAACCTCTCATCATCTAAAAGAATGAAGCAGCATGCCTTCTGAAGTGGAGGAACAGATTTCCAGTGGAAGAGGCTAAGTGGGTCCTGTGTAAGGACGGGCTCCTTCCCTAGGAGGTATTGCGAGAAGAGGGCCGCTGGGGATCAGCAAGAGCCTCCTCAGCTGATGCGGGGAGTAGCCAGAAAAGGCTGGGCGTGCCAGACCAAGTAGTGTGGATGGTATACTCTGGCAAGGTGAGTCTGAAGAACAGGAGCCATTGCTCAAACCTCACATGTAAAATAAAATTGTGCAGCCATGTCTGTTTGCATCATCTATGGCTACTTCTGTTTTACAGTGGCAGGGTTGAGTAGTGAGAACAAATGCCTCAGAAAGTCTAAAACTACATCCACGCCCCTCAGCCATTTTACCAGCCAAATTTGTGTTTAGATAGATCATTCTGGCTACAATATCCAGAGGATCTGATAGAGAGCCGTGGTTAGATTCAATAAAGAAAACCTTGAGGGCTGGAGAGATGGCTCAGAGGTTAAGAGCACTGACTGCTCTTTCAGAGGACCCGGGTTCAATTCCCAGCAACCACATGGTGGCTCAGTCATCTATAATGAGATCTGGCGCCCTCTTCTGGCATGCAAGCATACATGGAAGGAATGTTGTATACATAATAAATAAATAAATCTTAAAAAAAAAAAAAAGAAAACCTTGAGCCACCCTGGTAAATAAACAAACACTTACAAACTCAGCACTCAGGAGGCCGAGGCAAGAAAGCAAGTCTGAGGCCAGCCTGGGCTACATAGTGAGACTCAGTCTCAACCCTTTGCCCTCCAAAAAAATGGATAGGTTGGGAGAATCAGATATAATTCATAAATGACCACACATGTCAAATATGCGAGGTAAATAAAAGAAACAAAGAATTGGGGAAAAGTGTTTCTCTTACAAAAGAATGCTAAAAAGCCAGTTTGGTGAGGGGCAGAGATTAAGCATTCTACTTCCGTCATATTGATACTGATGCTTAATATTTGAGAGGCATCCAGAGAGAAGTATAGGTGGGAGAATACAAATTTGATGTTTGTGGTAGTGGGCAGAGAAGAATAAAAAGCACTTGGTAGAGGGTGGGCTAGACTAAACAATAAGAGTTTCCAAGCGGAAAGAAGGCTGGGAGTAGTAACAAGCCAGCGTCTTCTGTGTTTTGTCGATACCTCAAATGAACACTGGCGATCACAGGCAGTGTACCCATGATTTAAGAATGCCTGAGGCCAGCCGGGAGGTGGTGGCGCACGTCTTTAATCCCTGCACTTGGGAGGCAGAGGAAGTCGAATCTCTGTGAGTTCGAGGCCAGCCTGGTCTGCAAAGTGAGTTCCAGGACAGCCAGGACTGTTACAGAGAAACCCTGTCTCGAAAAACCAAAATAAATAAGTTTTTAAAAAAACGAACGCCTGAAGCCTTTTATGGCACAGGTTAGGCTAATTTTATGAGGCGCCTCAACACTAACTAGTTAACGCTGGGAGTTGATTCGCTCAGCCAGGTTTTCGGGTGGGGGCTAATCTGCGGGAGTTCTCACCTGATCGGCAAAATAAATTTTCTGCTTGCCGTACGTCTTCTCTTTGATCTTGCTTTGCTGGGCCAGCTGATCCAGAGCCTTCACCACCGCCTGGCCGAGGGAAGGGTGGAGCAATGAGAGGGAGCATGGGCTCGGGAGATTCCTGCTGGTGACAGGGAAAAGGGGACCCACGCCTGAAAAGCGAGTTCAGCGGGGAGGGAACCCCTCAAAGGGGGTGGGGGTCTCACCGCCTTGCCCAGTCCATGTTCCTTCTGCAGGTTTCCGAACACGTCCTGCGCGCTGTAGGGCCGATTTTGTTCCTGCAGGTACCTCAGGATGATCCCGGGGGCTGCGGGAGACGAGGTGGGAGACCGAGTCACCTCTGACCCCCTCGCCCGCTCCCCTCCCGGGTCCCGCGGGCGCCGCCGTTACCTCCGGCCGCAGCCTCGGCCCGGTTTTTACTCATGGCCTTTTCCCGCCACCAAACTGAAGACAGCAATCTGGTTGGTTGCTCCGGGAGACAGCGCCTTCCGGTGAAGGAGGAAGGTCTTAACGCTGATTGGCTGCAGGAGAAGTCTTCCGGAAACGCGCCCCAATCTTCCGGTACCCGTAGCCGGCCCCCCCACCAGGCCCCAGGCGCGGTCTAGAAACTGAACCTAGGCCTTTGCGACAGGTCAGTGGTCGTCCTGGGCCTCCGCGCTGGCTGGACTGAGTGGCCCTTTCCATTTAAGCTGCCGTACGTGAGCAGCTCACTCGTGAGCCTGAACTTGGCCCAGGTGGTGGGAAGGGGAAGAAACTTCAGGGTCCCAGCTCCCGCGCCGCTCAGAGTTACAAGGTATACCCCCCGGGAGCGTGGGCGCCTGCCAGAGGGTGGCTAGGAAAAGGAGCACTAACAGCGCCCGTTTCCGTGTGTCGCGTGTAGGGGGCGCTCGACACCAGCGGTGGTTTGAACGCCCAAAAAGACGGTAGGGAGTAGAGGCTACAACTCAAGCCACAAGTCGCCAGTTAGCCCCTGCAGCAACACCTGACAGGTGCTTTCCATTCCTGACAACGGTGGTCAGTCCGGTGGAGCCTGAAATAAGTATTTCTAGTTTCTGAGGTCTGCTGAAGGTCAAAGAGCAGCTGTCCTTGCAGCTCAGAGTCCCGTGAAAAGGCACAGTATTAACTTTTCAAGCCTTCTGCTATGTAAAACTCAATTAGCCTTTGTTCAGAACATTTTTTTTTTGTCTCCTCTTATATAAGGGGCAGTGTTAAGAATGAAACCGGGCAATGGTGATGCACGCCTTTAATTCCAGCACAAGAGAGGCAGAGGCAGGTTTATCTCTGGAAGTTTGAGCCCAGCCTGGTCTACAAAGTGGACAGGATAGCCAGGGCTGTTAAACAGAAAAACCCTGTCTTGCGAAAGGAAAGAAAAAAAAGTATTAAAAATGATGGAAATAATGAGGCTGGAGAGATGGCTCAGCAGTTAAGAACACTTTTTTTGTTTTTTCGAGACAAGGTTTCTCTGTAGCTCTGGAGCTTGTCCTGGAACCCACTCTGTAGTCCAGGCTGGCCTCTGCCTCCCAAGTGCTGGGATTAAAGGTGTGTGCCACCATCTGGCACATTTGGTTTTCTTGGAGACAACCTGGTTTGGTTCCTAGCACTCAAGTAACTGCTAATTGTAACTCCATTTCCAAGAGATCTGACCCTACTCAAACCCCCCAGGCACCAGGCAAGTAGTGGTGTGAGTACATGCAGGCAGGCAAATGCTCATGTACATAAATAAATAAATCTAGAAAACAAAACAAAAACCAACGGGACAAGTGCCAGCAAGGGTGTTGTATTGATGTCTTGGTTGTAGGAGGGGAAATGCTTTCATGAGGGAGAAACAGGAAGGGGCAGGTGAGCCCGAGGCCTACCTGGGCGTCCCCTTCTGAGGTGGTCACGGCCCAAATGAGCTATTACCAGATTAGTAAGAGAAGACCTATCAAAGGAGTACACCACGCAATGGCAGTCTCTTAAAGATTGTTCTCATACAAGATTTATTCCCCAGAACCCACCCCCCACCCCAATTCACAGTGGAAGATTCGGGAGATTCAGAGCAGGATCCCACTGGTACAATAAAGACCTTCTGGATTTTGCTCTCCTTCCCTCTCTCTTCCTCTTGCCAACTCCCAAAGCATGAAGTTACACACATTCATGCAAACACGCAATATTCCACTCCTTTCCGTCACCTCCCATTTTCTCCAGAGAGCTCACCTGTAAGACAGCTGGCTCTAAGGAAAGAGATGTCCAGAGCATCTGAGAACCTTCAAAGTGGGGAATGCCATTACCCCTCCCTAACTTTCACACTCAATGACTATGAAACAGGCACCTAGCCATTGCCCTTCTCACTGTTAAGTATTTTCACTCCCTGGCCTCTCTACCTTGTCCATCAACCAAGAGCAAACGTGTTAGCACAACCCCCAACCTGCAGCACATGAAAATGGGCTCTGTCCAACGTCCCTCACCCAAATATGGGGGTGCTGGGGGAGTGGTCCCTGAGGATCAGCAAAGGGTTAATGCAAGAGGGAAAGAGGATAGAGAATTTGGCTTGAGCTCTGATTTGGGAGACAGAGAGAGGCAGTAGGCTGGCAAAGGTTTAGAACCAATGATCATTTACAGGGCTTTGTTTCACATGATTTGACCAGGGACTGCTAACACACACCCTTCAGAGCAGTCTCTGCTGGTTACCAACACATCCTTACTATCTGGGCTCACCCTCAAAGGAGTTAGGAAGCAGTATGGGAAGAAGAGCTGGTGGCTCCTCGGATGAATGCCACAGCCATTGTAAAGTGCTACTTTGCCACCTACCCCTTGCGGAATTATTGCTTCTCCAGAGGAGGAGCAGGGGAAGGAACTGGGACATAAAAATGGGTATGATATTGCTTTGCTCGCTGCTCAGATGGATGGTCAAATGGAGCCAGGGGTTAACAGCACCAAAGACAACCACACAGCTCCAAAAGATTCCATGAGACCTCATGACAGAGAGGCACTCACCAACCCTATCACCAGCTGATCCTATAGTTCAAGGTGACACAGAAAGGCTCAGCGCCACGTCACATTCACATTTCTTAAATTCTGCAAGCACTCTGCAGTGTTGAGGGTCAAAGTCATCAAGAAATGAAGATGGGCTCAGGGACAGGAAGTGGGCCTGCTCTGCAGAGCCAAAGGACAAACTTGCTTTGAAAACACAAATCAAATCATGATAAAAGACAAAAATGGAAACTCTTGTAGCTGCTGCCTGACTTGTGTGGCTTCTGTGAGGTGAGAAGAAGACATGGGCTCTTACATCAGTGAAGGCCCCTGAGCACCCAGACCTAAAAGCAAACAGCACTACCACCTCAATATTGATTCCCAAGGGGAATCACTACCCCTCCTTTCTTGTCTGCAGTACTGCCCTAATGGAGAGAAGTCTCCCTTGGGGCAGCATGTGCTCACTTCAGTGACTAAGCACAGAAATGGTGTCTAGCTGGCAGCAAGGTAATGAGTATGTTCTCTCAGCAGGCCTCTGCACCAGCCAGGCCACCCAGCACACAGATAAAATTCAGGGGACAAGACTGGGTTCTTCCCTTGCCCCGTCACAGTAAGTGGGGTGGGGAGAAAAAAACCCTACATCACAGTGACCCCCTCAAAGGAGTCTCTCCTCAGTGGCTCCTGGAACTGGCAGGGTCTAGCTGATTCAGCTCTGATTGGTCCAGAAGTTCAAAATCATCTCCCTCAGCATCAGTGTCTAGGTCTGAACTAGGAGCCTGGAGGAGGCCTCTTGTTGCTCTTCGGGGAGGTGGGCCAGAAGGGTCTGTCTGGGAGGCCCCTGACAAGGCCAGCTGGATCATGCCCTGGGAGACCAGGCTGGCAAGGTTGCTGGTAAGGTTAGATCCTCCAGGAAGGGACCCAAGCAGGAGCTCTGGCAGTGCAGCCTCATCCCGACTAGCAGGCAGGACCTGGGTATCCCCAGCCCCTGGTGGGGGGCGGTACATCACGCTGGGCATCCCAATGCTGGTGTCGTCTTCATCATCCAGACCAGCAGGATCCACATTAATGGAAGGGAAGTCTGGAAGATCTCTGGCAAATGATTCCTCAGGATCACTGTGACCATCTAGGTCTGAGAGAACACAGGTATATGAAAATGGTGGTTACTTGGCCCCTTGTGCTCCAGACCCCAAAAAACCAGGTTTTCCCCTACCCTGTACCTTTTTGTTTTGTTTTTCGAGACAGGGTTTCTCTGTGTAGCCCTAGCTGTCCTGAAACTCACTCTATAGACCAGGCTAGCCCTGAACTCAGAGCTCTGCCTTCCAGGTGCTGGGATTAAAGACTTGCCAGCACCACCCAGCTTTCCTCTTCTTCTTCTTTTTTTTTTTTTTTTTTGGTTTTTCAAGACAGGGTTTCTCAGTAACTATGGAGCCAGTCATTTTGTAGACCACGCTGGCCTCGAACTCACAGAGATCTGCCTGCCTCTGCCTCCCAAGTGCTGGGATTAAAGGTGCGCGTCACCACCATCCATCCGGCTTCCCTGTTCTTAAGATACAGCAAAACCTGTGGGACTGGTTAGCTTTTCATCATCACTCAGATGACCATTTGCCAATTAGATGACTAACTGCCACAGACCTGCGTGTCTTCCTCTACTGTGCCCATGAGGCCAGAGGCAAAGACTAATAATGGACTGGGGGCTTCAAGAAAAGCAGCAGTATCAGCGGTGCTATGCCACACCCTTGGGTGACTCTGCTACTTGAGCCACAACCCAGGAGAGGAGGGGCAACAGTAAGCCCCCGTCCAAGGAAGTTATAACACAAAAGTAAGAGTTACTATCAACTCAAGTCAAAGGTTCTCACCTTCCGAGCCTTCTGTGAGAGGTGTCTGGCCCCTTGACAGGTTAAATGTGCCGTTGTCTGTACAGGAGACCTCAGCATCAGAGTGCTCCGAATCTGTGATAGCCAATTCTCTGGCCACAGCAGAATCATCCAGCTTACAAAAAGAAAAGCAGCAACAAGTCAGAGATGATGCCGCCAGCAATCTGCTTTACTAATGCAAGCCCTAGAAGAGACCCAAGTCCACCAGTGAAATCAAAGAGAGATGGGAACTGCACCCACCATCTTGATGCCTGTTACGGTGCTTCCCTAAAGGAAACATTTTTTCTCATCAACCTTTTGAGCTCAGGCAATCCTGGGTAACCAGAAAAATATACTTATTAACCAAACCTCTAGGAGGACTGGCTGCTGAAACGTTTCTGTCAGCTCCAGGTTTTCCCCTGATGGAAAAGTATAAACCCAAGTGAACATGCTATTCACCAGGCTCAAACTGAGTTCTAAGGCCCCATACAATGCCAGGTTCTCTCCTCAGCACTGCTATTGAGAATAAGGGGAATCTAGGGTCTTTAAGGGTCCTTGATAGACTTAAAACCTGGTTACCATCTTAATGTGAGCTGCCAGACAGATAAAGAGGAATTAAGAAAATGGGCCCAGTGGAGCAGCTTCCACACAAGATACCTGAGGACAGAAAGCAGCAAGTTCCTCTTCGCTGTCACTGTGGTTGTCCAGGGCACGTTCTGGGTGTAGAGCTCTGCGGCGGACTATGTGGAAAGAGCAGAAGACCTGATGCCTTCAAAGGAAAAACTCCCTTTGAACTCCAAAAACACGACTACACAAGAAGAGATCCTCTAAATAAGGCTCTAAGTCTACACAGCAATGTCTGAAGGTAAGAATGCTGAGGCTAAGTAGTAACATGACATTACATCTCTCCTCCAACATCCCTCCTTCGTTCAAGCCCTACACATCTCTAGAGATTCTAGCTAGATGATAAACTACCAAACCACCCAGCAACTCTGAGGATTTGCCAGGGATAAGTGGGCACAGTCATAGGGAAGAGAAGGGAGGTGCTCACCTTGGTCAAATGAGGCTAAGGACTGAGATTTTTCAACTAGTTGGCCCAGATGAAGCTGGTGACCACATATGGGATTCTTTGAGGCCAAGGTTTAATGAAACACCCAAACTGATAACAGCAGAGAAAGGGCACACTGGTGCTACCTTTTGTGTCAGGCATCTATGGTGGCTGGTTTCAGTCCACTTTGGAAGACAGCTTTCAGTAATGGAAAGAGGCTAGCTTTAAAGTGCAAAAATCCTACATTAACATTTACTCAGTTCAAAACCACTTGAATCTCAAGTTTGATGCAAAGATTATTTAAAACTGTGTACGCAAGCAATCAATATGGCGCTCAGACTCTTGGAAGGTGTTTCATAATAGCAGATGGACTATGGACATTTTCAATGTCTTTCATTCAACTTGGAGCTTTTCTCAAACTGGTTTAAAATGGAGGCCTAAGGATTCTAAGTCAGAATTGGCAAGCCTGTCTAGGTTTCTCATAAAGAAAATATTACACTTCCTTACCACCTTGTATTCCTACCAACCACCCCCTACTTGTACTTGAAATTTTTAAAATTACTTTTATCTAGTTATTGTTTCTGTACACATGTGAAATAGTATACCTGTAGAAGTCAGAGCACAACACATTATGTGTGTGTGTGTGTCCTCCTTCCATCATGAAGGTCTTAGGGATTAGACTGAAGTCATCAGGCTTGGTGGCAAGCTGCTGAGCCATCTCATGAACCCTATTTCTTTCGCTTCTAAACACTTATCCAGTATGTGAGGCCTGGCTTCCCCTCTTTCTCAAACTGTCACGTAGAAGAAAGCCACCCCATGACACTTACATTGTCTTTCTCTCTGCTTGGACATCATGTAGCCACGGACACTGAAGTCCAGCCGCTGCAGAGCTGGCTTCAGCCGCACATAGGCGCGATCCCACAGCCGGTGATAGACAGCCAGAGGCCACATCATGACAGTGACAACTAAGGGTGGAAACAGTAGGAGAATGGAGACCGCACAAAGCAATCCTGCCTACCCTCTGCTACTGTGTTCTAACTCAGAGGGGCAGAGCAATTCTGCTTCTTTCTGCTCATCCCCTCCACTAACAATGCCTGTTATATACAGTTTTTGAGAACGGGAAGTCTGTAGCCTCCACAGGGTACAGGTCATGGCTATAAACAATATAATATGCCACAGACAGCACAGGGACAGAACCAGGAAGTGTGGACATATAAAACAAAATGGTGACAACCAGTGATTCTGAGATAAATAGTACATCTAGATGCCCATCGTGATGGCATACGGCCTTTAATTCTAGCACTTGGGAGGCAGAGGCAGGTGGATCTCTGTGAGTTCAAGGCTAACCTGCTCTACATGGTGAGTTCCAAGACACCCAGGGCTATGCAGAGAGTCCCTGTCTCTAAACAAACAAACAAACCCACAAAAATATAAACAAAATAAAATACCCAAAATTTCTTCCAGCCTCAAACAGTACATGTCAACAAAAAGTAACTACATTATAGAAATGTACTTCAGAGGAGTTGGAAAAGTCCTCCAGAGCGAGAACACAGAGAAGGAACTCAGAACTGTCTGGAAAACTCCATACAGAGCCAGTCCTTCAGGGTGGTACGCCATGTGCATTAGTGAACCCTCATCAATGTCTACACCTAGGTAAGACGGGCTGGAGATATACGTGAGTGGCACAACACTTGTCTGACATGTTGGGCTGGATCCCCAGTACTGCAAGCTCCCCAAAAGGAAAATGGAGTTTTCTTTATGTGGAGTACCAGTTCCATGTGAAAAGACATTTAAAGACACTAATCGTGTCCTGAGGATATGAAAAAGTCATTGTTGAAGAACTAAACTATTAATAGCACTCTTCCAAGACCAGTGGTCCTCAATCTCTGCGTTGCAATCCCTTGGGGTCAAATGATCCTCTCTCAGGAGTTACATATTAGATATCCTGCATATCAGATATTTACATTAGGAGTCACAACAGTTATGAAAATAACTTTATGGTTGGGGGTCACTACAACATGAAGAATTGTATTAAAGGGTTGCAGCATTAGGAAGATAAGAACCAACACCCTAGGCCCAAGGTTGACTGTGACTGGAAAGCTGAGCAGCGTACAACTTGTAGGGGGAAGTACATTTACACTTACGCATCAAGTAGGACAGCAGGAGCCCAGGGATGTAGCGGCCCAACATGGCCAAAAAGGTCAGTATCCCACAGCTCAGCAAGCAGAACTGGAGAAGCAAGAAGCAGTAGTAAGTTTCTGCCACCCAGCAAAGGACTGGGGTGGGGTGGGGATTAATAGAGATGTGACTAAAGGTTCTTTATGCTCTGAATCAAGCATGGACATGTCTAAACGACAGCTATGGTTACTCAAGTCCAGTGGGGACTCTCCTTGGGCAGTCAAGAGAACATTCCCTTCTACTCAAGCTTCTTTTACATGGCTAACTCCATACAGCTGACCTTTCATGCCAGGAAATTGCTTTGAGTAAGTTTGAGCCAAAAATTCTCTCAGAAACCGCATATTGGTGGTGGGTTTTTTTAAAGTAAGAAAGCAAAAATATAAAACCCTACAATTTATCATATTTAATATGACAGAGAATGCCCACAAGCAAGCTTTCCTTCCCTTCTTGAGACAAGAAAATGGCCTGCTCTGTGGGGCTGGAGATGTAGCTCAGTCATAGAGCTTGTCTAGCATGCAGAATGCCATAGATTCAATCCCCAGCACAGAAAGAAATTTAAAAAGAAAAAAAAAAAAGAAGAAAGAAAAGAAAATGGCTACTCCAAATGACAAGCACACCAAACATGGAGTCCTGCTCTTGCCTTTATTGTAATGGCCAGAAGGAACCCCTTCCTATAACTTCCCTTTGTTTCTACGGAACCTGAAGTCTCTTCTTGAATGAGGACACATCATGAAATAGGTTTCAACTTAACATGAGCTGAACCGATGGTCAGAGCTGAAAGTTAAAAGGGAGGTCTTACCTTGCCTGGGTTTTGCTTTTTGAAAAGCAAAAGATTCCTTATGAAAATGGTCCCACTAACCCAGACTTCAGCTACATGGTGGCAGAGCTCGGGGACGCTGAGCAAACGAGGGTGCACAAAGCCCCAACTACGGGAGAGAGAAGGGGGAGCTGTGAAAGGAGGCTGTTTAGGGTTCCCTACCTGCTGTGCAGGAAGCCAACGCTTCCCGGTTTAAACGGGCTGGGAACGGCTAGTCCCGTCCCAGGTGCTTTGGATGTGAAAGGTGTCTTTCTTCTTGGCTTACCAGGCTGAAACTTGAATTTGGGGACTAGGAAGACAAACTTGTTCTGACAACTCCACCCTATGAGCAAGTGGTTCAATCCACATGTATAAACCTGTCACTAGCTCCAAAGCCCTTTGTGCTTAGAACACCTTCTTCATCACACTTGGACCATTGCAACTCCATGTGACTGCAATCCAGGGACACAGAAAAAGCACGGTCTAACGGACTCCACTGCAGCCGAGAGGGAGGCAATGCGAGGGGGTAAAGCAAAACCAGAAACAATCACAGCAGAGGAAATTCCTTCTGTCAAACGTGGGGTGGATGGATTAAGGAATGAAAGCAGAGCTCTAAGACACACAGGGAGGAATCTTTAGCACTGCTTTGCTGGTGCCAGGAACCAATGTTTTCTGACCCAGAACTTAAAAATAGCCACAGGTCACAGAAAACACCAAATGATGCAGTATAAAAGCCAGGAAACAAATTAAATTAGTTCCCTCTGTGTTTTCACGCTGCAGCTTACTAGCACAGCTACTTCCCTGGCATGTCAGGTTGTAAGTCACTACTGCTCCTTCTCCAGAGAGTTCTCATACAATAAGGGTGAGAAGACACTGAATATTCTCAACCTGAACTTTGGGACTTGTGATTATTTCAGAATGAACTAGGCGCCTAATGCTGTGTCCAGAACGTGGGGCTAGGGACATGTAACCAGAACAATACAACAGAATCCATCAAAACAACAAAAAGAAGTAATTGGTATTCCATACCTCTCGTTGTCTAATGCGTCAGGTCTTGGCACTGCAACAATAAAACAAAACAAACACCAGTATTAGTTGGTAGACAAAACTAAACATGAAAATATTAGGTTGTCTCTTGGTCTGATCTGACTGTTCAAGTTTTAACATTTAAGAAAAAGTAAATTGCCGGGCGGTGGTGGCACGCGCTTTTAATCCCAGCACTCGGGAGGCAGAGGCAGGCAGATTTCTGTGAGTTCCGAGTCCAGCCTGGTCTACAGAATGAGTTCCAGGACAGGTTCCAGAGCTCCAGAGCAACCCTGTCTCGAAAAACCAAAAAAAAAAAAAAAAAGGGTAAATTATATTAATAGTCAATAAAAAAGAAACCCCATGTTATACTACCAGAGTTAGGAAGCTACAGACAATGGAATAATGGTTTATGTGCCTTAAAATGAGAAAATAAAGGATTTTCCATGGGGAAAGAGAGAAAGGGCACATATGTACCATTAGAGCTGTACTAACTACTTCAGCTTACAACAAAGGGGTATGAGAACACAGTCCCTCCATCCCTGAGTATGGTGGACTGCTCAAACACATCACCTGCCAAACTTCTAAGGCATGCATGTTGTAACTACTCCACCTCTAGAGATTTGCCTGTGATCTGAATAATGTAGTCTTTTGACATAGAGACACGAGACAGGCTGACTACTTGAAGACTCTATAAAGCAGCGATGTACATAAAGCTCTATGCTGTGGTCTGAACGTCCTGCCAACACTTCAACCCTGATGTCCAGAATCCACGTCAGTTTCCCTGTCAGGGTCCTACCTGACCCAATCTCCATTGCCTCTGCCCACCTGTGCATGCCATGCCTCCACTCTTCCTATTCTGACCCTATCCACTAAGGATCAATACTGAGCTATCTATCTCTCTTCTTCATGCTCTCCAAACACCCATCACTGAGTTTCATGGATCCCACAGAGATACAGCTGCAGTTTCCCAACAGCTTCTGCCTTCCCCTTTGGTTTACTCCACCCACGTTATAAAATGCCATCAAATCAATCTTTACTCTCAACTCAGTATGTATGTAGCTCTTTTTGTTTGTTTTTCGAGACAAGGTTTCTCTGTAGTTTTGGAGCCTGTCCTGGAACTTGCTCTGTAGACCAGGCTGGACTCAGAACTCAGAGATCCGCCTGCCTCTGCCTCCCAAGTGCTGGGATTAAAGGCGTGCGCCACCACTGCCGACATAATCTTAAAAGTTTTTAAATGATCATTCACTACCCAAACATGTAAGCCTAACTTTCAAGAACTTAAAAACCTAAGTTCTCTCTTAAAAACAGACTTCTCATTCCTACCAGAGTGTTCAATTCTGTTCTCAGGAGACCCTTTGCAAATTGTGTTTCTTTTGTTTACTCAAGCTAGCCTCCAATTCACTGCACAGCCGAAGCTGACTCTGAAGTCCTGCTGCACGGGCTGGCATAACAAGGGTATGACACCACGCTGCATTACTCTGCAGTGCTTTAATCAAGCTACTGGTCTGCCTAGAAATGTATTCTTTCTTTATCTTCCATATATTTCGCTTCATTCAATGATTGAAATGGGCAACAATTGGAATGGGGATAAAATAAATGAATATATCAGTCACGCACCACACTATATCTCTGATACTGTCCCTTGAGTTGCCATTAATTTTTCTTTCAGTAAGTATGTTAATTTTTCTTGCATATAAGTTTTTGAAAAGAATAACCATATCATTTTTTTGTTTTTGTTTTTTGAGACAGGCTTTCTCTGTGCTTTGGAGCCTGTCCTGGAACTAGCTCTTGTAGGCAGGCTGGCCTTGAGCTCACAGAGATCCGTCTGCATCTGCCTCCTGAGTGCTGGGATTAAAGGCATGTGCCACCACCACCCAGCTCATATTTCTTTTATTTTGGGGAGTGGGGGGTTCGAGACAGGGTTTTCTCTGTGTAACAGCCCCAGCTGTATTGGAACTCTTCTCATAGACCAGGCTGGCCTCGAATTCAGAGATCCACCTGCCTCTGCTTCCTGAGTGCTGGGATTAAAGGCATGCACCACTACACACGGCAAGAAACCATATTTATTTGAGGTTATTATATAATTTAAAAGAAATTCTTGAGAGGTAAATTAATGCTGCCTGGAGCTACACATGGTAGTACGTACCTGTAATCCCTACATCTGGGAGGAAAGGCAGGAGGATGAGGAGGTCAAGGCCATCCTCAGCTACACAGTAAACTGGGAGCTAGCTTAGGCTACATGAGACACTGGGTATTGCTTTTGTTTTAATTGATGACCAAGCATGGTGGTGCTCAAAAAGGAGAGGTAGATGAACCTTGTGAGTTTGAGGCCAGCCAAAGCAACACAGTTAGACCCTGTCTCAAAAAAAGGGATGGAGAGAAGATGGTTTGGCAATTAGGAGCACTGACAACTCTTCTAGGACTGGGGTTTGATTATTAACACTCATGTGGCAGCTAGCAACTCTCTGTAACTCCAATTCCAGTGGATCCAATGCTCTGTTTTGGCCTCTGTGTGTATTAGGCACACAAGTGATACACAGACATATATTCAGGCAAAACATCCACTCACATAAAATAAGAATGAATTGATGCTATCTCAGTAGATAACAGTATCCAGTAAGATCATTAATGTCTAAAAGACAAAACAAAACAAAAAAACTGTAAAGACTATATTCCTCAGGCCAGTTATACTGATATCACCACCTCAGGTGGTGGACACAGATCTGCTGACATTAATGTAACAACAGGGAGGCATAACCCAGCTCCATGGACCCACACATGAGGCATAAGCTTTTCTTTTCTTTTCTTTTTTTTTTTTTTTGAGACAGGGTCTCTCTACATACTCTACATAGCCCTGGCTGTCCTGGAAATCACAATATAGACCAGGCTGTCCTTGAACTCAGAGAGTGCTTCTCTCTGCCTTCTGAGTGCTGGACTAAAGGTGTAAGGCCTAAGAATTGTGCTTTTCAAATGTCTCCTAAAACAAGTAATTCAGACTTCAAGTAAGTCCCCAACAACACATATCCCTCAAAAACAAACAAATAAAAAAACTAAAGGCAAAAATCACATAAAAAGTTGTTGCCAGTTCAAATTGTTCTAAATACTACAAATCTTACCTGTTATCTCAGGCCAAATTTTGTTCTTCCATTGATCAATACAGACAATGATCATCAAGCTGAATGCAAGTAAAAACACAAAACGAAGGGATGTCAGTGCAAAAAACCTACAGAGAAAGAAAACAGAAGAGGGTCACTAAGCACTGAAGCCAGTTAAAGGAGATCACATGTGCACTACGGGCTGCAGTAAAGAGACCCTAGCTTTTGGTGGCTGCTCAGATGTTAACCAGTCAGACACCTTGGTTAAATCACACTGACTTTCCAGACCTCATCTATTTTCCTATGGAGACAGTAATTTGCTTCTGTAAAGGAAAAGAACTAAATCAAATAACCTCCTGGAGATCCTTTCAACCGCCCAGTCTATCCAGTTCAGAGACAAGCTAGGGCAACAGCAAGTATGTACTTACTAAAGGGAAGTGCTGATACAAGTCAATGCAGCCTATCCCGTCCCCTATGCCCACTGGCCCCTGCATCTCTCACTGTCTCCCCACCATCAGTTCTCTGTTCCTCCACTTCCACTGTCAAGTCATACATACATGACTTGATATAGCAACATACAATCTAGGAAGCACAGAAGAGAGAAAGTGTATGTTACTTCTCTTTCTGAGACTGGCTTGTTTAATATGGTTATCCCCAGCTGTATCGAGTGGGTGTGTGTAAGTCTCCATCATTCCAGATGTCTTCCAATAGAGCCCTGGTTATCCTGGATCTCACTATGTAGTCCAGGCTGGGCTTGAACTCACTGAGACTACCTGCCCCGAGTCCTGGAATGAAAGATGTGCTTCAACAATACATGGCATTCCACTTTATCAGGTTTCTCAATGAATCCGACCTCACCACATCAACTGGATAGATTTCTAGCAGTGACTTTCAGGGATTTGTCTGTCCCTGACTTCTTAGCACTATGGTTATAGATGTACAATCAAACCAAGCTTTTACATGGGTGCTGGAAATCTATGTTCAGGTCCTCCTGCTTGCATGTCAGGAAGTTTACATATGCAGCTCCCCATCCCCAAGTGGGGTTTATCTTATGACAGCAAGGATGGTAGTTCAACATACAGAGATACGTGTAGCACATCACATCAATAAAATGAGGGGCCCTGGGAAAATAGTTCAGTTGGTAGAGTGCTTGTCTAGTATGTATGAGACCTTGGGCTTAATCCCCAGTACTGCCTAAACCAGGCATGGTAGGGCATGCCTATATCCATCTTTCAAGTGTGCCCTTTATTTATTTACTTGTTTATTTTTGAGGTGGTCTGAGAGCAAATGGCCTCCAAAGAGAGTGGCACTGTTAGGAGGTGTGGCCTTGTTAGAAGAAGTGTGTCACTGTGGAGGCAGGCTTTGAGGTCTCATACATGCTCAAATCAAACATAGTGTCTCAGATCACTTCCTGATGCCTGTATGACACCATATTACACCATGGTGATAATGGACTAAACCTCTGAAAATGTAAGCCACTACTCCAATTAAATATAACTCCTTTATAAGAGTTGCCTTTGGGGTTGGAGAAATGGCTCAGAGGTTAAGAGCACTGGCTATTTTTCCAAAGGTCCTGAGTTCAATTCCCAGCATGGTGACTCACAACCACCTAGAATAAGATCTGGTGCCCTATTCTGGTGTGCATATATACATGCAGGCAGAACACCGTATACATAATAAATCTTAAAAAAAAAAAAAGGAGTTGTCATGGTCATGGTGTCTCTTCACAGCAATAGAAACCCTAAGACAGAACTTGGTACCAGAGACTGGGAAATTGCTGTAAAAGGCCTGATCATGCTTTTGTTTGAAGGAATATGGATTTGGGAGTTTGGGTTAGGAAAGCAGTGGAAATGCTTTAAGCGATGTTTAATGGGTCATACCAGTAGGAGCACCGAAGGCAGTGATGCTAAGAGTGATTCGAGCTGTAGGAGCTGGCTCACGAGGTTTCAGAGAATTTTGTATGTTACCTACACATTGTTCTTGTGATATTTTGGTGAAGAATGTTGCTGCTTTTCGCCCGTCAGAAAAGTTTGCCCGAGGCTAAAGTAAAGAGTTTTGGATTAATTCCCTTGGCAGAGAAAATCTCAAAGCAGCCTAGTATAGACTTTGTTGTGGGGTTACTAGTGTTAACGCCAATGAAGATACATAATAAAAATGAGCAAAATGAGCAAGAAAAATATGTGAAGAGAAAAAGGAGCAACAGGAAGAGAAACAGAGCTACGCCCATGCCAGTCTAGAAACTTGGTCTAATTATATAGAAAAGAGGGGAGCTGTGCACCTCCAGATCCTCACTTTCTTGTAAACAACTTGTGTTTGCAGCTACTCTGAGCATGAGACCCTCAGGAGTTCCTGATGGCAGGGGAGTGGTTTCTGGTGAGTTTGGCTGGAGCATAGCTATCAGTTAAGGATTCCTATATAAGCTGCCCTGAAACACAATAAAAGGGGCACTCTTGGGAAATTCAAGGAAGACCTGTGTCTCTGTCTCTGTGTGTTTAAATCTCCAGGCCCCTTTCCCGGCTTGTGAACCATCCTGTAGTGCAAGCGCCACACTACAGGCATAGTACAGGCAAATAATACAGTTGGTGAAGATGTAATTGATTAGGGGGTTCATGTTCCAGTTCTATTAAGCAGCAGAACTTGGCAGCTTCAGTCACATGGTTCTGGAATTAAGGACAGAAGGAACTGTTCGTAAGAGTTACGATCTTGTTAGGTTGCCTTGGTTGGCCTACTTTTTATTTTTTAAGATTTACTTATTTATGTATTTTATGTATGAGTGCTCTGTTCATGCACACCACAAGAGGGAATCTGAAATCTGATCCCGTCACAGATGATTGTGAGTCACCATGTGGTTGCTGGGAATTGAACTCAGGAACTCTGAAAGTGCAGTTGAGTGCTCTTAACCACTGAGCCATTTCTCTAGCCCCATGTCTCCATAGTCAAGAGCTGAAGTAATCTTGTTTCAGCCTTCAAATTCTGAGACTACAAGCAAGTACCACTGCATCCAGCAAAACACGGCTTTTTGTTTGTTCATTTGTTGTTTGCAAGACAGGCCTGGAACTCACTCTGTAGACCACGCTGGCCTCAAACTCGCAGAGATCCGCCTGCCTCTGCCTCCCAAGTGCTGGGATTAAAGGCGTGCGCCACCACTGCCCAGCAAGACACAGCTTTTAAGGTTAGAAGAGGAACAGAGAGATGGCTTGGCGGGGAAGATGACTTGTAGCACAAGCCCAACAACCTGTGTTGGATCCCTAGAATCCACAGTGGAAGGAGAGAATGATTCTGACTTCCACATGTGCACACCCGCACTGACAGACACACAAACAAAAAGCATACACTTAGCCAGGCGACTGTGGTGGATGCCTTTAATTCCAGCACTTGGAAGGAAGAGGCAAATGATCTCTGAGTTCAAGGCCACCCTGGTCTACAGAGCAAGTTTCCAGGACAACCAGGAGCCACACAGAGAAAACCTGTTTTTGGAAATCAAAAAACAAACAAAAAAAGCATACACTTATATACTAATAATAAACAAAACAAAAATTAGGCCAGACACAGTGGCACATACCTTTAATTCATGCACTTTGAAGGCATAAGGCGAATCTTTGAGTTTGAGGCTGCCAGCCTGGTCTCTATAGCAAATCCCAGGCCAGCTGGGTCTACAGAGTGAGAAACCTGTCTCAATAATAATAATAACTACAAAAATAAAATTTAAATAAAAAATAAAGTTAGATGACCTTGAGTTTGATTCCCTAAACAGAAGCATTATGTGAACTTCATTCATTTCCTCATGGACAACGCGATGTCAACCCATCTTGAGCTGGAGGGTTAGCGGAGTTGGAAAACTGCTTGCCTAGCATGCCTGAAGCCTTAGTCTGATCCTCAGCACCAAATAAAACCACCTACAAGCTGGGCGGTGGTGACACATGCCTTTAATCCCTGCACTCGGGAGGCAGCCACAGGCGGATCTTTGTGAGTTCAAGACCAGCCTGGTCTATAAGAGTGAGTTCTAGGACAGGCTTCAAAGCTACAGAGAAACCCTGTCTCAAAAAACCAAAACCAGGAAAAACAAAAACAAAAAAACAACCCACCTACAATCCCTACACTTGTGAGGGAGAGGTAAGAGGATCAGAAGTTCAAGCTACTAGTAAGTTAGAGGACAACCTGGGTTGTCTTATAAGACCTCTTCTTTTTTTTCTTTCTTTTGTTCCTTCTTTTTAAAGAGAAACAACAGACTTAATAACTTATGAAATATCACATTTGATCCTGCCCCCCCCCAAAAAAAAACAAGAAGAAAATGCAAGGTGCCAACACTCGCCCAACACAGTTCTGCTCTGCTGCTTCCTGTCACAGTGGCATGAGGTATTCATTCACCTGATCAAACAGGTGAAGGTCACCAAGAGTCATCACCTTGGAACACCTTCAGATCAAAACTTGCCTAATGACATTATATAATCACAGAACGAGCCTTAAGGATAGTATTCCTATATTATAAAAAACTAAAAGGCTAGGGACAGAGCTCAACTGGCAGGGTTCTCTGCATGCACTAGGCCCAGCTTTGATCCTTAGTATTTAGGAAGTAGAAGCAGGAAGAGTCAAAGGACTTCACAGGGAGTTAATACCACGCTAGGCCACATCAGACAGTCTCCAAAGCTGGACATGGTGGCACATGCCTTTCATCCCTTGGACGACAGAGGTAGCAGCCAGACTGGTCTACACAGTGTGTTCCAGGACAGCCAGAGAGACCATGTCTCAAAACACCAATAAAATAAAATAAAAATAAAATTTTTAAAAAAGTAAAAGTTTGTACAAGACAGTTTAATTCCTAGCATTGAAAATCAAGAAGCCTTACCTGGGCATACACATGAAGGCAAACACACACACAGAATTGGCAAAGGAACTTCAGATTCTGTCTGCAGACATTTCTGTACAACAAACAGCAATGCGTGCTACCTGTACACTTTAAAATACAATACAATAAACCGAAGGATGAAAGGAAATAAGACTCAGAAACCCAGCCACCAGTGACAACTCTATTCCAATTTTCCTAGTCCACCACTTAAAGGCACAATTAAAGGGCATAATTATTCACGGAATTAAAGAATGAAGACAGCTTAGCAGGAATAAACTCGAGAGATGCCCCAGGTCACTAATCTCAAAGCCAGCACATCTTCCCAACAACTAAGCAAACTCAACCAGGCCACTCCAAGGGCTTGGTCGCCACTCCCCAGTGCTGCAACTGCTCCCTTCCCAGCACACGACAGCCTCTCTAAGGGGAAAGCCAGGCTACAATCACCCCTTCCCAGAGCACTGGCTGCTGAGCAGAAACTCAGGCAGGGAGAGGATGTTTAGCTCTCCTTTAGAGGGTGGTTTTCCCAAGACAACAGCAATACAAATACTGTTTTCCAGCCAGGCACGGCAGGACATGCCTGAGAACCCCGTACTTCAGAGGTAAAGGCAACAGGATCAAGATCTGGCTTACATGAGACCTTGTACCAAAACAAAAACTATTTCCTCCAAACCTAGACTGTCACAATCCTACCTTCCCATTCTCACTGCCTATACGTCACCTGAACAAACCTGAGGACCTACTTAGCCATGGGCCAGCAACCCAAGTACAGAGTAATAAAGGCAAGGTGTGGTAGTCCTAGTCCCAGGACTTAGGAGGCAAAAGGAAGAGGAGCGTCACAGATCTCTGTGAGGAGCCAGGCACACTTCGTCAGACCCTGTCACAAAATAAACAGAAATAATAGAGTAGAGTGGCATGTGCCCTACCCAAGTTTACAATATGACATGCCAAAGTAGTAATAAGGGAGGAGGACATGTAAAAAGGGTTTGAAAGACAAATGGTGAGAAAACAAAGAAAGAGAGACAGACAAGTGGTAAGGAATCTGAACAAGAAAGAATAAGGAAAAAGACATCCAAACTAGGAGCAGGGCTGCACACCTATAATCCTAGTACTCAGAAAACTGAAGCAGGGGATAAACAGTTTGAGGCTAGCCTGAACTATATAATGAGACCTTTCCAGAAAACACACACAACTCAAACCCCAAATCTATAAAGTTTGTTAAAATAGCATACAAAACATTTTCCACCAATTACAATCAGCATAAAAACTTTCCAACTAAGCAAAAAACAACTGCAAATCCAGCCAACTCGAATTATGAATTATTTCACTGGGGGCTTTGTCTTTTAGTCTTTCTGCTTACTACAGGCTCATCCATATTTTTCCTTATTGACTTTCCTTATTTCTAAGGGCAAGCATATTTGTTGAAGGTTTAGAAAATGTAAGAAATAATAAAATGCCGAGTGTGATGGCACTGGGGAGACAGAGGCAGAGGCAGAGGCAGGCAGATCTATTTGAGTTCGAGGCCAGCCTGGTCTCTACAAAGTGAGTTTCAGGACAGCCAAGGCTACACAGAGAAACCCTGTCGTGAAAAACAAACAACAAAAGGAAATAATAAAAATGAGCACATCACTATGAAACAACCTGGTTTGCACCCCACTTTATTGTTCACTCCCAGTACCAACACACCAACACACATACCACTCCCCCTACCTCCCCTGCCACACACACACACACACACACACACACACACACACACACACACAGCCAAGCATAAGGGAAAACTGAGGTAAGAGTTTTTTACCTTAGGAAAAAAATCCTAAGTTTCCAGCCTGGGCTAGCTAGCTACCTAGTGAGAAAGGAAAAAGGAAGAGAGAAATGGTGAGGGGAAAGTGGGAGGGAGGGAAGGGAGAGAAAGAAAAGAAAGAGAAGGGGCAGAAAGGTGAGGAAAGGAAAGGAAGAGAGAAAGAGATGTAGAAGGAGCAATGGGCAGATTTTCGTCCCACCTGGCTCCTGGCCACCTGGCTAGCTTTGCCCGAAATAATTACTTGGAAACTGTATTCATTTAAACACTGCCTGGTCCATTAGTTCTAGCCTCTTATTGGCTAACTCTCACATCTTGACTAACCCATATCTAATAAGCTGTATGCCACCACGAGGTCGTGGCTTACTGGGAAAGATTCAGCATGTCTGACCTGGCGGCTGGCTCCATGGTGTCTGACTGACTCTGCTTCTTTCTCCCAGCATTCTGTTCTGTCTACTACGCCTATCTAAGCTGCTGTCCTATCAAAAGCCAAGGCAGTCTCTTTATTTACCAATGAAAGTAACACATAGACAGATGATCCTCCTATATCATTTCCCCTTTTTCTGTTTAAACAAAAAGGAAGGCTTTAACTTTAACATAATAAAATTACATATAACAAAACAGTTATCAAGCAAGAATTACAGTTACAATATCTATATCTATTTTATCTTTTATCATAAATAAGGAAAACTATAACTATCTATCCATTCTTCAACTCCATCAAAGACTCAAGAAGGATATAATACTACCTAAGTAAACAAGAAATAAACAACTTCCAAACTCTAGAAATGACAGAGACATCTCGCTGCCTGGACAGTCACCCAAAATTCTTTTGTACCGTTGGGGCATCCATCTTCAGCCTTCAGGCCCATAGTTTCCAACAGACATTTCCATGAAGCAGGAAATTTCAAAGGCAGTTCAGTCACTATCTGCTGTGTTCTGCAGAATGTCTTGCAGACTCTTTCATGAATCAAGAACCCCGAAGGATCATCTCACCTTTAGGCAAGTTCAGCAGTCCTCTCTCTGCTGGTTCTTTATGTCCAGTTTATGCAACAGTCCAGGCAAAGAGCAGTTTGTTGCCCAAATGGCTATCAAACTCCAAAAGGAGTCTCTTCAATGCCCATCTTCCTCTTGAAGTAGATTGGTGCTGCCAGAAGCAGACGTGTCTCATTGGCACGAAAAGCCCTAAGTTACTAAAACATTAAATGCCATATTCTGTAGTCTTTGAAAGATATGAAGAATACCTATCTAACTGAAATATATCTCTATATATCCAGAAAATCCAACTAACATGACTACAAGCTAGACTATTATCAATGACTATCCATTAACAACCTATATTTCCTAATTATACATTACATTTTTAAATGAACTACACAATTACCTTAATCAAGATCAGAAATACATATACACATAACAAAATTGACCTTAAATTTATATCAGTAGAGTAAAACTTATACCAAGGTAAATTATTCATATCTATATCAAAGAGAACTATAAACTTGAATCTGATCATGCTTCTGAAGTCAACCTAATTTACAGAAAACATGAGACAGAAGTGTGCTAAGCCACAGGGACCCAGTGGCAAAGTCTCAAGAGCAACCTCTGGACAAGGGATCTGCTGGGAGCAAGCAGACATAACACACACACTTCACTTTAACTATAAACCCAAGAAAAAGGAGATTTTTGTTCACTTGTTTTTAATGCCAAAGCATCCTTTTTGAGGGGAAAAGCAGACATCTCAACACCGCAGAAAATCATTTTTTCCATATGATAAAAATAACAGCATCTTAAACATCCATTTTTACAGAGGCATATGTGAAATTAAAGTTTTGAAAATGGTCCGCCACCCACATATATGTTCTGCAAGATTACTACCTTATTTTAAAAACATTAACATAGGGCTGGAGAGATGGTTCAGAGGTTAAGAGCATTGCCTGCTCTTCCAAAGGTCCTGAGTTCAATTCCCAGCAACCACATGGTGGCTCACAACCATCTGTAGTGAGGTCTGGTGCCCTCTTCTGGCATTCAGGCATACATGCAGACTGAATATTGTATACATAATAAATAAATATAAAAAAAAGACAAAAAAACATTAACATATAAAAACATTGGGAGGCCAGAAAGATGGCCCAGGATAAAGGTACTGGCTACCAAGCCTAGCAACTTGAGTTCAATCCCTGGAGCACACATGGTAGGAGGAGACAGACAACTCCCACACATTCTTTTCTGACCTCCACACTTGTGTCCCTGCATCTGTACATACACACACACACACACACACACACACACACACACACACACACACAACAGAAGCTGGAAAGACGGCTGGGCAGTTAAGAGCACTTGTTCATGCATAGGATCTGGGTTCAACTTCCAGAACCTACATGGAGGTTCACAACTATCTGTAACTTCAGTCCCAGGAAATCCAACACCCTCTTTGGGCCTCCGAAGGGCCCATGCACGTAACATACATTATACATGTAGGCAAAACAATCATGAACATAAGATTAGCAAGTCTAAAATAAACAAATATAAACAAACAAACACACAAATCACTGGGAAGTAAAATTTAGTGATTTGAATGAGAATGCCTGAATGCTTAGTTCCTAGTTAAATTATTGGAACTGTTTGGGAAGGATTAGGAGGGTGTGGCCTGTTGGAGGACGTGTGTCAATGGAGGTGTGTTTGTTTCAAAAGTCCATGCCAGTCCCAGTATCTCTTTCTCTACCTGCTGGCCGTGGATCGGGATATAAAACTCTCAGATACTGCTCCAACAACATGCCTGCCTGCTTCCCAGCATGATGATCATGGACCAACACTCTAAAACTGTAAGCAGGTTCCCAATTAAACATTTCTTTTATAGAGTTGTCTTGGTCACAGTGTTTCTTCACAGCAATAGAACAATAACTAAGACACACAATATACTTAATTTTTAAACTTTTTTTACTTAATACATAAACATGCTTTTCCATGTCACCAGGAAAGCACCAATACCTTTAGAAATGATTGCATTTATACACACACACACACACACACACACACATCGGTCTTTAAAAAAGTTTTATAACTAAGATATTACCAATTTTTGATGTTAAAAAAACACCTGGGGCTGGGGATGTAGCTTACAACCTACCATACACAAGGTCCTGGGTTTGAGTCTGAGCACTATAAACCAGATGTACTAATGCACACAAAGTAATTCCAGCACTGGGGAGGTAGAGGTAGAAGGATCAGGAATTCAAGGTACTCCTCAGCTACCTAAACCAAGTTGGGCTACTTGAGACCCTGTCTCAAAACAAAACAAACACACACAAAATAAACCAAACCAGAGCCAGTGAAATAGCTTTGGGTAAAAGCAATTGCCAAGCAAACCTGAGGACCCCAGACCCTTGAAACCCACAGTGAGGAGAGAATCTACTCCCAAAAGTTGTCCTCTGCCCTGCACATAGACAACATGGCAGTCGCCTTCCTATATTCACGTGCATACATCATAAGTACACACATACACACACACACACACATGAATAATAAATTAAAAAGGAAAATAAAGTTGCACTATACAACATTAAACACAAACCTATGATCTTATCTATAATTAAGTAGAACATTAGATCAATTTTTTATAACATTACCATAAAATCACCCTTCTAAATTATCTAACTCAATGGTTTGGCATATATTCAGAGTTGTGCATCTATCACCATCATCTAATTTTAGAGGATTTTCATCATCCTCAAAAAACACATACCATTATTAGCCACTTCATATCTCTTCTATTCCCAGCAAAGGTGTTAACCAATTAGCTTAGCAAATGTTGCCAAACTACTTAGGCTTCTATCAGTCACATGTCTGTTTTCCCACACAGTCCCAAGAATTAAACATTATCAGTTCTTAAAACTTAGTAAGCAGTCAGGCATAGTGGTGCACAACTTTAATCTAAGCACTCAGGAAGCAGGAGAAGGCAGAACTCTGGGTCTTCAAGGCCAGCTTGTTGTACATAGTGAGTTCCAGGATAGCCAAGGGTACATACTGAGACACTGTCTCAAAATTAAATAAAATAAAACAAAATAAAGTTATGCAGAAAATGGTAACACAATTTCATTTCTATGTACTTTTAAATTAATTTATTCTATGCATATGAATGTTCACCTGCATGCATAAACATGCACCACATGACTGTTTGTTGGATCCCTAGAACTAGAGATGCTGTGAGTCACCACGTGAATCCTGGGAATCAAATCCAGTTCCTTCACAAAGCTAAAAGTGTTCTTAACTACTGAGCCATCTCTCCAGTCCCTACACTTTCATTTTTAAAATATCAGTGAGAGCAAAGGTTTCATGTGTGTGTGTGTGTTTCTTTTTAAAACAGGGTTTCTCTTTGTAGCCTTGGCTGTCCTGGAACTCACTCTGTAGACCAGGCCAAGAACTCATAGCTATCCGCCTGCCTCTGCCTCTTGAGTGCTGGGATTAAAGGCGTGTGCCACCACCACCCAGCTGAGAGTAAAGTTTTATATAGCCACTAGTTTCTTCTTTTGGAATGAAGGTGTTGTATAGCCCAGGCTGACCTAGAACTCACTAGATAGCTGAGGATGACCTGTAACTCCTGATTCTCTTACCTCAACACATACATCCAGATGTTTGGATTACAGGCCTATACTACCACACATGGATTGTTTTCCTTTGGTAAATTGTCCCTTATTTGCTGGTGGCTAAAATTTGATTAAAACTGCTAGTTCAAATAAAATGTGCTCCTTGGAATAGCAATCTAGTGTCCAAAAAAGACCATGAGAAATTCTAGAAATAAACAGTTTTCTGGGGGGTTGGAGAGATGACTTGTGGTTAAGAGCACTGGTTGCTCTTCCAGAGGACCTGGGTTCAATTCCCAGCACCCAGCAATTCATAACTAATTCCAGTTCCAGGGAACCTGACACCATAGCTAACACTGATATTCATAAAATAAAAATAAATAAACTTTTAAAAATCTGCAATTAAAAACAACAACAACCACCACCAGTTTTCCGGGAGTTAACTAAAGCATAGATCTCCAGTACTAACAGAAGTTAGAATTTGTTATAAATAATGTTGCCTGGCATATTGAAGGGTCTAGGTTCAGTACATTCAGTCCACAGTAACATATACAACCATAAACGATGATGTCACATATTTTCAAATTTGTTATTTCTAGGTTCCTTTGTTGTTATAGAGCATGCCTGTCTCTGCGGCACTTCAGAACAAAGCATCCCATTCTGGAGGGACAGGGAGCCCATTATTGTGCAGCACTTGTGACTGCCTAACGAGTTAATGAGCCCTGCCACCGGTAAATGAAAAGAAAAATTAACCCAACCTATATCACATAATGATAGCTGTTGCTTGCACAAAAAACCAGAAGTGAAACCACCCGACCCTGAAACAGAGAAAGTACCAACCTTACAGACAAAAACTGAAGGCAAGGCTGGCGGCTCATAGGTAGAGCCTAGCCTTCATGAAGCCCTAGTTAACCACAGCTCGAAAACAAACAAGTGACTAATCTACCTCGCCTGCAAAGGGACATAGCTGAGGAGGACATTATCGGGAGCATTCTAGGCCACCAATGAGACAAAGGAGCCCGACCAAGGCAACAGACTCCCAAGAGCAGAGAGGACCAGTTTTGACTACCTGGACCCTGTCTTTAAGCAAAAACAGTAGGAAAAAAGAAAGAAAAAGAACTGATCAGCAGAAACATTCGACAATGGGTTTCGTCTAAAATTTGCTTCCCCCCAGAGAGTCCACGTCCCAGCCAGGAACTCACTACACAGAACAAGCTAGTCTCTGTCTCACAGATCTCCCTGCTGAGTGCTCGGGCTAACAGCCTGCACCACTCTGGTCCATCCATTTGTGCCCCAAAGAAAGATGTCTCTATCAAAAGGGGTTTTTCTTTCCATTTAAGGAAATATTAAAGTTTTAAAACCAGTAATGTTCATTTTTCTAAATAAAACAATTCCAGAACTCATTCAAGAAGAGGGTGGGGTTCCCAAAGGGATGGGGGGGGTCCCCTCATTTCCTAGCCCTACCATTTTCTAGCTGCATCTAACTCTGTAAATCAGAACTCTTGTACGCCCTTAGTCACTTTGCAGATCACTTTCAATCTTGTGTTTTAGGGAAGGATAACTTTTTAAATCATGCAAACAACACAGCCTATAATCACACATCCCCCTCACACCTCCTCGTAAAGAATGGTTAACACTGCCATAGTTCACAATCACACACACCCTCACACGCAGGTAAAGAATGGACAACCCTGGTAAGAACGGTGACCGTAAAAGCAATTCTCATGAGAGATCGACAGGGAATCAACTGTGGGTTATGCCCTTGTCTCCAACAACCACCCAGAATCAGACAAAGTCGGAAAGGAGCCCCGAGGTCCATAACTCTGTGAGCCCAGAGCTGCTAGTGAAGTGGGAAGGAGCCTGCAGCACCCACAAATTTCCCGGACTCCTTAGCCTGTTCCTTTCAGACCCTGTCAGGATGCACTCTTGCTGACTTTTATGGTCTCCGTGAAATCACTCACCTGCCAACAAAGATGAGACTAAAGAAAATAGAGGGATAGCAGCTTCTATCCCAAAGACAGGAACAGGCCAGGACCAGGGGTGAGGTGTGCAGTAAGACTTCTGATAGGGCCACCATAATTTCTCTGGAACCTGGGGAGGGGGCTGTAAATACTATGATGGCACACTATGTACATGATTTCTTTTATGAACCCATTACGTTTAGGAGTTAAGAGGTCATACTCAAAAACAACCTGAACCTACGGAACACTGAAAGAACTTTGTTCTCTGAGTTTGGATGACTTGTGTGTGCGCGCGTGCACATGCGGACAACTTGCAGGAGGTAGGTCACCAGGCTTGAAGGTAGGTTCTAGTTCCCACTGAGCCATCTTTCTGGCCCTCAGGTAACTCTTTTGTGCTAGTGCCCAATCTTCTGACACCCCAGAATGCATAAAACACCTCAGCTTTTTTGTCATTAGTTCCGACAAATAGTGAAAGTTTTTCAATTTGGTTTTTCTGACCTAAAGTAATGACCCTTCCTCAAAAAGTCTAAAATCTAAACAATCATTTTTTTTTACTTTCCTAAGTGAAATGGCAGCCCACAAACACGAGTGCAATCTGTTTAAACCTCAAACCTCAAAGGAAGCTCATTTCTTCCCCAAACCATTCTACGACCACCATTGCCCAGCTACTCTCAACTATTTATCCCCTTCACAAGGTGTGACTCCCTTCCATACAAGCCATGCTCAATTTACTAAGTCCTAAACCACCAGTCTCTCCCCCAGCAGAATTCTAGTGCGAGATGGGAATGTAGCGAGAGTATCTGGATTGTGGCTACACAGCAGGCAAAATACCAGGAAACGCCAGAGATAAACACCAGCCACAAGGTTTTAAGAGATACAGCACACAAGAGGAGTTCTAAGAAAGTTTCTAAACACAGACTTAGCTTAAGTAAACACTGCCAGGGTCCGGGCACAGCATGGTGGCCAATGTCTATAGCTCAACCTTCAGGAGGTGAAAGCAGGAAGATCAGGAGTTCAAGGTCGGCCTAGTGTATGCAGGACCAAAAAAGAATACAGAATACACTGTTGGAGACCAGCAAATACGGAAGCAGTTTAAAAAATGTTGCAGTGCTGGAGAGATGGCGCGGTGGCTTACAGCACACACTGCTCTGCCAGAAGTTCGGTGTCCCAGCACCCACAACCACCTGTAACTCCAGCTCCAGGGGGATCCAATGCCTTTGACTTTCACAGGCACCTGTACATGCTGTCTATACTCCCTCATCTCACACACACACACACACACAGATAATTAAAATAACAAATATAAATCCTTAAAAACACGTTCCATGAGTCAGGCACAGCGGTGCATTCTTTAATTCCGGCAGTTGAGAGGCAAAGGAAGGCAGATCTCGAGTTTGAGGTCAGCCTGGTCTACAGAGAGTGGTCCAGGCTAGCTAACTAGGGCAATATAGGGAGGCCCTGACTCCTTTTTTAAAAAGGGCTTTTTTGTGCTGTCCCTGATGTATACCCCAGCCTCACATTCTTACAAACCGGTTTAATGTACCCCGATTTCTTTTTTCTAGGAGTTCTGCCTGATAAACACTAACAATGGGAGAGGGGGCTGATATCTGAAGCCAAGAAAGAAACAATAACAGAAACAGATGACATGGGCCTGAAGTGTAGCTCCACTGCTAGAGCACTTGCTCAGCATGCACAAGGTCCTGGGTTCGAGCCCCAGCCCCTAACACACTCACACACCCCACTTTGTTTTCTCAGACTTACTCACTCAGGATAGTCTCATCTCATGTAGCTCTAGAGGCCTCAGTAATGCGTCAGTTAATTCCCTTGGAATTTGATCAGTACTTTGGTTATTAATAAACCCAAACCTTGCTTGGTAGACTCTATGAAGCCCGAAATCCACCTAGAAGGTTTCACTGTCCCAGAGAATGAAACAAACAGATACTTAAACGCAGTGCCTCTTGTGCGACTAGAGAGAACTCCCAGCTCACAGACATACATCTTCAACCCCCTTGGTTGTAATCCACGGCGAAGGATGCCTTCCTAACTCTTTGGAAGAGAAATCCTAAGTGGCTCCGAGAAGGCTGACATCTCAGCATTGTTTCCTACTCCTTCTTTTCTTAAGACTTCTAATTCTCTTCAGGCTGAAGCTCCATATCGACTTCACCAACCTGACTGGGTGAGACCGTATCTAACATGCTAATTCATGCTAACCGGTTCAAGCTCGTTTTTCTCCTCACACCTATGGATACCTTTCTACAAGACCTTCTGCCTCTCCTCCCACGGTAAGTTAAAATCTCTGGAAACCACACTGGGGCAGGCAAAAAAAAAGTAGGAGATAGTCTCAAAGTGAACTAGCTTTCCCTAGCCGACAAGAAGGACCCTGGCTCACTGAGAGAGACTCAAGATGTGACCAGAAGCTCCTGGAGAGTGTGCGGGGCGAGGGTGCCGGCGCGGGGAAAGTAGGGAAGACGGGAAAGCAAGCCCTGTGAGGATCCGGGGTGCCAAAGCCTGGAGGCGGGCGGACGAGCGGGAGAGGGGCAAGTGAAGCATCATTAGGCGAGAACGAGAAGCAGTCAGGGCGGCGAAAGGAAACAGGGCAGGGCAGGCGAGAGTTAGACCCCGAGAGCAAACTGACGAATCCGCGCCTTGTAGGGGTTAGCCTGGGTCCCGTCCGGGTCTCTCACCAGAACGCCGCGTTCAGCCCCAGGCAGCACAGGGCGCTCCTGGCGGGCCGCTCCCACACCAGGGCTGCCTGCACCCGGCTCAGCAGGGGCTCGTAGGGCCCCAGCACCTCCACCAGGGCCCGCTGCGCCGCCTCAACCTGCTGGTCGCGCTCCCAGGAGCCGGACATAGCTCGGCGGCTCCTGAAAGCCACCCCCGAAGCTGCACCCGGGGCGGCAGCCACCCCTTCGGCCTCCTCCATCTCCCCTCCAGCAGCCACAACATCCGGGGCCACGGCCCGGCAGTCACAATAACACCGACTGCGCAGAAGCGCGATTTGGCTGCGGAGGGGCGGGGGCCTAAGGCCGAATCGACCCGTGAGCGCGCATGCGTACAAACGCCAGCGCGCAGGGCTGCGTCGAAATAAGTTCCCGGCGTTGAGCGGGATAGACGGTCGCGCATGCGCAACCTGCATGACTGAAGCCCAATGAATGAGGAAATTCCCTAAGCAGAGCGTAGTTCTCATTGGAGCGGAGAAAGTTCAGGGGTGGAGCGGGTTGTTTGGCGCCTGCGTCTTGCGGCGAGCGCGCTAGCGGTCGGCGGCGCTGCTGGCGGGAGAGGCTGCAACGCCTATGTCTGAGGAGCGATGCCGAGGGAAATCATCACCCTACAGTTGGGCCAGTGCGGCAATCAGAGTGAGCGAACCTCCAGACCCCCCGTGGGTCCCTTAGGTCCAATGGGCCCTCGCAACGAGATCCTAGATTCTGTCTGTTCTCATCTGTCCTTCCCAGAATCGTACTCCCTCCTCCCCCAGAAAGGCGATCCCGATCCTGTACCCAAAGCCAAAGGGCCTTCACCTGTCCAGTCGCTGGGCTAGACACTAGGGAGTCGTAAGGCTAAATTTCTGATCCTTAGACCCATGTGTTCTGTCTGCCACGGGCTACTTGGAACCTACCAGACCCCCGTATTCTTTTTCTTTCCCGCCGGCCTCCGTCTCTTAGTTGGGTTCGAGTTCTGGAAACAGCTGTGTGCTGAGCATGGCATCAGCCCCGAGGGCATCGTAGAGGAGTTCGCCACCGAAGGCACTGATCGCAAGGACGTCTTTTTCTACCAGGTGCCCACCACATGACTTGATCAGGACCCTAGGGACATGAAGGGAAGGGCAGTGACCTGGTGCTGGAAACTCACTGGGCAGGATGGGACCAGAATGGCTGTCTTAAGAAGGGAGGGCCTGCAGGAGCCAGAGTTGGGAGGATGCAGGACCTGATCCAGCCAGGCTCACTGGCCCATCCTGGCTTCCCTTTGGCAGGCAGACGATGAACATTACATCCCCCGGGCTGTGCTGCTGGACCTGGAGCCCCGGGTGATCCATTCCATCCTCAACTCCTCCTATGCCAAGCTCTACAACCCAGAGAACATCTACCTGTCTGAGCACGGAGGAGGAGCTGGCAACAACTGGGCTAGTGGATTCTCCCAGGTCATTTGCTGTTCCCCCAAGGGCTCTCAACTCACTAGGTGGGCACAGGCCCAGTGATTTTCTCCAGATGAAATTGGGTCAGATCAGAGACTAAGAGTCCTGGAGCAAAACAGACACGGCTTTAGGAGCTAACTGGAGCACTAAGAACCTATTCTAGCTAATGCTGTGTCGCCAGCCGTTCTAAGTACTTTATTTGTTAGCTTCATAAATCTCTGAATAATCCTAGAATTGAGTACTATGGGTCTATGGTCTTTTATCTCCTTTTTCATACTCAAATAGCTCTGAGACCAAAAGATATCTCAAACTTTGCTTAGCACAATCAATGCTCAAAGGAGATAGGCTATGTTGATGTTTCCAATCAGCTTATTGTCATTACTTGTACCTTTCCCTGCACTCATTAGCCTATTTGATAATACACCTCAGACCTCCATGGTTGTATTTGCATTGTTTCTCTTGGTGGTTCCAGGTCAGAACCTAAGGCCTTACATATACTAGACAGACTTACACCACTGAGCTATAAATCCCTAGCTTTGACGTGGTCTTTTTGCTTAGTGTTAACTTATTTACCGTTTGTTTTGTTTTTTTGAGACAGGGTTTCTCTGTGTAGCCATTGCTGCCCTGGAACTCTATTTGTACATTAGGCAGCCCTTGAACTCAAATTCACCTGCCTCTGTCTCCCAAGTACTGGGATTAAAGGCATGTGCCACTACCTGGGTAATAAGTGTTTTGTATATGTATACATAAAACTACCTTTCAAAAACCTAAAATATTTTGATTTCTAAAAATACCTGGCCTTTCAAATTTTAAATAGTGGACTATGGAGTGTCTTTTACCTTCTTTCTACAAATGAGGAAACTGAGGTAAATCTTCCCAAAGTCACATAACTAGGTAGAAATGCGATCCAGTAGCAGACGTGGATGGGGCATAGCGCTCATTTAGTAGATCACTGACTGTATTTATGAAGCCCGGGGTTCAGTCCTTAGCAGCTGCATAAAACTGGGCAGCCACGTGTATAGTAGAGGTGGAGGCAAGGGGATCAGGATGTCAAGGTTATCCTCAGCTAAATACAGAGTCTGCTGCCAGCCTGGGCTACATGAAATCCTGTCCAAATTGTCGAGCCTTTCCTAGCTCAAGCAAGGTCCTGGACTCACTCTCCAGGAATGAAGAGCTGTATGTGAACAGATCACGTGGATTGGGAGGCAAAGTACTTGGTTATAAAGCATGGTAGCAGTTGTCCAAATAAGAATCAAGGGTGGCTATCATGGGGTCAGTCCTTGTCCCGTGCTCTGTCCCATCTCACCCTTCTCCATGTCTGTCCAGGGAGAAAAAATCCACGAAGACATTTTTGACATCATAGATCGGGAGGCGGATGGCAGTGACAGCCTAGAGGTGAGTATCCCGGGATGTCGGTGGAGCTGGCTATGCGGAGGCTTGGCCACACCGTTAGAAATCAACCTGTTAGGGGCCATTGAGATGGTTGAGCAGGTAGCAGTGCTTGTGTTCAAGCTAGACAAACTGAATTTGATCCCTAAAATACATAACAGAAGGAGGTGATGGACTCTAAAAAGTTGTCCTCTGGTCTCTACACAAACATGGTGGCACACTCATGCACGATAATTACATTAATTTTTATTAAAGCTGCCAGTTAGGTATGAGACCCATTCATTTATACTCTGCAATAAACAGAAGCCAATGGGCCTTATTGAAGACGGGCAGAATCTCCTAGGCAGTGAGGGGCCTTGGGAAGACGAGAGTCTTGGACTTTGTGGGATATGTCTGGGTTGAAACCCTGCCACAGAAGGCTAGCTAGGAAGATGGTTCCGTGGTTAAGAGTACTTGCTGCTCTTGTAAGAGACCTGGATTTGGTTCCTAGCACCCACGTGTGGCTCACACTCATCTTCCAGTTCTAGGCGACCTGATGCCCTCTTCGGGCTCACACATGTGAGCACATGTATGTACATATGTGCAGGCAGGCACATTAAATTCTGTCACTAAACACCTGGGCACTGACAGACTCTTTCCTTTGCAGGGCTTCGTGCTGTGCCATTCCATTGCTGGGGGTACAGGCTCTGGTCTGGGCTCCTACCTCTTAGAGAGACTGAATGACAGGTAAGCCTGTGTTTGGGGGAATTAGGTGAAGATAGGGCTTTTATTTTGTTTCCTAAGGAGCTTGGGGTTCAGCAGGCATAGCTCCCTATTGGCTGGAGCAGTAAAGAGCCCTTCCATTCCCTCTTACTGTGAGGAAAGCGAAGTTACCCTGGAGAAACCCAATGATACTCCCAGAGGTCAGAGCCCGGGATGTAGGCCCTACTTTGAATGTGTGAGGAATCTTTCCAGGTTGGGAACCTAGGATTTTATAGTGTCTTTTCCCTTTCCATTTTGGAGTTTTATCTTTTCAAAGCTTAAACCCAGCATTTCTATGGCTTGTGGTCCCATCCTAATTTCACTTTTAGACATGTTGTGAAGGTTGATGTTCACCTAATCTTTAAACTTCTCCCAACACCACCAGGTACCCCAAGAAACTAGTGCAGACATACTCGGTGTTTCCCAACCAGGACGAGATGAGCGATGTGGTGGTGCAGCCCTACAACTCCCTCCTCACCCTAAAGCGGCTGACCCAGAATGCAGACTGTGTGGTGAGTTCTGGATTCTCCTTCCTACTGCCATCTTCCTGTCTGTATCTGTTTTCATTTGAGCCCTCTTATGGCCCAAGCATATGAGAGTCCCCTGTAAATGAGTGTTTCTGGCTCCTAGGCTCAAGACTGTACTCGGGCCCTGTCTCCATAAATTTCCAACCGTTTGCTATCCCTCCCAGGTGGTGCTGGACAACACAGCCTTGAACCTGATCGCCACAGACCGCCTGCACATCCAGAATCCATCCTTCTCCCAGATCAACCAGCTGGTGAGTCCCACTCCTGAAATGGAAGCCCTCTACCAGAGGATCCTCAGAGAAGGGATGTTCCACCCCATCCCATCCCATAATATCGTATCTCCTGTTCCCAGGTGTCCACCATCATGTCAGCCAGCACCACCACCCTGCGCTACCCTGGCTACATGAACAATGACCTCATCGGCCTCATCGCCTCACTCATTCCCACCCCTCGGCTCCACTTCCTCATGACTGGCTATACACCTCTCACCACGGACCAGTCAGTAAGAGCCCCCGCAGTGTCCCAGGACTGTGGCCTTTTCCTCCTGCTGTGCCATGAGCTGCCCTTTGAGCTCTTCTGCACCCCACTTCCCCAGGTTCTGTTCTCAGGGACTGACACTGTGCCGCTTGCTTGCTGCGGTCTCCGCTTTGTGCATCCCCTGGCTCCTGCAGGAGCAGTGCTGGTGGGATCTGCTTCTGCTCATGCACAAGGGCATGGGTTTGCTGAGCCGAGAGCCGAGACCCTAACCCCTGATCTAAAGACATTCCCCAGAGACCAAGCCACCTCTAAACTGATGGAACATAGTAGACTCTTCTCTATCCATCCATGCGTCTCTGGGTTGCTCCCTGACTGCTCACATTGTCCCTGTGAATGACCCCCCCTTCCCTCAGGTGGCCAGTGTGAGGAAGACAACAGTCCTGGATGTCATGAGGCGGCTGCTACAGCCCAAGAACGTGATGGTGTCCACAGGCCGGGATCGCCAGACCAACCACTGCTACATCGCCATCCTCAACATCATCCAGGGAGAGGTGGACCCCACCCAGGTAAGGGAGGCCCTATTACCCTACCCTCTGGTCCACAGACTGGAGGAAAAGCAGCTACTGCCTCTCTGCCCACCCTAGGTTCACAAGAGTCTGCAGAGGATCAGGGAAAGGAAGTTGGCCAACTTCATCCCCTGGGGCCCAGCCAGCATCCAGGTGGCCCTGTCAAGGAAGTCCCCCTACCTGCCATCAGCTCACCGGGTCAGCGGGCTCATGATGGCCAACCATACCAGTATCTCCTCGGTGAGCAGTCTCCTTTGTCTTTGTGTTGGCAAGGCTTCATCCCAGGGCTTCAGGGATGGTAGGCAAGGCTGCCACCTGGGAGCCACACCCCTGGCTCCTGGTGGCTCTGTTCCACTGTCATCAGCTCTCCCAGTCTGTCCCTAGTTTGTGTCCTGAACTGGGTGCCATTCTGAAGCTCTCCCCTCTCCAGCTGTATAAACTGCCTATACTTTGCCTATTTGCGTCCCTGCCTCCCCGGCCCTGGCATCTGTTTGAGGGGAGAACCCAGTCCTGGTTCCCTGGCTCTATGGCTGTTCTGTCCCTTGATTTCCTGTGCTGAAATCACACCCTCAGCTCTTTGAACGGACCTGCCGCCAGTTTGACAAGCTGCGGAAAAGGGAGGCTTTCATGGAGCAGTTCCGTAAGGAGGACATCTTCAAGGACAATTTCGACGAGATGGACACATCTAGGGAGATTGTGCAGCAGCTGATTGATGAGTACCATGCGGCCACACGGCCAGACTACATCTCCTGGGGCACCCAGGAGCAATGAGTCCCCAGGACAGGGACCCTCATCTGCCTTACCGGTTGGCCCAGGCCCTGCCTAGCTGACCACGCCTCAGAGCACAGATCAGGGACCTCACAAATACTCATACACACACATGCGTGCACTGTCTGTTGGCCTGGGGATGGGTTACTTCTTCTCTGAGAGTATTTATCTTTAATAAAGCACTGGATGGAAATCAAGTCACCGATCTCTGAATTCAGGCTTCAGAGCTGGGGACAGACGTGCCTATTTTTCCTTCATCTCTGACTGTTTTCTCCCACACTGCACACTTCCGACATCTTCAACTCTGGGCAGAAGCCGCCTCTAGCTTTGCCTTTAGCCTAATTGTGGAGGACACTGGTGGCCCTTGACCCTGCTTGATTCCTTCCCACAGTGAAAGGAAGCACAGATAGGATCTTTTCTGTCGCCCTCTGGCCCCAGTTCCCGCTCCCTGTAGCAGGTGACCATTCCTGTACTTCCACATTTTCACACTCAGTGTCCTGCTTGTGACAACAGCATGCCTGAGGCCACCACTGCCTACCCCTAGGTCCTAACCAGACAGACAGCCTAAGTGCCTTTCCCCTTCTGGCCAGCAGGGCAGCGCTGGAGAGCTGGTCCCAGAGAGCCCAGACTAGAGTGTAGGGAACAGCAGGAGACCATGGCCAAGGCCTGGACTTAGCAGACCATAATGTGGTTCCAGAGCTAAGATCTGTAATCCTGTTCCCAATTTGTCTTCCTTTATGTAAAGTTTTTATTACATTTTAATCCTCTGTATGTGATTATGGGTATGTGTGAGCCTCGGGGTAAGTGTGGAAGTCAGACAGCTTGGGAGAATAGATTCTCTCCTGCCGTGTGGTTGCCAGGGAATAGAACTCAGGTTGTCAGGCTCCGGGGACAAGCGACTTCGCCTGCCAAGCCATCTCACCACCCCACTCTTTTCTTTTTAATGTATTTATTTTTACTTTAGATGTTAGGGTGTTTTACCTGCATGTATGTGTGTGCACCACTTGCTTAATGGGCTGTAGAAGCCAGAAGAAGGTGTCAGGTCTCTTGGAACTAGCATTACAGACAGCTATGGGTTGTGTTAGTGCTGGGCATTGAACCCAGGTCCCCTGGAAGAGTGCCCAGCGTGCTTTAACTGCTAAGCTGTCTCTCTAGAACCCTTCGGTTTTTAAAAGGCCAGTGAGGGAAGATTCACTATAGTGGATTTATGGCTCTAAATCCTTGGGGTCCAAAGGGCAAAGTGGTTCTCTAGATTGTGCGGGACTGTTGGGACCGCCCATCCCTATAGCCACAGGTAAGAGCTGCCGTGACCGTGACCATTATGCGTCAAGCACATGGCTTTGTTTCATCCTCATTACAAACCCATTCAGTGGTGGATCTCATTGCCAGTCTCATTTTATAAACGAAGAAACAGCAAAGTAGATTCCCAAGTCACCCAGCTAAGCACCCATAGGTGGCCAACTGATAACAAGCTCTGATGTGATTGACATGTGTTTGGTTTTGTTTTTAATTTTGCTACTGTTAGGAATCTTCATTTATTTTTTACATATCAATCCCTGTTTCCCCTCCCTCTTCCACTCACTCCATCTTCCTCCCATCCTGCTATCTGCTCCCCTATCTGCTCCTCTGAGAGGGCAAGGACTCCCCTGAGAAGTCAACTAAGTCTGTCACATCACCTCCTTGAGACAGGACCAAGCCCAGCCCCCATCCATCCCCTTACCTTCCACCCCCATGCCTAGGCTGAGCAAGGCATCTCTCCATAGAGAATGGGCTCCACAAAGTCAGTTCGTGCATTAGGTTAGATCCTGGTCCCACTGCCAGTGGCTCTACATACTGCCCAAGCCACACCATTGTCACCTACATTCAGGAGGCCTGGTTTGGTCCTATGTAGGTTCCCCAGTTGTCAGTCTAGAGTCAGTGAGCTCCCACTAGCTTGGGTCAGCAGATTCTATGGGTTTCCCCATCATGGTCATGACCCCTTTGCTTATGAGTGACTACATACTTTATCTGTCTTTCTGGGTGTGAGTTACCTCACTCAGAATGGTTTTTTCTTCTGTCAGTTTGCCTGCAATTTTCAAGATGTCGTTTTTTAGTGCTGAATAACACTCCATTGTGTAAATGTACCACATTTTCTTTAACCATCCTTTGGTTGAGGGGCATCTAGGGTGCTTCCAGGTTCTGCCTATTGCAAATAATGCTGCTATGAACATAGTTGAGCACATGTCCTTGGTATGAGTGTGCCTCCTTTGGGTATATGCTCAAAGGTGGTATTATTGGGTCTTGGGGTAAGTTGTTTCCTCATTTTCTGAGAAATCCCCCGACTGATTTCCACAGCAGCTGTAGAAGTTTGCACTCCCACCAACAATGGAGGAGTGTTTCCTTTAATCATGATTTTAAGTAATAGGAAATGCAGTGCTTTGACCGAAAATGGCCCCCTAGACTCATAGGGAGTGGATTTACAGCAGTGGAGACTTGTAATAGGTGTGACCTTGGAAGAAGTGTCAGAGAGGGGTGGGTTTTGAGGTTTCAGAAGCTCAAGCCAGGTCTCCTGGCTCCTTGCCTCTTCATGCTGCATGCTGATCCAGATGTAGAACTCGCAGCTACCTCCCCAGCACCGTGCCTGCCTGTGTGCCACCGTGCTTCTCACCATCATGAGAACAGATTAAACTTCTGAACTGTAAGTCAACTCCAATTAAACATTTTTCTTTACAGGAGTTTTCATGGTCATGCTGTATCTGCACAGCAACAGAACACTAAGACAGGCAAGCAGCCATTTTCTAAGACGCGTTTATTATATTTCTGCATGTGTATGTGTATACTGTGTGTGTGCCTGGTTACCCACAGAAGTCAGAAGAAGGCACTGGATCCTGTGGGACTGAGTCCCATATGGCTACATGCCACTATGTGGGTGCTGGGAACTAAACCCAGGTCCTCTGCAGGAGCAACAAGAAGTTTTAGCCACCAGACCCTCTTGCCTTTTTTTTTTTTAGATTATGTGACACTACCCCAAGCTGACCTCAGACTTGCTCTGCTGGATCTGCCTCTGCCTTTGCCTCTGTCTCTGCCTCTGCAGTGCTACCATCCTTGCTGGAGCACATACACACACATCACATTTGTGTGATGCTGGGGAGCAAGCTCAGGGCCTGTGTGAGCGAGCAGTGCTGTGCTGCTGAGCTGTGCTCCTATTCCCATGTCCATCTCTACCCATTGGCTCTGTGCCTACTTTGTATCTTCCAGGCTACTATAAAATCTGCTCACATCCTTGGGGCTTTCTGGAGCTACGAGATAAGTCCATGGTTTGCAAAGATGTGGGGACCTTGAATACTTAGGCAAGAAAGCACATTTGATCTCTGTCTTGAGAATACCAGCTTTCATTGGCTTTGGATTCAACTGCCCAGTATACTGAGGCTACTGAAGGTAAGTGGTCTACAGGCCCACATCCAGGCCACAAACAGTCCCTAAGCCCGCCTTTGCCAGATCCAGTTAAAGCAAGTATAGAGTCCCAGGCTTGTGCTAGGTATGGTGACACATGTCTTTAAGCCCAGCACTCAGAAGGCAGCAGCAAGTGAATCTCTGAGTCTGAGATCAGCCTGGTCTACAAAGGGAGTTCCAGTACAGCCAGGACATCACAAAGAAAACCTGTCTCAAAAATAAATAAATAAATAAGAAAAGGAAAGAAAGTTGGGTTGCACAGCAGTGTGTTCCCAGCCCGCAGACGTGATTTAGTCACGTCTAGTGTCTAGTGACTAGTGTCCTTAGCAGGGACAAGTGACTCTGCAAAGATGCCACCTTCCCTGACTGCTGAGTACCAGGTGTTAGGAGCATGGACAGACACTTGAACACCAGCCTCAGCCAGGCCCCTCCCCCAAGGCTATTTCCAGATCACCCAACACCCCAGACAGGGCAGCCCCTCCCAGTTCTTGGCCAGCAGCAAACCCCAAACTGTGTCAACCAGAGGGCAATGCAGAGGCCAGGTGGAAAGAGAGAGGCCTCTGGGAATCAGGCAGCAGGTGGTACTGGTAGTGAGAAGCCCTTGTGGTCAGCGATACTGCAAGGCACAGATCTGAGAGTCCTGGCTGAAGGACAAGGGTTGCTGTGAAAAGGCTGGAGGGGGAGAGGGAGGGAGACAGAGACAGAGACAGAGAGAGACAGAGCAGACTGCCCAAGCTTAGACCAGGGATGTCTTTAACCAAATGACAGGAGAACGTTAGCCATGGAAAGGTGATGTTCTCAGAAGACTCCCTGGGGGGGCTGGGGTGATATAACTCCAGGGCCCTGGACCGTGGGTGAGACAGAGCAGTGGGGCAGGAAGCCCATATCCAAAAATAGACCTGCAGACACGAATCTGGAACACAGGGACAGTAACTCTGGAGAATGTGTTGAGGTGAGGTCAAGAGGTGACAAGCAGAAATGGTGGTAAGGGTGAGCATAGCCACTGGACAAGGAGGTCATGGGTTAGTTAGTTCATTGGGCCTCATCCAGGGTCTCCACCAGCCACAAACATTCTCATTCTCCCTGGAAAGCGGCACTTCTCCTCCATGGAGAGTCAGTCAAATTCCAAAAGACAACAAACCCTCTAGTAATGGCCACCTCCAATCCTCCGCCCCTTCATATTCCCTCTGCAGTAGGTTAAACAAGAAAGTTTTTCAAATAAGTAACAAAAGCTTTTAAGATTGGTGTTCCAGGAGCTGGAGAGATGGCTCAGGGGCTAAGAACACTTGTTCTTACAGAGAACCTGGGTTCGGTTTCCAGCCCCCACATGACAGTTCACAACCATCTGAAACTCGAATTCCAGAGGATCTGATGCCCTCTGACCTCTTCTTCTGAGCTCCTCATGCACCAGGCATGCACGCGGTGCACACATATGTACCCAGGCACAACACTCACACACATAAATAACTCCTTAAAAAAGAAAGGGCCGGGCAGCGGTGGCGCACACCTTTAATCCCAGCACTCAGAAGACAGAGGCAGGCAGGTCTCCGTGGGTTTGTGATCAGCCTGCTGTACAGAGTGAGTTCCAGGATGGGCAGGACTACACAGAAACCCTGTCTCCAGGACATCAGAACAAAACAAACAACAAAAACAAAGTAAAGCGCTGGACAAAGAACTTAACAGATAAATACTTTTTTAAAAAATAATTTTAATTTTTTAAGATTTATTTATTATGTATACAGTGTTCTGTCTGCATGTATGCGGGCAGGTTAGAAGAGGGCATCAGATCTCATTACAGATGGTTATGAGCCACCATGTGGTTGCTGGGAACTGAACTCAGGATCTCTGGAAGAAAAGTCCATGCTCTTAACCTCTGAGCCATCTCTCCTGCCCAGCAGATAAACACTTTTATCAGCATGCCAGCTTTCTGGGCTCTTCATGTGTGTCTCCCTGTGATCTTCCCTCATGCCAGTCTCTTTCCCTCTGATCATGTGAGTGCAGGTACCCATAGAGTCCAGAAGAGGGAATGGGATCCCTTGGAACTAGAGTTACAGGTGGTTGTGAGCAACCAGACATCAATGCTTGGAACTGAACTCAGGTTCTCTGGCCTTCTACGAAGTACTCTTAACAGCTGAGCCATCTCCACAGCCGTTTTCTTTTTCTTTCTTTCTTTTTTTTGTATTTTCTTTTCTTAAAACATCCTATTTTTCTTGCTGTGGAAGTCTGATAACCTAAATTAAATTATGCAACCCATAGTGGAAGGAGAAAACCAACTACCAAGGTTGCCATCTAACTTCCATATATACCATGAGATGAGTTCTTCTTCTCTCTCTCTCTCTCACACATACACATACAAAACACACATGGGTGCACACATACTTATAATATGTCAAAATGTAAGTATTAAAAACATATTTAGGACTTATTATATTTTATGTGAATGCCTGCTTCTGCATGTACATGAGGTCAGTTGTAGGTGGAGCCTGTGCTTTATTTCCCAGCCACCCAGCCCTGAAGAATCACACAGAAACTACATTAATTGCAACATTGCTTAGCCAATGGCTTAGGCTTATTCTTAACTATCTGTTACATCTTAAATTAATCCATTTTTATTAATCTGTGTATCGCCACAAGGCTGTGGTTTACAGAAAAGTTTTCTCAGTCCTTCTTCAGCAGCTACTTGGCATCTCCCTGACTTTGCCTACTATGTCTCTGTTTGGATTTCCTGCCTGACTTTACTTTACTAAGCCATTAACCAAAACTGCTTTATTCATTAACAAATAAAAGCAACACATATACAGAAGGACATCCCACATCATCTTCCCTTTTCTGTCTAAATAGAAAGGAAGGTTTTAACTTTACCATAGTAAAATTACATATACAGAACAGTTATTAAGCAAGAATTATTGTAACAATATTTAGTCCATTTACTTTGGAAAATTAAGGAAAATATACTATTATCTACCCGATTTTTATGAGTCTAAAGTTTTATATTTAATTTCCTTTTCATAACAAAGGAAAACTATAACTACTTGTCTTTAATTCTTTTCTTTTTAAAGATTTATTTATTATGTATACAATGTTCTGCCTGCATGTATACCTACAGGCCAGAAGAGGGCACTAGATCTCATTATAGATGGTTGTGAGCTACCATGTGATTGCTGGGAATTGAACTCAGGACCTCTGGAAGAGCAGCCAGTGCGCCTAACCTCTGAGTCACCTCTCCAGCTCCTTGTCTTTAATTCTTTAAAGACACCAGAGGATATAATATTACCTAAGTAAACAGGAAGCGCATTGTGATCAACCTCCAAAGTTTTAGACTTCACAGAGACATCTTTCTGTCTGGACAGATATCTAAAGCTTTTTTGTAACTTTTTCTTTTTGTTGTTGTTTTTGTTGTTGCTCTTTTGTGAAGCAGAAACCCTGAAGGACCATCCTGTCTTTTGTTAAGATTAGCAGTTACTTTTCTGTGGGTCCTGCATGTCCAGTTCATGCAGCATAATTAAGCAGTCCAGGCAAGAGCTAGATTTTGCACATCTCTAGCCTTGTCACATTGATGGCAAATTCCATAACAAGTTTCTTCAATGCCCACCAACCTCTCTGAAGTAATTGGTGCTGTCAGAAGCAGACATGGCTCACTGTCAAGAAAAGTCTAAGCTCTTAAAACATTTTCAATACCATACTCTGTAGTGCTCTGAAGTATAGAAGATGATCTATCTAACTGAAATATGTCTCTGTATATCTAGAAAACCTAACTAACATGACTACAAGTTTGACTATTATAAATGAGTATTAATCTGCAATTTTAATTACACATTACATTTTAAAATGACCTATATAAACAATATACCTTAAACAAGAGTAAAAATATATACACACGGTATAACAAATTGATCTTAAATTTTGTATCAATAGACCAAGGTTCATACCAAGGCAAAGTATTCATATCATATCTCCCTCCCATGTTTTTAGAAAGAGATTGATTGTGACCATTTAACCATTTATAAACAATTACCTTTAGATGAAAAGAAACATTTATAAACGAAAATTTTTGTCTCACTTATAGTTAGATGGCTATAGTTAGAATTTCAGTTAGAAAGATTATGAGCTGCCATATCAGTGCTGGGAATCAAACCTCAGTCCTCTGTAAGAGCAACAGTGCTCCCAACCGCTGAGCCAGCTCTCAATTCCTCCAAATAACAAGTTTAAAAGGCAATAAAAACTGGAACTTGGTTGCAGGGTTAAACTTCATAACGGGCCCCACCTAAGGGGTACCAGATTTACCGGAAGAGGGAGTGTAGGATTGCTACCCTTTGTCTGGGGCCCTTCACCCAGCATGGCACACTTACACAGGCTCTAATCATCTGGGCCTTTAGAAAAGACATTTGTCGTTTATCAGCAGAAGGAAATGGGCACAGGAAGATAAGGAAATTCCTTGAGTTCACACACTGGTGGGTGAAACACTGTGGACCTCAGGACTTCTGTCTCTAAATCAGGACACCCTGCTGATCCAGTGTCTAGAAAATCTTATGAGCATTTGGTCAGCACTGAAGTTGAAGGTTCTTGAGCTGAGAGGAGGCATGGGGGAGCCTGTGCTTTGTGATCATTCAGTTCATGTGGAACTGCCTCGGAGAATGCTGTGACTTGGATCTGGAATGTTCCTTACACTCATGTTTTGGACACATGGTCAACAGCTTGTGACAGTGTGTGTGTGTGTGTGTGTGTGTGTGTGTATCTTACTATTTTGCCTGTATATATGGCTGTACTGCACATGTGTGCCTGGTGCCCTTGGAGATCAGACACACAAATAAAAATATTTTTAGAAGATTCATCCACTTGGGAATCTAAAATCAATGCTAACAATTGGCAAAAATTAAGGACACCTCTTAACAAACAAGAAAGCAGAAGAATGAAAGGCCAGATTTAAATTTTATTAGAGCTTTTTATTCCATTTATTTATTGTGTGTGAGTACATGGGCACCATATGAAAGGTTGGAGGATAACCCCGAGGAGTTGGGTTTTTTCCTTTCTTTCTACCATGCAGGTCCCAGGGACTGAATTTGGGCTATCAGACAGCATGTCCCTTCTGTGCCATCTCCCTGGGCCAAAAGCTTCGTTTTATCTTTCTCTAATTGTTCCCCAAAGATGTAAAACCCTGCAGAACAATAGAGAACAAAAGTTAACCAAGCAATTCAGACATCCTGGGATTTCTAGATATAGCTATGGGGAAGCTGGGACAAGAGGATCCTTTAGGTCCATGGCGCTCTCTCTCTCTCTCTCTCTCTCTCTCTCTCTCTCTGTGTGTGTGTGTGTGTGTGTGTGTGTATGTGTATGTTGGCTAGGAATGAAGCTCAGATGACAGCATGCTCACCTTGTACACACAGAGCTCTGGGTTCAGTCCCTGGAGCACATAAAACTGGGCAGGACTGCCTGTCTGCCATCTTCACACTCATTGAGAAGGTCAAAGTTCATGGTTATCTAAGGCCACAGAGTGACTTTTTTTTTTTTTTTACAGCCAACCTGTGTCACACATCAGGAGCTCATATTAGGGAGGAAAAAAAGAGCTTGTCATGAAATCCATGAGGCGCTGCTGTCTGTCCCTTGTCCACTGAGCTCATGCCACCGGAACCTACACTGTGACCAAATGAGCAACATCTGTTCTCCCAGATTGACACAGCTGGGCCTCCTGCCCACACCAGTGCCCTCCCGCCTGTGGTTCCAGCCCACAGGTCCCCAGGCTACCCAGGCCATCGGGGTCACCCAGGAGAGTCCACAGCTGTTTGTCAGATTCGATGACGGGTGGAGAGGACTCACAGCCCGGCACGCTGCTCCGTGTGCAGTCTCCTCTGCCTCTGCCCCGCACGCCCACAACTGCAGAAGGAGCAGTAAGCATGGCCACCTGCACGTTCTTGGAGCAAATTTTCTGGAATCTATATTCTGGGAATTCTCTGCTGAACTCAGGGAGGTCACCACATGGCCACTGGCCAGATTCCATTTCCTGGGTCACTTTGACCTCTTCAAAGGCCACAGCTACCAAGATTCTCCCACGCTGACATCCCCTTCCCACTCTTCCTCAACTAAACCAAGGAGCCTCTCCATCTGGCAGCAGCCCTGGTTGCTCATCAAGCAGAGGGTCAGTCCAGCCTTCTCCAACCTCTGCCCTAGAGGACGGTGGCAGTGCCCCCTTTATTCAGTGCATGGCATCCTTCAGTTCAGTCACCTGTCCTCTAAGCTAAGTGTGCTGATGTGTGCCTATAATCCTAGAACTCAGGAGGCAGCAGCAGGAGAAACAGTTCAAGACCAGCATTGGCTACATGAGATCCTGTTATAAAACAAAAAGAAAATCAGTGGCCAGAAAATAATAGGTGAAATTTCCAGAAAGAAGAATTCCACATCCCCCTGGATGAAGGTCTTCCAGTCTAGCCTTTCCCAACAGTGAGAAGTCAAGTAGCTCCTTCCACAAACATGGATCTATTCCATCAGGTAAAGACAGCCCCAAGAAGCCATCTAGAATGTTGTAGACTATCACATGACATATTTTTAAGTGATTTAAAAAAAACAAAACAACTTTTTCTTTCTTTTCTTTTTTCTTTTTCTTTCTTTTTCTTTTTTTTTTTCTTTTGACAGGGTTTCTCTGTGTAGCTCTGTCTGACTGGCTGCTCTGAAACTTGCTCTGTAGACCAGTCTGATCATGAACTCCCAGAGATCTGCCTATCTCTGCTTCCCAAGTGCTGCTGGGATTAAAGTTGTGCACCACTACTATTTGGTAGCTTTTATTTCTCTCTGTGTGTGTCTGGGGGGGGGTGGTGGATATCACATGCTGCCCAGCCTGGCCTCGAACTCCCTCCAGAACCACAAACTTAAATGCTTGCTCCTCTTGCCTTCCTTCTCAGTGCGCTAGAATGACAAGCTGCCCCACTAAGAATACATTTGTAGAATTACTGTCTTCTGGTTTGCTTTGCTCTTTGTTCTTTCGAAACAGGGTATCTCTGTGTGGCTTTGGAGCCTGTCCTGAAACTCACTCTGGAGACCAGGCTGGCCTCGAGCTCACAGAGAGCCAACTGCCTCTGCCTCCAAGTGTTGGGATTAAGAATTGTTTTATTTTATGAGCATGCTGCCTGCATGTGTGTCTCTGCACCACATTCCTGATGACCTCAGAGGTCAGACGAGGGTATTTTGAACTGGAACTGGAGTTAATGACAGTTGTGACCTGCCATGTGGGTGCTGAGAATCAAACGGGACCTCTGCAAGAACAAGTACTCTTTACCACCGAGCCATCTCTCCAGCGCCAAGCCAGTTTTTTATTTTTATTTGTTTGATACAGATTCTTATTCTATAGGCTAGGCTGCCATGGAAGTCACTCCATAACCCAGGCTGGTGTCTTACTCACTGCAATCCTCCTGCCTTAGCTTCTCAAATGCTGGGATAACAGGTGTGAGTCACCATACCCATCTCAAAATTTCTAATTCTGTGAAAAACCTACCACTAAAATTGTATTCCAAGATACAGTCCAGCAAGTTACGTTGTCTTTAATCTCAGCACCCAGGAGGCAGGGGAAAGTGGATCTCTTGTGAGTTTGAGGGCAGTCTGGTGCACATTGGCCAGCTGGGATTACTGGATTAGTAGACCCTGTACCTAAATAAATAAATAAATAAATATCCATGATACAGTCCAATTCTTACTTATTACTATAACATTACTCCCCTTCCCCCTTTCTGCCTTCCTTCCTAGAAACGGGCTGACCTGAAATTTAGATCCCTTTTTTCAGACCCTCAAGTGCTGGTTTACATTGTTCAGTTGTTACAATCTGAAGACTCAGTTTCAAAGAGTACAGTTCAATTAAAATGACCTGGTATCATCTTGCTTCCTGAAAGCAGTTACTAACTAGATATGTGATCTTGGACAGGTCACTTCCTGTCCTTAGCTTTTGATTGCATCATTCATTCATTCCACAAACATTTCTTGAGAGGCTGCTAATTCACAGGCACCTGTTAAGCGCTGAAGACAACACAGATGGACAAGATACCCCAGCCCTGGAACTCTTCTGCCCATTGTTGTCCAGTCAGTGGAAATAATTCATCATGTTGCTGTGTGCTCAGGGCTCTGATGAGGTGGTCAGACAGGATGCTAGAGGAGCCAGGAGGGGAACATTTAAGTCTGATTAGGGGTGCAGGGGTCTGCAAATCAAGGGGTTGTGTCTTAGAAGAGTCTGTTATTGTAAGATTCTGATGCATCCCAGAAGAGCACAGAGGCCATTGGGATGTTCTGCTTCAGGGGACTTTGTGCTACTTGGCCCTGCACTAGCGCATGTCATGAGTTTGTAAACTATTTATGGCCCAAACCTTCCAACCCCATTCAAGTCAGAGGCACACATATACATTTAAGCTATACATGCCTTTATAGAATTGGAGAAATGGATACATCATTTAGCAGAAGAACCAAATCTAGATATACACCCATCATAACATCTTTCAAGCAAGCCAAAAATGGTGTCAAATGCCTTGCACCTACCACTTGAGAGGTAGAGGCAGGAGGAGGGGTGAGCAAGGACAGCCTCGGTTCCATATGGGGTTGAAGAGGAGATTGAATGACAAGAGACTTTGCTTCAAAACAAAACAAAACAAAACAACAACAAAAGTTGTCTCTAAAACAAAGTCACAAAGGCAGTCTTCCTACCAGCAACTCAGTATTCGCCCTGAGTGTGAATGAACGGGAATCACTACCTGTGATTTACAACTAAGTCAAACACCAGCTGACACTATGTAAGTCCTTAAGTTCTAGAGAGAACAGTTATGCACTCCTCAAAGCCACCATGAGTCCTCCCAGGTTGTCATTTTATTTCCTTGCTTTTCTGTATTTTCTTTGAATTCTCAAAACATAGTTCTTAGTGTTTGAGTGTTTTATGTGTGCACCATGTGCCTGTCTGGTGCCCTCTGAGGCCAGAAGACAGTGCTGGACTCCCAAAACTGGAGTTAAATGATTGTTTACTGCCATGTGGGTGCTGGGCATTGAACCCAGGTCCTTTGGAGGAGCAGCCAGTGCTCTTAACCACTGAGTCACCTCTCTGGCCTTCGTATATTTTCTGGACACACTTCAATAATGCTCTTGCTGTTGTAAAGCTTGTTTATTACTGATTTATGCATTGATTTTGGTAGTGGCAGAGCCTGAACTCAGGGCCTTGTACATACAGGCAAATACTCTACCCTTGAGCTGCAGCCCTTACCTGGCTGTGGTATTTAAAGGCTGAGAGAAGTTATTTTATACAAAATAAAGTGTACTTCAGGGTTTTCCATTTATGACTATGTCTTTTTCTTTTTTTTCAAGATTTATGTTTTATGTACATGAGTGTTTTGCCTGCATGCATGTAAGTCTGCCATATGTATGCCTGGTGTGCTCAGAGTCCAGAAGAAGACATCGGGTCCCCTGGAACTGTAATTAGAAATAGTTAGCTGTGAGCTGCCGAGTGGGTGCTAGAATCAAAGTCAAGTCCTGCAGCTAGAGCACTCAACTGGTGAGCCATCTCTCCAACCCCAGCCATGGTGTCTATACGCAAAACCTTTTGTTTCTTCCTTAAAAAAATAAAGTAAGACATCTCTACATTAGCAAGTGGAAAGCCAAAAGGAAGTATAAGATTTTTTTTTCTGTATTCCCCTCTACAAAGGCTCTGGGGAGAAAGCCTGTCAGATGAGGGAATGTAAGGTTAAAATCACTTGGGTTCTAACACGTGAGAACATTTGTCCTCCACAGCAAAAACACTTCCAACCACGTGTGTGTCATCCAGAGACATGAACCCGTACATCAAAGACAGCAGCATCCTCCTGTACGCGGCTCTGTTTCCAGATTTTAAGTAGTAAGAAAGGGCCAGGCGGCTGTAGCAGGCCTTTAATCCCAGTTTGGGAGACAGAGGTAGGTGTATCTCTGCAAATTCCCAACCAGCTTGGTCTACAGAGATCCAGGACAGGCTTCAAGTACACAGAGAAACTCTGTCTCGAAAAAAAAAAATAACAAAAAATAGGAATAAAGTTGGGCATCATGGCACAGCTGGGATTCCAGCACACGGGGGCGGAGGCCAGAGGACTGCAAGTTTGACACCAGCTGTTAAGGAAAAATTAAAATGCTGTAGGATCCCCGGTAGCAGTAGGCAGCAGAAATGTTGTAGGTCCCCAAGCGGGGGTAGTGGGCCCTGAGAGTAGCCACTCCCAGGCAGAGAGGGCTGCTGGTCCCAGGCAGGGAGACACGTGGTGAGAGGCAGGAGACAGATACATGGATAGGCACAACATGCAGAGTGAGGTTGGATATTTATTCAGGGGGTTATGGATTATGGGGGGGAAGGGGAGAAGAGGAGAGAGGGGGAGAGCGAGAGAGAGAGAGAGAGAGAGAGAGAGAGAGAGAGAGAGAGAGAGAGAGAGAGAGAGAGAGAGAGAACAGGAGCAAAGAGACAGAAGCGGGGGAAGGGGAGAAGTGGGGAGAAGAGAGGCAGTAGCAAAGCTGCCCCTCAGAGAGGAAGATGGAAAAGAGAGCTCAGGCCTGAAGCCGAAGATCAGCTTGACTCAGTGGATGGTGGAGGGAGTGGGAGTGGCTTGTCTCTTAAAGAGACAGAACAATCATTACACCGGCCAAGGACCTTTTTCTGCTTGGAACTTGGTTCAGTTGCCATCCTGAGCCTGGCAGGCCTTATGCTGTGTCTCAGTGAGGGTGGGCCAGCTGTGTTGTAGAACAGTGTCCTCCCAAATTGTAACATTCCACCCTCCAGGTCAGCTCCTTAAACTCAAAGTAAACAACTTGAAGTAATTTCAGGAAGTTCCTGAAATTGACCAGGGTCACTAGACCCGCCCCCCCCCCCTCCCTGCCAGATTAAACATTAAATCTGAGAGTTCCCTCAGAAGAGCTGCCAAACCCTAAAGAAAACTCGCAGGCCAGAGCAGCTGCCCTGAAGAAGCAGAGACCAGCTGAGCTGCCTGGAAGGGGTTTAGACCAACTGAGGCACAGGGAAAGGACCATCTCCAGGCAGGTGAGCTGCCTGCAGGCTGAGCAGTGTGCTCCAGGTCCCCGGCTGTGTGAGCTGTCGCCCATGCTGGGGTGGTGGTGCAGCTGTCTTTGAGTAACCCCTCACCCCATATTCCTGTCATCCAGGGGTTCTCAACCTTCCTAACACTGCGATCCTTTAGTACAGCTCCTCTTGTTGTGACCCCCGCCATCAAATTATTTTCATTGCTTCTTCCTAACTGTAATTGTGCTATTGTTATGAATTATAATGTAAATGTCTGTGTTTTCTGGGTGTCTTAGGAGACTCCTGTGAAGGATCCTTTGACCCCCCCCCAAAAGGGTTTGAGGCTAACGGGTTGAGAATTGCTGCATAAGTAACCCCAATTAAACTCATTGTTCGCCAACTTGGACTTTGGTGTTACCCTGACTATTGTGTGCTGTGGGTGCCCTGTCTGGGGTCAGCAGATGTGTGTGGTGTCACCCTGACTATTGTGTGCCGTGGGCGCCCTGTCTGGGGTCAGCAGATGTGTGTGGTGTCACCCTGACTATTGTGTGCCGTGGGCGCCCTGTCTGGGGTCAGCAGATGTGTGTGGTGTCACCCTGACTATTGTGTGCTGTGGGCGCCCTGTCTGGGGTCAGCAGATGTGTGTGGTGTCACCCTGAATATTGTGTGTCGTGGGCGCCCTGTCTGAGGTCAGCAGAGGTGCATTTGCTTCTCCCCAGGAAAAGTTTTGTCACCCAGCAAGCAGACAGGCAGGATGACCGCGCACTGGTCACTTTCTGTCCAGATGAAATAACCAAGAATCAGCCTTCAAGAAGGAGAGGTTTCATTTGGCTCCCAGGTTTGGAGAGTCCAGTGCGTGAGCCCCTGGCTCTTCTTTGGGCCTGTGGTGAGGCAGCATATCTTGGTGGTGGAACAAACCCATTTACCTCATGGCGAGGGAACAAAAGAGGAAAGGCCTGATTCCCGACACGCCTCTCTAATGTGAGGAGCTCTCTTACTGGTCCCCGACTCATTTTCAACACTGGTTCTCTTACCTGCGGCTTACCTGCGATCTTGCTATGTCGTCAAGGGTAACATTGAATTCTGATCTCCACGTCCAGTATCTCAGTGCTGGGTTTACAGGTGTTGTGTTCACCACCACTCTTAGTTGCCAAGGATGACCTTGAACTCCTGCTACTTCTGCCCACTGTAGGAACTATAGACAAGTGTCACTTTGCCTGACTGACTATGAACATTTAAGAACTTGGTTTTGAGCCAGGCAGTGGTGGCGTACGCCTTTAATCCCAGTGCTTGGGAGGCAGAGGCAGGCAGATCTCTGTAAGTTCAAGGCCAGCCTAGTCTGCAAGAGCTAGCTCCAAGACAGCCAGGGCTTTTATGCAGAGAAACCCATTCTTCGAAAAAAGAAAAATTGCTTTTGTTAAAAATTTTCTTTTATTTTTATGTGTCTGTGTGGTGCCTCCTGGTTCCAGAAGAGGACATTGGATTCCCTGGAACTGCATTTCCAAACCAATCATGATGCATGATGTGGGTGCTAGGGACCAAACTCAGGTCCTCTATAGGAGCGGTGAGCTCTCGGAACCAGGGAGTCATTTCTCCAGCCCCTAAGAACTTATTTCTTTACTTTTTTTGTAATATAGCAAAACCCAGATTAATGGCACATGATTGCCAAATCCACAAGTTGTCCTCTGATGTACACATGCACGCCATGGCCTGTTCACCTACATACACACCAAATAAATAAATGTAATAATAAAAGAAAAGTCAGGTGGGAGTGGTGCATGCCTTTAGTCTCAGCACTTGGGATCCCAGCGCTCTGGAGGCCAGCCTGATCTACAGAGTGAGTTCTGGGACAGCCAGGGCGACACAGAGAAGCCCTGTCTCAAAAAGCCAAAAGACGGAAAGAGAAAAAGAAAGGTATTGGGAGGATGGTTTGCCTACATTGCAGAGGACCCCAGTTCCTTCATGTCTCACAATTGCCTGGAACTCTAGCTCTAGACAATCTGACACCCTCTTTGCCAACCTATGTACCAGCACACATATACACGCAGATACATACATACATGTAGACACAGACGCTATGACATACACAAGTAAAAATAAATTTTTTTAATTAAAAAAGAAAAAGAAAAACCAACTAGACTTGGTGGTGCATGACTTTAATCCCAGCACGTGGGAAGCAGAGGCAGGGAGAGCTCTGTGAGCTGGAGGCTAACCTGGTCTGCAGAGTCAGTTCCAGGACAGCCAGAGCTACATAGTGAGACCCTGTCTCCAAACACACAAGAATTGTATAATTTCACTTCGTACACTTCTTTTTTGTTTCTGTTTTCTGAGACAGGGTTTCTCCATGTAGTCCTTGCTGTCCTGGAAAACTTGTCCTGTAGACCAAGCTGGCCTCCAACTCACAGAGATCCCTGACTACTTCTGCCTTCCTAGGGCTGAGATTAAGCACATGTACCACCGCTACCTAGAAGATTTGCAAAATCTTGATATCCTTTCATTGTACTCAATGAAAACGTAGCTTTCAAGGGGATGGCGCTGTTTCTGTCATTCTCTGCCTGGCCTTTGTGTAGGTGAGGATGGATTCTGTCTGCCCTAGTGCAGCGTGCATCCTGCTGTTGAGCCATTGCGGGATCAATGACAGCATGCTGCAGCTGAACCGGACTTGGAGAACATTTATTAATAAGGTCTTTCAGCCCTGCCCCCAGTGCTCACACAGGAAATGATGTCAGACTACATCCCAAGAAAAGCAGGGAGGTAGAAGCAGTTTGCCCTGGGTGGGCTGCTACAGGCAGCAACCATGCAGGTGAGGAGTCTCAATGTCATGAAGGAGGAAAAAGAGACCCTCCTTTTTTCTTTTCAAGACAGGGGCTCATGTAGCCTAGGCTGGCTTCAAACTCCTGGTCCTTCTGCCTCTTCCTCCCAAGTTCTGCGACTCCAGTCTCCTCCCAGCTATCCTGGAGCTCAGGAGCTGCAATTGGCCTCCCTAGTGACTTACCTACTCGGTGGAAGACTTGGCTGTTGACCTGGAGCGCAGTGTGTCTGCCTGTAGAGGTGGTGACAGTGAATCTGTGATTCCTCTGCAGAGGGTCCCTGGAAAGAGCTGTTGCAGTCTGCATACCCATCACAAAGCAAGCCAACCTAGAGGTTTCCAGGATGGACCAACACTAAGCAGGTTGATACAGATTGCTGATTGAATCATTCTGTGCTCTAGTAACGAACTGATAAACCAAATGACCCGGAAACAGAGCCGTGTGCAGGAGAAGGCTGCTGTCTTCTGATGTACGGGTTCCTGTCTCTGGATGACACACGCATGGCTGGAAGTGTTTTCTGCTGTGGAAAACAAATGTTCTCATGTGTTAGAACCCAAGTGATTTTAACCTTACATTCCCTCATCTGACAGGCTTTCTCCCCAGAACCCAGAACCTTTGTAGAAGGGGATACAGAAAAAAAAAAATCTTACACTTCCTTTTGGCTTTCCACTTGCTAATGTAGAGATGTAGAGATGTCTTGTGGTGGCTTTGAGGAGTGCATAACTGTTCTCTCTAGAACTTAAGGACTTACATAGTGTCAGCTGGTGTTTGACTTAGTTGTAAATCACAGGTAGTGATTCCCGTTCATTCACACTCAGGGCGAATACTGAGTTGCTGGTAGGAAGACTTCCTTTGTGACTTTGTTTTAGAGACAACTTTTGTTGTTGTTTTGTTTTGTTTGTTTTGAAGCAAAGTCTCTTGTCATTCAATCTCCTCTTCAACCCCATATGGAACCGAGGCTGTCCTTGCTCACCCCTCCTCCTGCCTCTACCTCTCAAGTGGTAGGTGCAAGGCATTTGCCACCATTTTTGGCTTGCTTGAAAGATGTTATGATGGGTGTATATCTAGATTTGGTTCTTCTGCTAAATGATGTATCCATTTCTCCAATTCTATAAAGGCATGTATAGCTTAAATGTATATGTGTGCCTCTGACTTGAATGGGGTTGGAAGGTTTGGGCCATAAATAGTTTACAAACTCATGACATGCGCTAGTGCAGGGCCAAGTAGCACAAAGTCCCCTGAAGCAGAACATCCCAATGGCCTCTGTGCTCTTCTGGGATGCATCAGAATCTTACAATAACAGACTCTTCTAAGACACAACCCCTTGATTTGCAGACCCCTGCACCCCTAATCAGACTTAAGTGTTCCCCTCCTGGCTCCTCTAGCATCCTGTCTGACCACCTCATCAGAGCCCTGAGCACACAGCAACATGATGAATTATTTCCACTGACTGGACAACAATGGGCAGAGGAGTTCCAGGGCTGGGGTATCTTGTCCATCTGTGTTGTCTTCAGCGCTTAACAGGTGCCTGTGAATTAGCAGCCTCTCAAGAAATGTTTGTGGAATGAATGAATGATGCAATCAAAAGCTAAGGACAGGAAGTGACCTGTCCAAGATCACATATCTAGTTAGTAACGGCTTTCAGGAAGCAAGATGATACCAGGTCATTTTAATTGAACTGTACTCTTTGAAACTGAGTCTTCAGATTGTAACAACTGAACAATGTAAACCAGCACTTGAGGGGCTGAAAAAAAGGATCTAAATTTCAGGCCAGCCCGTTTCTAGGAAGGAAGGCAGAAAGGGGGAAGGGGAGTAATGTTATAGTAATAAGTAAGAATTGGACTGTATCATGGATATTTATTTATTTATTTAGGTACAGGGTCTACTAATCCAGTAATCCCAGCTGGCCAATGTGCACCAGACTGCCCTCAAACTCACAAGAGATCCACTTTCCCCTGCCTCCTGAGTGCTGAGATTAAAGACATCGTAATTTGCTCGACTGTATCTTGGAATACAATTTTAGTGGTAGGTTTTTCACAGAATTAGAAATTTTGAGATGGGTATGGTGACTCACACCTGTTATCCCAGCATTTGAGAAGCTAAGGCAGGAGGATTGCAGTGAGTAAGACACCAGCCTGGGTTATGGAGTGACTTCCATGGCAGCCTAGCCTATAGAATAAGAATCTGTATCAAACAAATAAAAATAAAAAACTGGCTTGGCGCTGGAGAGATGGCTCGGTGGTAAAGAGTACTTGTTCTTGCAGAGGTCCCGTTTGATTCTCAGCACCCACATGGCAGGTCACAACTGTCATTAACTCCAGTTCCAGTTCAAAATACCCTCGTCTGACCTCTGAGGTCATCAGGAATGTGGTGCAGAGACACACATGCAGGCAGCATGCTCATAAAATAAAACAATTCTTAATCCCAACACTTGGAGGCAGAGGCAGTTGGCTCTCTGTGAGCTCGAGGCCAGCCTGGTCTCCAGAGTGAGTTTCAGGACAGGCTCCAAAGCCACACAGAGATACCCTGTCTCTAAAAAATAAAAAGCAAAGCAAACCAAAAGACAGTAATTCTACAAATGTATTCTTAGTGGGGCAACTTGTCATTCTAGCGCACTGAGAAGGAAGGCAAGAGGAACAAGCATTTAAGTTTGTGGTTCTGGAGGGAGGGAGAGGCTAGACTGGGCAGCATGTGATATCCCCCCCCCGACACACACAGAGAGAAATAAAAGCTACCAAATAGTAATGGTGCACAATTTTAATCCCAGCAGCACTTGGGAAGCTGAGATACTCAGATCTCTGGGAGTTCATGATCAGACTGGTCTACAGAGCAAGTTTCAGAGCAGCCAGTCAGACAGTCAGACAGAGCTACACAGAGAAACCCTGTCTAAAAGAAAGAAAAAAAGAAAGAAAGAAAGAAAGAAAGAAAAAGTTTTGTTTTTTTTTAATCAGTTAAAAATATGTCTTGTGCTGAATGTGACTGGCAATGAAGGTTGACTGAGAAGCCAAGGACAATGGCACTGGGTTTCGATTCTACTGCATGTACTGACTTTGTGGGAGTCTGGTTTGTTAAGATGCTTACCTTTATAGACCTGTATGGAGGGGGGAAGACCTTGGACTTCCCATGGGGCAAGGAACCCTGACTGCTCTTAGGACTGGGGGGGGGGGGAAGGGGAAGGGAAAAGGGAGGCAGGGAGAAGGTAGAAATTTTTAATTAATTAATTAATTAAAAAATATGTCTTGTGATAGTCTACAACATTCTAGATGGCTTCTTGGGGCTGTCTTTACCTGATGGAATAGATCCATGTTTGTGGAAGGAGCTACTTGACTTCTCACAGTTGGGAAAGGCTGGACTGGAAGACCTTCCCCCAGGGGGATGTAGAATTCTTCTTTCTGGAAATTTCACCTATTATTTTCTGGCCACTGATTTTCTTCTTTGTTTTATAACAGGATCTCATGTAGCCCATGCTGGTCTTGAACTGTTTCTCCTGCTGCTGCCTCCTGAGTTCTAGGATTATAGGCACACATCAGCACACTTAGCTTAGAGGACAGGAGACTGAACTGAAGGATGCCATGCACTGAATAAAGGGGGCACTGCCACCGTCCTCTAGGGCAGAGGTTGGAGAAGGCTGGACTGACCCTCTGCTTAATGAGCAACCCGGGCTGCTGCCAGATGGAGAGGCTCCTTGGTTTAGTTGAGGAAGAGTGGGAAAGGGGATGTCAGCGTGGGAGAATCTTGGTAGCTGTGGCCTTTGAAGAGGTCAAAGTGACCCAGGAAATGGAATCTGGCCAGTGGCCATGTGGTGACCTCCCTGAGTTCAGCAGAGAATTCCCAGAATATAGATTCCAGAAAATTTGCTCCAAGAACGTGCAGGTGGCCATGCTTACTGCTCCTTCTGCAGTTGTGGGCGTGCGGGACAGAGGCAGAGGAGACTGCACACGGAGCAGCGGAGCAGCGTGCGGGCTGCGAGTCCTCTCCACCCGCCATCGAATCTGACAAACTGAGCTGTGGACTCTCCTGGGTGACCCCGATGGCCTGGGTAGCCTGGGGACCTGTGGGCTGGAGGGAAAGTGCATATGGTCTGGGCTGGAACCACAGAAGGGAGGGCACTGGTGCAGGCAGGAGGACCAGCTGTGTCAGTCTGGGAGAACAGATGTTGCTCATTTGGTCACAGTGTAGGTTCCGATGGCATGAGCTCAGTGGACAAGGGACAGACAGCAGCGCCTCATGGATTTCATGACAAGCTCTTTTTTTCCTCCCTAATATGAGGTCCTGATGTGTGACACATCACTATGTGGCCCTAGATAACCATGAACTTTGACCTTCTCAATGAGTGTGAAGATGGCAGGCAGGCAGTCCTGCCCAGTTTTATGTGCTCCAGGGACTGAACCCAGAGCTCTGTGTGTACAAGGTGAGCATGCTGTCATCTGAGCTTCATTCCTAGCCAACATACACACACACACACACACACACACACACACACACACAGAGAGAGAGAGAGAGAGAGAGAGAGAGAGAGAGAGAGAGAGAGCGCCATGGACCTAAAGGATCCTCTTGTCCCAGCTTCCCCATAGCTATATCTAGAAATCCCAGGATGTCTGAATTGCTTGGTTAACTTTTGTTCTCTATTGTTCTGCAGGGTTTTACATCTTTGGGGAACAATTAGAGAAAGATAAAACGAAGCTTTTGGCCCAGGGAGATGGCACAGAAGGGACATGCTGTCTGATAGCCCAAATTCAGTCCCTGGGACCTGCATGGTAGAAAGAAAGGAAAAAACCCAACTCCTCGGGGTTATCCTCCAACCTTTCATATGGTGCCCATGTACTCACACACAATAAATAAATGGAATAAAAAGCTCTAATAAAATTTAAATCTGGCCTTTCATTCTTCTGCTTTCTTGTTTGTTAAGAGGTGTCCTTAATTTTTGCCAATTGTTAGCATTGATTTTAGATTCCCAAGTGGATGAATCTTCTAAAAATATTTTTATTTGTGTGTCTGATCTCCAAGGGCACCAGGCACACATGTGCAGTACAGCCATATATACAGGCAAAATAGTAAGATACACACACACACACACACACACACACACACACACACACTGTCACAAGCTGTCGACCATGTGTCCAAAACATGAGTGTAAGGAACATTCCAGATCCAAGTCACAGCATTCTCCGAGGCAGTTCCACATGAACTGAATGATCACAAAGCACAGGCTCCCCCATGCCTCCTCTCAGCTCAAGAACCTTCAACTTCAGTGCTGACCAAATGCTCATAAGATTTTCTAGACACTGGATCAGCAGGGTGTCCTGATTTAGAGACAGAAGTCCTGAGGTTCACAGTGTTTCACCCACCAGTGTGTGAACTCAAGGAATTTCCTTATCTTCCTGTGCCTATTTCCTTCTGCTGATATATGACAAATGTCTTTTCTAAAGGCCCAGATGATTAGAGCCTGTGTAAGTGTGCCATGCTGGGTGAAGGGCCCCAGACAAAGGGTAGCAATCCTACACTCCCTCTTCTGGTAAAACTGGGACCTCTTTGGTGGGGCCCGTTATGAAACTTAACCCTGCAACAAAATTCCAGTTTTTATTGCCTTTTAAACTTGTTATTTGGAGGAATTGAGAGCTGTCTCAGCAGTCGGGAGCACTGTTGCTCTTACAGAAGACTGAGGATTGGGTCCCAGCACTGATATGGCAGCTCATAATCTCTATAACTGCAGATCCAGGGGAGCCTCATGCCCATACATGCGGGTAAAACACTCATTCACAAAATACTCATTCACATAAAATAAAATAAATCTTAAATATGTTTTTAATACTTACCTTTTTAACTTATTATTAGTATGTGTGCACATGTGTGTTTTTTTTTGTGTGTATGTGTGTGTATGAGAGAAAAAAAGAACACTTTTTCTTGGTACATGTGGAAGTTCGTTAGAGGACAACAACTCTTGGGAGTTGATTTTTCTCTTTCCACTGCAGTTGCAGGATTTAATCTAGGTTATCAGGCTACCACAGCAAGAGCTTGTTTCCTTTCTTTTCAAAATAAGAATGTTTTAAAAAAAATAAAAGAAAGAAAAAGTCTGTGGAGATGGCCCAGAAGTTAAGAGCAATTACCTGAAGGCCAGATGATCTGAGTCCAGTTCAAACACCCAAGTCTGGCTGGTCCCAACCACTTGTACTCCAGTTCCAAGGGATCCGGCACCCTCTTCTGGACTCTATGGGTACCTGCACTCACTTGAACACATATATCCATATAGAGATGCATATATGTACATCATTTAAAAGGCAAGATAATTTTTTAAAGCCACATATTCTCTAGGCAATACATATACAGTAAAAACTATCAACAGATGTGGTGGTACATGTCCTTAACCCAGCACTCAGGAGGCAGAGTCAAGCAGAGCTCTCAGTTTGAGGCCAGCCTCCTCTATAGACAGGATAGCCAGGCTACACAGAGAAACCCTGTCTCAGAAAACTAAAAAACAGACAGACAGACAAGCTATTAAGAGTTAGTTAGTTGTGCTGGACGGTGGTGGCACATGTCTTTAATCCCAGCACTTGGGAGGCAGAAGCAGGCAGATCTCTGTGAGTTTGAGGCCAGCCTGGTCTACAGAGTGGGTTCCAGTGAAAGACCTCCAGAGTGGGGAGACTCTCACTCAAGTCTCGGGATAGCACGACCCCCCAGAAACTCACAAGAGATCGTCCTTGCTGCAATCACACAAGGTTTATTGACAGGACAGAAACCAGCGCACTGGGATTGAAACTCATTTCCCACATAGGGGTACAGGAGTTCAACCCGGAGTAGCTGGGAAAGTGGGTATTTAGGGGAAGAACCCACAACCCAAAGGGGGAAGGTAGGGCATCATTTGAAAATTCTGAAAATACCAGTGATAATCACAAGGGGGTAACTCCCCGTTTCTCAAGATTATTATCAAGATTATAATCTAACTTTACGGTCAGCTAGTTCCTAGAACAGAGTCACTGAACTGGCTAACCTAGATTTTTGGCTGTATTCTTTCTGCTAGAGGGATTTATCCGGGGGTCTTTCACCAGGACAGGCATCAAATCCACACAGAGAAACCCTATATTGAAAAAACCAAAAGTGTTAGTTTAGTTGCACACCTTGCTGGCACACTGTGAATCTCCAGAAGGTACAACAGAATTTTATGCTGTCTCCCTTTCTTTTTAGAAGTCTTAACTAAAGGAGGATGCCGAGGGACACTGAGGCACAGAGGGAAAGAGACTGGGGGCAGATTACAGGGAAACACACACCAAGGGGCCAGAGAGACATTATGTTCATAAAAATGTTTATGTGTTAAACTCTGGCCAGTCCTTTAGTTCCTTTCTGCTGCTGTTGTTTGTTTTGGTGTTCTAGACACTGGGTTTCCCTATGTAGCCCTCCCTGCCCATCCTAGATCTGGCTCTGTAGACCAGGCTGAACTCAAACTCACAGAGATCCGCCTGCCTCTGCCTTCCAAGCGCTGGGATTAAAGGTGTGCGCCACCACCGCTGCCCGGCTCTTTCTTTTTTAAGGAGTTATTTATGTGTGTGAGTGTTGTGCCTGGGTACATATGTGTGCACCGCGTGCATGCCTGGTGCATGAGGAGCTCCGAAGAAGAGGTCAGAGGGCATCAGATCCTCTGGAATTCGAGTTTCAGATGGTTGTGAACTGTCATGTGGGTGCTGGAAACCGAACCCAGGTTCTCTGTAAGAACAAGTGCTCTTAGCCCCTGAGCCATCTCTCCAGCTCCTGGAACACCAATCTTAAAAGCTTTTGTTACTTATTTGAAAAACTTCCTTGTTTAACCTACTGCAGAGGGAATATGAAGGGGCGGAGGATTGGAGGTGGCCATTACTAGAGGGTTTGTTGTCTTTTGGATTTTGACTGACTCTCCATGGAGGAGGAGTGCCGCTTTCCAGGGAGAATGAGAATGTTTGTGGCTGGTGGAGACCCTGGATGAGGCCCAATGAACTAACTAACCCATGACCTCCTTGTCCAGTGGCTATGCTCACCCTTACCACCATTTCTGCTTGTCACCTCTTGACCTCACCTCAACACATTCTCCAGAGTTACTGTCCCTGTGTTCCAGATTCGTGTCTGCAGGTCTATTTTTGGATATGGGCTTCCTGCCCCACTGCTCTGTCTCACCCACGGTCCAGGGCCCTGGAGTTATATCACCCCAGCCCCCCCAGGGAGTCTTCTGAGAACATCACCTTTCCATGGCTAACGTTCTCCTGTCATTTGGTTAAAGACATCCCTGGTCTAAGCTTGGGCAGTCTGCTCTGTCTCTCTCTGTCTCTGTCTCTGTCTCCCTCCCTCTCCCCCTCCAGCCTTTTCACAGCAACCCTTGTCCTTCAGCCAGGACTCTCAGATCTGTGCCTTGCAGTATCGCTGACCACAAGGGCTTCTCACTACCAGTACCACCTGCTGCCTGATTCCCAGAGGCCTCTCTCTTTCCACCTGGCCTCTGCATTGCCCTCTGGTTGACACAGTTTGGGGTTTGCTGCTGGCCAAGAACTGGGAGGGGCTGCCCTGTCTGGGGTGTTGGGTGATCTGGAAATAGCCTTGGGGGAGGGGCCTGGCTGAGGCTGGTGTTCAAGTGTCTGTCCATGCTCCTAACACCTGGTACTCAGCAGTCAGGGAAGGTGGCATCTTTGCAGAGTCACTTGTCCCTGCTAGGGACACTAGTCACTAGACACTAGACGTGACTAAATCATGTCTGCGGGCTGGGAACACACTGCTGTGCAACCCAACTTTCTTTCCTTTTCTTACTTATTTATTTATTTATTTTTGAGACAGGTTTTCTTTGTGATGTCCTGGCTGTACTGGAACTCCCTTTGTAGACCAGGCTGATCTCAGACTCAGAGATTCACTTGCTGCTGCCTTCTGAGTGCTGGGCTTAAAGACATGTGTCACCATACCTAGCACAAGCCTGGGACTCTATACTTGCTTTAACTGGATCTGGCAAAGGCGGGCTTAGGGACTGTTTGTGGCCTGGATGTGGGCCTGTAGACCACTTACCTTCAGTAGCCTCAGTATACTGGGCAGTTGAATCCAAAGCCAATGAAAGCTGGTATTCTCAAGACAGAGATCAAATGTGCTTTCTTGCCTAAGTATTCAAGGTCCCCACATCTTTGCAAACCATGGACTTATCTCGTAGCTCCAGAAAGCCCCAAGGATGTGAGCAGATTTTATAGTAGCCTGGAAGATACAAAGTAGGCACAGAGCCAATGGGTAGAGATGGACACGGGAATAGGAGCACAGCTCAGCAGCACAGCACTGCTCGCTCACACAGGCCCTGAGCTTGCTCCCCAGCATCACACAAATGTGATGTGTGTGTATGTGCTCCAGCAAGGATGGTAGCACTGCAGAGGCAGAGACAGAGGCAAAGGCAGAGGCAGATCCAGCAGAGCAAGTCTGAGGTCAGCTTGGGGTAGTGTCACATAATCTAAAAAAAAAAAAGGCAAGAGGGTCTGGTGGCTAAAACTTCTTGTTGCTCCTGCAGAGGACCTGGGTTTAGTTCCCAGCACCCACATAGTGGCATGTAGCCATATGGGACTCAGTCCCACAGGATCCAATGCCTTCTTTTCACTTCTGTGGGTAACCAGGCACACACACAGTATACACATACACATGCAGTAATATGATGAATACATCTTTAAAATGACTGCTTGCCTGTCTTAGTGTTCTGTTGCTGTGCGGAGATGACATTCATGACCATGTCAACTCTTACAGAGGAGAACATTGAGTTGGAGTTGACCTACGGTTCAGAGGTTTAATTCATTATCAGTATGCCGAGAAGCACGGTGGCACACAGGCAGACATGGTGCTGGAGAGGTAGCTGAGATTTTACATCGGGATCAGCAGGCAGCATGAAGAGGCAGAGTGCCATGAGACCTAGCTAGCCCACCCCTCTTACACGTCCTCCAAGGCTGAACCTCAAAAATGTGACTCCCTATGAGTCTACGGTAGCCATTTTTGTGCAAACCACATTTCCTATTAGTTAAAAATAGACAAACACAGATGTCGGTCACACCAGAGCTTGTTTCCAGTCGGCCAACTATGGGTTCTTAGCTGGGTGACTCAGGAATCTACTTTACTGTTTTGTCATTTATAAAATGAGACTGGCAATGAGATCCACCACTTCATGGGTTTGTAATGAGGATGAAACAAAGCCATGTGCTTGATACATGATGGTCATGGTCACGGCAGCTCTTACCTGTGGCTATAGGGATGGGGGCCCTGACAGTCCCGCACAATCACAAGACAACAGTTTTGTTCTTTGGATCTCAAGAATTGGGGAGCCATAAATCCACTATTCACCGCACTGGTCTTTTAAATAACTGGAATTTTAAAAAAGGGGGGGGGAAGGGTGCTGGAGAGACAGTTCAGCAGTTAAAGCACACTGGGCACTCTTCCAGGGGAACCTGGTTGAATTCCCAGCACTAACACAACCCACAGCTGTCTGTAACTCTAGTTCCAGGGGACCTGACACCCTCTTCTGGCTTCTACAGCCCTATAATGAAGTGGTGCACTCACATACATGCAGGGAAAACACCCTTACATCTAACATAAAAAAAATACATTAAAAAGAAAACAGGGGGGTGGTGAGATGGCTTGGTAGGCAAAGTTGCTTGTCCCCGGAGCCTGACAACCTGAGTTCTATTCCCTGGCAACCACACGGCAGGAGAGAATCTATTCTCCCAAGTTGTCTGACTTCCATACATACTCCGAGGCTCACACATACCCATAATCACATACAGAGGATTAAAAGGTAATAAAAACTTTACATAAAGGAAGACAAATTGGGAACAGGATTACAGATCTTAGCTCTGGAACCACATTATGGTCTGCTAAGTCCAGGCCTTGGCCATGGTCTCCTGCTGTTCCCTACACTCTAGTCTGGGCTCTCTGGGACCAGCTCTCCAGCGCTGCCCTGCTGGCCAGAAGGGGAAAGGCACTTAGGCTGTCTGTCTGGTTAGGACCTAGGGGTAGGCAGTGGTGGCCTCAGGCATGCTGTTGTCACCAGCAGGACACTCAGTGTGGAAATGTGGAAGTACAGGAATGGTCACCTGCTACAGGGAGCGGGAACTGGGGCCAGAGGGCGACAGAAAAGATCCTATCTGTGCGTCCTTTCACTGTGGGAAGGAATCAAGCAGGGTCAAAGGCCACCAGTGTCCTCCACAATTAGGCTAAAGGCAAAGCTAGAGGCGGCTTCTGCCCAGAGCTGAAGATTTCGGAAGTGTGAAGTGTGGGAGAAAACTGTCAGAGATGAAGGAAAAACAGGCACGTCTGTCCCCAGCTCCGAAGCCTGAATTCAGAGACCAGTGACTTGATTTCAGTCATCCAGTGCTTTATTAAAGATAAATACTCTCAGAGAAGAAGTAACCCATCCCCAGGCCAACAGACAGTGCACGCATGTGTGTGTATGAGTATTTGTGAGGCCCCTGATCTGTGCTCTGAGGCGTGGTCAGCTAGGCAGGGCCTGGGCCAACCGGTAAGGCAGATGAGGGTCCCTGTCCTGGGGACTCATTGCTCCTGGGTGCCCCAGGAGATGTAGTCTGGCCGTGTGGCCGCATGGTACTCATCAATCAGCTGCTGTACAATCTCCCTAGATGTGTCCATCTCGTCGAAATTGTCCTTAAAGATGTCCTCCTTACGGAACTGCTCCATGAAAGCCTCCCTTTTCCGCAGCTTGTCAAACTGGCGGCAGGTCCGTTCAAAGAGCTTAGGGTGTGAAGACAGCAGAGGTCACAGGAAATCAAGGGACAGAACAGCCATAGAGCCAGGGAACCAGGACTGGGTTCTCCCCTCAAACAGATGCCAGGGCCGGGGAGGCAGGGACGCAAATAGGCAAAGTATAGGCAGTTTATACAGCTGGAGAGGAGAGAGCTTCAGAATGGCACCCAGTTCAGGACACAAACTAGGGACAGACTGGGAGAGCTGATGACAGTGGAACAGAGCCGCCAGGAGCCAGGGGTGTGGCTCCCAGGTGGCAGCCTTGCCTACCATTCCTGAAGCTCTGGGTTTGCTCCTTGCTAACACAAAGACAAAGGAGACTGCTCACCGAGGAGATACTGGTGTGGTTGGCCATCATGAGCCCGCTGACCCGGTGAGCTGATGGCAGGTAGGGGGACTTCCTTGACAGGGCCACCTGGATGCTGGCTGGGCCCCAGGGGATGAAGTTGGCCAACTTCCTTTCCCAGATCCTCTGCAGACTCTTGTGGACCTAGGGTGGGCAGAGAGGTGGTGGCTGCTTTTTCTCCACGCTGTGAACCAGAGTGTAGAGTGATGGGGACTCCGTTATCTGGGTGGGGTCCACCTCTCCCTGGATGATGTTGAGGATGGTGATGTAGCAGTGGTTGGTCTGATGACCCGGGCCAGTGGACACCATCACATCCGTGGGCTCTCACCTCACGACATCCAGGACATTTGTCTTCCTCTTTTCAGCACCAAGGACTCCACCCTTTGTTGCTGCTGCCATCCTGAAACCCACCTTCCCAGCCAGAATCTTTCACAACCCAGAACTGCTGCTTTGTGAATGATTTACATAAAGTTTGCACAACCACCTTCCTCGCAGTCCGTTTCCCAGCATATCCATTTGTCTCTTATTTATCGCCAGTCTAGTCTGGACAGAGTCCCAGACTTACTTGGGCCTTGCCTTATCCCAAGCTAGGATTACCAAGGACTCCGGAACTGACACCTGTGAGAATCCCCTGCCCCAGTTGTTGCCAGCTCCTCCTCCGTGCTCAGACAGGTAGATGTTCTCTGGGTTGTAGAGCTTGGCATAGGAGGAGTTGAGGATGGAATGGATCACCCGGGGCTCCAGGTCCAGCAGCACAGCCCGGGGGATGTAATGCTCATCGTCTGCCTGCCAAAGGGAAGCCAGGATGGGCCAGTGAACCTGGCTGGATCAAGTCCTGCATCCTCCCAACTCTGGCTCCTGCAGGCCCTCCCTTCTTAAGACAGCCATTCTGGTCCCATCCTGCTCAGTGGGTTTCCCAGCACCAATTTGCTGCACATCCCTTCATGCCCCTAGGGTCCTGGTCCAGTCATGGTGGGGAGGCACCTGGTAGAAAAAGACGTCCTTGCGGTCAGTGCCTTCGGTGGCGAACTCCTCCACGATGCCCTCGGGGCTGATGCCATGCTCAGCACACAGCTGTTTCCAGAACTCGAACCCAACTGCGGGAGGAGGAAGAGGTCCAAGTCTGCTGGAGCCTTAAGGCCGGAAAAGCCCAGGCTCAGAGGCTATTACATTCAGGAAGGCGACCCAAGACGCCTGGAAGTTGTCACAGCTCAGGACTGAGGAGGCAGCTCTTGCCCGGATCATCAGGCCCAGTAAGGTAAGAAAGGTGGTTGTGGGAAGGACAAAAGGGATGGATGGGTACCAGGCACTTGAATGCGGGCCCAGGGACAGAACCAGAGACTGGCGGAGCTCGGCGGTCGCTTGCTCACTCTGGTTGCCGCACTGACCAAGCTGCAGGGTGATGATCTCCCGGGGCATAGCCGGTCAAACGTGAGCTCGTCCGCCCCAGGCCGGCGGGAGTCACGGCCAGAGGAACATGGGCAGCGCGCTGTCTGCCGGTGTTTTGACGCGGACGCTGGGTCTGCGCGTGTGCAGTGTGGGCCTCTCCGCAGCCGCCGGGCGGCAGAGCCAGTCCTGGGCATCACTTTCTCTAGTCACAGGCACAGCTGGAATTCAGCACAGGCGCAGAGTGAGGCCACGCCCCCTCATGTCAGGATGTGCGCGTGCGCAGCGAGACCTTTGGTGAGGCGAAGATACCCACTTGGCTGTGGGGGAGGGGAGGAAGGAGCGGTCTGGTGGGTGCACCAAGTGTAGGAGTCACCTACCTACACCTGCCGGATGTGCTAGATTAAGAGGCTAGATTTAAACCAACATTTTCTTAAGGGTTGGGGAATTGAACCCTTGTTCCTGTGCATACTAAGCACCTGCTATACCCTTAGCTACACATCCACCCCGAGACACATCTTTTTTTCAATTTCTATTTCATTTTCAAATTTTTACACTATACAAAATAAAAAAAATTACCATCTGGGGCCAGGTGTGGTGGCTTGTACCTTAAAATCCCAGTGCTTGAAAAACAAAGCAGATAGATCTCTGTGAGTTCTAACACCGCCTATCTTTTTAATGAGTTTCAGGCCGGCTGAGTCTACTTAGTGAGACCCTGTCTAATAAAATAAGTGACCTTCTCAGACTGGCCAGTTGTCCTAAAAGCCCTGCTGCCAAGTCGACCAGTGAGTTTGATCCAAGACACTCAGGTTAGAAGGAGAGAATCAAGAGCCGATGCCTGTATTGTCCTTTTACCTTTATGTATGCTCTTTCAGCATACAAACCAAAACAGACACACAAACTAATAAATGAGTAAATAAATAAATGTAATGCAATGTAAAAGTCAGTACATGTGGTGGCACACACCTCTGATCCCAGCACTCAGGAGACAGAGGCAAGCCAGTCTAGTCATGGACGGGTTGGGCTGTAGTGCATTAAAAATGAGTAAACAGCCAGGCAGCACACCTTTAGCCCCAGCCCCTGGGAGGCAGAAGCACGCAGATCTCTGTGAGTCTGCAGCCACCCTGCTCTACACATGGAGTTCCAGGACAGCCAAAACTGCTACACAGAGGAACCCTGTCTCCAAAATCCAAAATAATAAATAAACAAAAAAATATCCAAAGTTCACCATTTTAACCTTTAGTTTGTTCCTATTTTAACCTTTTGAAAGTGTACTGTTCTGTGGCATGAAGGTCTATCATGTTTTTAATGATCATGACCTTATTCAGAACTTTTTGTTTTGATTTTTTTTGGGGGGGGGGTGGAGGCGTACGGTTTCATGTGGCCTATGCTGGGCTCAGCTTCACTCTGTAGCCCATAATAACCTTGAACTCTTGATCCTCTTGCTGGTGTTTCTCAAGTCCTAGCATTGCAGGCCTGTGCCACCCAGTCAGAACTTTTCCATCTTCCCAGACTGGAACTCCGTACCCCTGGATGGTCCGCACCCGGGACTGTGGCTATCCTCCCTGTCTTAGGGCTTTGCCTCTGTGTACCTAAGTGGCGGCATGCAGCGTTTTTCCTTTTGTTCCTGCCCATTTATTTCAGGTAGAACAGTTCTTTAAGATTTCTCCATTGGTAGCCATGTCAGGATGGCTTTCCCTTGTAAAGTTGAATAATAAACTGGGCAGAGGTGGTGCATGCCTTTAATCACAGCGTGCAAGAGGAAGAAGCAGGCAGATCTCTAAGTTCAAGGCCAGGCTGGTGTATGGAGTTCCAGGATAGTCAAGGCTACACAGAGAAATCTTGTCTCTGAAAACAAAAACAAACAAAAAAGATAGAATAATACTTTTATTATATATATGTATTATTTGTTTTTGATCCATTCTTCTCTCAATGGCTTCCTTCTCCCTCTTCATTTTCTTCTTGCAACACTGGGAACAGGATCTAGGACTTTGTTCTCACATGAGGCTAGTGCCTTCCCTCAGACTAAAATTACAGCTCTCCTTTTACTTAAAAACAAGCAAAAACCATTGCGATTGGGGAAATAGCTCAGGAGTTAAGAGAATTGGGTTTGATTCCCAGCACCTGTGTGTTTGTGATAAAACTTTTCCTGGGGAAACACAACGCACATCTACTCACCCCAGACAGGGAGCCCACAGCAAACAGACCATAGTACAGATAACACCAAAAGCCAAGTTGGTGAATCAATGAGTTTTATTGGGGCTACTGATAGGAATAGGGACGAGGGGTGACTTACAGGAGCAGAGATGATTCAAAGACAACCACATCACCAAAGCCTACACCGGCACAACTGGCAGCTCACACTGCACAGGCAGCTCACCAGGCTGGAAAGCGTCCTTTCCCACTGACTCAGGGGGTCTGAGCCTCTTCTGGGCAGCTTGCCTGGCTTCTGCTTCTTCCAGGGAGCCGGTCTAGTCTGACAATCCTTTTTTTGTAGCTCTGTCAATCTCTCTCTCTCTCTCTCTTTTTAGACATATATTCAGAAGTTGGATTGTTGGATCAGAAAATGATTTTATGTTTATCTTCTGGAGGAGCCATCATAATATTTTCTACAGCATCTGCAAAATTTTACATTCCTACAGGAAAATAATGCCAACACATAAAACTTTCTCTATTTTTTGATACAAACCATCCCAGTGGCCACAAAGCAATATCTTACTGCGACTGATCTTTTGTTTCTACTGTTATGCTTGTTTATTTTGTTTAGAGACAGGAGCTGACGGAACCCCAAGTTGGTCTCGAAATCCTGGCCTTTTTAGTTAATAAGATTTATTTTTATTTTATGGGCAGGTCTTTTGCCTGCATGTATGTCTGTATGTGGGATCCCCTTGGAACTGGAATTGCAGACAGTTGTGTGAAGCTAGAAGTATTCTCTATCTCGCTGGTCCCAGGGGACCGGTTTTTCTCCACCTGCCCATTCCTGAAGCCACTTATGAAATAAGCACTCAGAGGTTTATGATCAGTTACAATTGTTTGGCCAGTGTCTTGGGCTTCTTACAAACTAGCTCTACCTATCAAATTCTCCCATTTCTATTAATCTGTGTATTGCCACAAGACTATGGCTTACCAGTGTGGCATGTTACTCCTTCGGTGGCTACTGTCGTGAGCGGCAATGTGGGTGCTGGGAACTGAAGCCGGGACCTCTGGAAGAGCAGACAGTGTTCTTAGCTGCTGAGCTGTCTCTCCAGCCCCAAACTCCTGATGTCACTGCCTCCACCTTCTGAGAGCCGATTTCAGTGGCACCACACTTGGCTCTTATTGATTTATTTTGAGATGGAGTCTCACTATGTAGCCGTGGTTAGCCTGGCATTCACAGAGCTCCCCCTGCCTCTGCTTCCTGAGTGCTGGATTAAAAGTGTGTACCACTGATCCAGCTCCCCTTTCATTTAAATTACAGAATATTTCAAATATACAAGCATGGTTTTGTATTTTTTGGACTTGAAATCTTATATAAGTGCATCAGATTATAACAGCAAATAAAAGTAACCTAGTTTTTTCTTTCTCCCTACAGTAGAACTGTGGCGATTTCATCATGTTTCTATATGTAAATTTAGTTTTTTTCCTTCTCTCTCACACACATGTATAGTATATACACATGTATCATATATACCTTATTTTTTAAAAAAAATTTAATATTTATTTTGTGGGGAGAGAGTTTGATGAGGCTAGCCCAAGGCCTTGCAGGCACTCAGCAACCATGCTGTCAGCCGCATTCCTGGCACCATATACTATCTACTTGATTAAATTTTATGTGTATGAGTGTTTTGTCCGATATATGTATATGTGCCATGTGATTGCCTGAAGTTCACAAATATCAGAAGAGAGGGTCAAATCCCCAGAATGGGGTTATAGATGGTTGTGAGCCACCATGTGGGTGTTGGGATTTGAATTCAGGTCTTCAGCAAGAGGAACAGTACTCTTAACCATTGAGCCATTTCTCCAGCCTCTATGATTATTATGTGTGTATGTATGTCACGTGTGCGCACACAAACAGGCAGGCAAATACCATGGAATACCTGTGAAGGTCAGAGTACAACTTACAGGAGTTGGCTCTTTCCTTCTACCATGTGGGTTCCAGGGATCAAAGCCATGTTTCTGGCTTGCATGGCAAGTATGTTTGCCCACTGTGCCATCTAATCAGCTCATTTCCTTCTTTTTGTGGTGCTGGTTGTGGAATCCAAGGCTCACCTATGTTAAGTAAGGCCTCTGCCACTGAACTGGATTCCCACTGTGTTGCTCTTTTTAGCTGCATTTTAGTATTCCAGGGATGAATAGAGCAAGGGTATTCTTCCTTCATGGGCAGGCTCAGCTTTTATTGCTGCCTCTGCAGGGTGGTGGTGGTGGGGGGGTGTGGATCTAGTCTGTTTCAGGGACTTCCTCAAGTTATTTTGACTTGTTTACTGCCCTGCTGAAGGAGCTTCCTGTAGGATGGGATGTTTTAGTCTGAGAGGAAGCTGTTACACGTTTCTCACTTGGTGTAGACTGCGGCACCAACCGAGGCTCTTCTTGCTTTGCTGGACCTGCATCTGTACCTGGTATCAGGTGGTAACTTTTGTCAGTCCCATGGGTGCTGATGTGATTTATTGTTTCTAGTTATCACAGCCACAGCGAACTCTGGTGAACTCTCCTACCCAGCTTCCTGTCCTTTGGAAGAAAAACGAGTTCTCTGAGTTCTCTGAGTGCAGTTCAGGGTCAGGCAGCCCGGCACTAACGAGATTGCTACCACCTGCCAGTTCCACTTTTGTTATACCTGGGGTTTCTTCCTCTCTGAATTGCCTGCTGTTTGGATCGTCTCCTTCAGGCATTTGAAGATTTTCTACAGCTAGGCATGGTGTTACACACTTGATATCACAGCACTCGGGTTAGTTGAAGAAGAAAGATTAGGCCAGGCTGGGCTGCAAATCAAGACCTTGTCTTTAAACAAACAAACAAACAAAAAAACGAAAACAACCTGGCAGTGGTGGCACGTGCCTTTAACTCCAGCACAGAGAGGCAGAGCTCTAAGTCCGAGGTCAGCCTGGTTTACAAAGAGAGTTCTAGGACAGCCAAGGCTACACGGAGAAACCCAGTTTTGATTATTCTTGTCTCAGACTATGACTTAGTTTTTACACCTAGAAAAGATTCAGCTGGGGGGCTGGAGAGATGGCTCAGTGGTTAAGAGCATTGCCTGCTCTTCCAAAGGTCCTGAGTTCAATTCCCGGCAACCACATGGTGGCTCACAACCATCTGTAATGGGGTCTGGTGCCCTCTTCTGGTCTGCAGACATACACACAGACAGAATATTGTATTTAAAAATATATATATAAAAAAATTCGCTCTCTTAAAAAAAAAAAAGAAAAGAAAAGATTCGGCTGGGTTGGTGAGATGGCTCCGTGGGAAAAGCAACGGTATCATAGGCTGCTTTTGTTCTCCCCTCCCGCCCTCGGAGCAAGCGGACCCCAGCCCCAGCTTGCCATTTCATCCTTGTGTGGATCCCACCCCTCTTACCTTTATGTGTGTATGGCCTGTTAGTACCACAGCCCCACATCTACCCTGTACTTTTTTCCAGCGGCACTGGGATAGTTCGCCTAGCTCCCTGTGGGTCTTTGGTTCATCTGGAACTGATCAGGGGCCTGCTGTGAGATAGAGATCTATTTTATTGTTTCCATATGGATGTCCAATTGCCTTGTTGAGGGGTCTGAGCAAACTCTTCCAGTCCCTGGAACATTCCAAGCCTCCAAGTGCTCACTTGTCAACTGCTCCCTGCAAGCAGGCTGGACCACTGGCCACCAGCTGTAAGCTTCTGACTTCCTTTGGGTCTGGCTGTCTGGGTCTGGCTGCCTTTCTCTAGGAGGGAGACACTGAAAATTGCTAGGCAAAGTATCTCTACCACGTCCCAATCAGACAAGGGCTTTCTCTTCTTTCCTTTCTGCTTTAAAAGAGAACTCGGCTGCTTTTCAGACCCTTTGCCTCATCTTCTGGACTTCGGTAGAAGGCTCTAAATCACCCCACAGCCCTCCCTGGCCTAGTCTGTCTGCCTCCCTTCACCATACCAGGTCTCCCTTCTTACTCTTACAGGTTAGTTAGCAAGCAACCCCAAGAGGAAGTGCCAGGGAGGGACTGGCTGCTGTCTTTGAAGTTTGAAGGCAGGGTAGGAGAGCCCAGGTTTGTACCTGCAGGGTGGGCAATCATCACAGGCCAGGCTTCTGGGAGTCTACCCAGGAGCCTGGACTAATTGGAGTGAACTCGCCTCCCCAGCCTGTGTGCCTCCTGGGGCTCTGTTTACTGCCTTTCAAATAAGCTGTAAGCAATTTATGAACTCTTGGGAATAGGAGAATAAAATTTCACCCTTTCTTGGATTAATGACAGTGCCTTCTACTCTACCAGAGGTGGGGAGACTTTCTTCAAACCCCGGTTTATAGGTAAGCAGGTGAGAACGTGTAGATTATACTCTGACACGGTGGAGGTGCCTTTCCTCCTAGTCGTGTGGAGATGAGTGGAGAACTGAGAAGCCTCGGTGTTGGCAGAACTGAGGGCAAACTCTCCCAGCTACTTCTGCTGAAGAATTGATCATCACTAGCACGGCTTAAATGAGATGGAGAATGGGCACTTAACGCATGCCTGATGCACAGCAAACCTCTGTGAACACTGGCTGTTACTGTCACCCTAGATCCAGTGGGCCATGAAGCCCAGCTTCAGAGGAATTGCTACAGATAAACAATCTCATTCAGGGAACAAAGAAAATGGATATTTAAGTAACTAAAACCAAAACCCCCAAACTCAGATAGCTATGAATGCACAGATTGGGTTTCAGATTTGAATTCTACTGACAAGCAGAAAGCTTAGGTAGATAGTTGGTCTCACCTCCATCCAGGATCTCAAAGTTGTTTGTCAGTGGCTGGTGTTGTGTCCTTGACTCTAGGTTTTCTGATCCAGGTTATGATAATTCCTAGGCTGTTGTGCCTTTGTCTGAAGCTCAGCCTGTCTTTCAATATATCTGCAGCAGCTGTAAACTAGGAAGTGTGTCAAACACTCAGGCCTTTTGTTGTGGACATCCTAGTCTGATGAAACCTGGGTCTGGGGACCCCTTCATTTCATTTCTTCTTTCTTCCCTTTCTCTATTTGAGATCAGGGTAGCCCCGACTACCTGAAAACTCCCTATGTAGATAGACCAAGCTGGTCTCAAACTTGCAGAGATCAACCAGTCACCATGCCTGCCTGCACCTTTATTTCTGCCTTATCCAAAGTTACTGCCTTAGCAACTTGATGTCTTGTGGAGGTAAATAGAGACTGAGGTGTAAGGTTGGGAATATGACTGTTCCTTAGGGCCTGGAAGGAAGAGCAGTATACTAATTCTACACGGAAGCTACATAAAGCTGCTCCCAGACTCCAGGTCAGAAATCTATGACCTCGGGAAATTCAGCTTCCAAAGTTAAGGCATACTGTGTTGTGGAATATTAGTTTAACTAGGTAAAGGTGTGCTACATTTGTTTATATTTTTCAGCGATGTAAGGATTGTTACATTTGTCTGTGCTGTATCTCCTTAATTACATAAGGATGTGTTACATTTGTTTCATCCTGTCTGCCTAAGGCACTTGATTGGCTAATAAAAAGCTGAAGGGCCGACAGCTGGGCAGAAGATGGATAAGCCCTGAACAGAGAGAATAAATAGGAGGAGAAAGCTGGGTTCCAGAGGAAGGAGAAAGTAAGGAGGAGAAAGGGAGACATGCCCGGGGCAAGAACCCCAGCAGCGGCCAGCCAGCAGACACAGGAAGCAGTGAAAGTGAGACAGACAGACAGACAGACAGACAGACAGACAGACAGACAGAAAGACAGAAAGAAAGAAAGAAAGAAAGAAAGAAAGAAAGAAAGAAGAAAGGAAAGGTAAAAAGCTCCAAAGCAAAATGCAGATGAAGAGAAACAGGTTAAGTTAAAAGAGCTAGCTGGACAGGAGCCTGAGCAATGCTGAGCATTCAAAACTAATAATACGTCGCTGTGTCATGATTTAAGAGCTGGGTGGCGGCTCTAAAAGAAACAGCCTTGACACAATACTGTGTCTGAAGATGGCTCTGGGTAAAGGCGCTGCCACCAAACCTGAGAACCTGAGTTCATTCTCTGAACCCACATGATGCAAGGGGAGAATCACTTACCACAAGTTGTTCTCTGACCTCCACAAAAATTCCCATCCCACGTCCACATACATACATGCAAATACACACATACATCCACACACACATCATACATGCACAGACACAGAGTAAAATCTTTTAAAATTAAACCATAGACCTGGGCAAGGTGGGAAGAGGAAGGCAAGAGACACCAACCACCAGGAAAGACTTCCGGAGGAGGTGGCACCAGCCCAGGCCTGGAAGTTTTGGTTAGGGATTGGGTAAGAGGAAAAAAATAAAGGGAGATACAAATACTCCAATGATGATGAGGAGGGTGGTAATAAATAAGTAGAGGGAATAAATTGTTTATGATAAATTATATGACACCCAATGTCTCTAGTGGTGAGAAATGACTCAGGGCTGTGGAGACAGCTTAGTGGATAAAGCACTTACCTTGTAAGCAGGAGGGAACCAGTGATTGGGTCTCCAAACCCTTGTGAAAGCCGGCCAGGTGTCATGGCCGTCTGTAATCCCAGAATTTAGGAGGCAAACACAGCAGATTCCCAACGGCAAGCTGACTTGCTAGACTTGCCAGAATCGCGAAACTCCAGGTTAGGTGAGAGGCCCCACCTCAAAAATGTAAGTGTTGGAGGAAGACACTTGATGTCAACTTAAGGCCTCTACAAATGCAGGACTGTGTCCATGTGCCATTACACACATGTGCATACACAGGAACACACATGCACATATACATATACATCACACAGAGAAACACATGCAGAGAAGAAGCATGCAGCTAGGTGGTGATGGCGCACACCTTTAATCCCAGCACTCTGGAGGCAGAGGCAGGCAGATCTCTGTGAGTTCAAGGCCAGCCTGGTCTATATAGTGAGTTCCAGGACAGCCAGGGTTGTTACACAGAGAAACTCTGTCTTGAAAAACAAAGACAAAATCAAAATGGTATACATGAAATCATCATGAAAATCTACTGTTGTAAATATTGTTATATTTGTAAGTTTTATGACAATTGTGTGTGTACATGTGAGTGTTCTTGTGTGCTTGCAGAAGCCAGAGGATTCCAGGGTTCTGCTGCATTAGTCTCCATTTCTTCCCTTGAGACAGGTGCTCAACAAACCTGCATTGAGGCTGGCAGTCAGGAAGGACCTGTGATCATCCTGTCTTGATCAACTCCTCAGTGCTGGGGATACACAATACTTCATGTATCCATGCACAGCTTAAAAAAAAAAAAGAAACCAGGTGATATTGGCACACACCTTAAATTCCAGCACTTGAGAGGCAGAGGCAGGTGGATCTCTGTGAGTTCGAGGCCACCTTGGTCTACAGAGGAAATGTGTATGATACTGAAGAGATGGCTCAGTGGTTAAAAGCACTTGTTCTTGCAGTGGACCCGAGTTCAGTTCCCAGCATCCACACAGCAGCTCACAACTGTTCATAACTCCAGTTCTGGGGCATCTGTTACCCTCTTCTGACCTCCTAGGCGCCAGGCACATGGAGCCTGGGGACCTGATGTACCTGTGGGTGTCGGAGAGCAACTTTGCGAAGCTGGTCCTCTTTTTCCAGCTTTGACATGAGTTTCTGAGTTTGAACTCAGGTTGCCATGCTTGCTCAGCCACCTCGCTGGTCCTATTTTCATTTCCTTATAAAGGGCTCCGTTGTTTTTCTTCACAGGGATTTGCAAAGTATAGTAAGCTAGATTTCTGATGGACAGATCTACATTACTTCTCACTGTTACGAACACCGCCACAGAAATCCCTGCATGCATGACCTGTGTAAATGTCCTAGGATACACTCCTCAAAGCAGAACCGCTAGGTCAGAGTTTCAAGCATGGCATATAATAAGACTACCCGTTACCTCAGAATTACAGCCATTTATGACACCATGAATAATGTACAAAAAATACCCATTTTAATGCACAAAAGCACCCATTTCTCAGAAAGCCCCATCAACACTGGATGTTGATCAGTCATCAGCCCATGTATACCATTTTATGCAGAAAAGAATAATAGCCACCAAACAACAGAAGGTTAACAAGATCGTTAAGAGCTAGCTGGGCATGGTGGCTCACACATTATTAGTATTAAAAATAACAGGTATTCTAAAGGAAAGACAGGAAGGATGTGGACTGATGAAACTGAAAGCTGGTGCCTGGGGAACTTGGCTTTTCAGATGCAGGGGAGACCTCCACATCTAAATACTGTAGGGGCGGGGGTTTGGAGCTCCAAGGTCCTTGAGCAGGTGGAGCTCCTGGATGCAGGGCTCAGGTGGAGGGATTAACTGCCGGAAGGAGCAAAGGATGAGAGCAGTTAAAAATAAGTCAGTAGGGTGGTAGTGGGGGCCAGGAAGTTGAGGGGGCTTCGGGACGATGGCTTCAATTTTCACTGTCAAGTAGGAGTGAAGTTCTCCGTGAGGAGAATGAGAAAGGAGGGAGACAAAGGTAGGAAACAGAAGAGAGCTGACAAGGACAGCTCAGGACTCGCAGGCCAGGAGGTGGAGGAGGATGGCAAGGTTGGAGACCGAGTTGCCATGGCAACTGTCTGCAGCTTGAGCTCTCACTGTCTTTGCCTGTACTCAGCTGCCCCGGTGCAGGGGAGAGAGCAGACGGGCAGGGAGAGCTACGTCCCTGGTTTCATCAAGAGTTGAAGATGAAAGGAATAAAGGAGAATTAGATTGGCTCATCCAGACTCCAGGGAGAAGGATGTAAACTCACAAGGCCATAGCCAGTGGAGGAGAGTGAAAGCAACCCTAGGAAGACAAAAGAGATCAAAACAAAGGAAATAGAGGTGCAGGAGATGCAGTCGATGCAGTCATATGGAGCGATATTTTTGTTTGTGATCTAACAAAGCTTGCCTGAAGATCAGAGTGCAGAGCTAAGCCACTAGTTAGCCATAGAGACCAGGCAGTGGTGGCACACATCTTTAGTCCCAACACTTGGGAGACAGAGACAGGCAGATCTCTGTGAGTTCAAGGCCACCCTGGACTACACAAGATTGACTCTATCTAACAGAGAAGCAGAGCTAAGCCGCAGAGGCTCACACAAGGTGATCCCAGCATTTGGGATCACAAGTCTTTAATTCCAGCACTAGGGAGGTGGAGACAGGAGTGACATGGCTGGGCAGAGAGAGGACTATAAGGTGGGAGGAGACAGCTCAGAAGCAGTCTGAGGATTCAGAGAAACAGGATCACCTCTTCTGCCCGAGCATTGGTAGAGTAAGAACTCTCCAGTGGTTGGCTCCTTTGCTTCTCTGAGCTCTCAGCTTTTATCCCCTAATATATGACTCTGAGTTTTATTTATTAAGACAAATTAGAATTTGTGCTACAGTCACAAGAAGAAGCCAGTCAGTCAAGTTTAAGGTTAAGAATGGGGGGTAGGGACTGGTGAGATGGTTCAGTGGTTAACAGGACCAAGAGCACACACTGCTCTTCCAGAGGACCAGAGTTCAGTTCCCAGCACCCACGTCAGGTGTCTCACAGTTGCCTATAACTCCAGGTCCAGGGGACCAGTCACCTCTGCCTTCCAAGGGCATCTGCACACGTGTGCAGACACCCCCACCCCCACACCCAACCAAGGGCACCTCACCTGTACACGTGTACACAGACACCCACACACACAACCAATGGCACCTGCACAATGTGCACAGACACACACACACACACACAACCAAGGGTACCTGCACACATGTGCACAGACACCCCCGCACACACATAACCAAGGGCACCTGTACATGTGTGCACAGACACCCCCATACACACACAACCAAGGGTACCTGCACACATGTGCACAGACACCCCCGCACACACATAACCAAGGGCACCTGTACATGTGTGCACAGACACCCCCATACACACACAACCAAGGGTACCTGCACACATGTGCAGACACCCCCGCACACACATAACCAAGAGCACCTGTACATGTGTGCACAGACACCCCCATACACACACAACCAAGGGTACCTGCACACATGTGCACAGACACCCCCGCACACACATAACCAAGGGCACCTGTACATGTGTGCACAGACACCCCCCACACACACACAAATATAGAACTGGCTATAGAGACAATGCAGCAGTTGAGAGCACTGGCTGTGCAAACCTGACGGCCGGAGTTCAAATCCCTGGAACCCACATTGGAAGGAGAGACCCAATCTCCAAAAGTTGTCCTACGACCTCCATACACATGCAGTGACATCGTGAGCTTGCTGTCATATGAACATCATACATGCACAATATATTAATAATAGTAATAATACTAAATAAAGTTTGAGGGTGGGAAAGATGGCTCAATGATTAAGAAGATTTTGCCGAGGACCTGAGTGTGGTTCACAGCACAATCATCTGTAACTCCAGTTGCAGGAGCTGACACTCTCTTCTGGCCTTCAATGGCACTAGGCACGCATGTGATGCACATATATACATATATGCAGGTGAAACATTCACACACATAAAATAAATATGAATCTAAAAAAGTTAAATAAAGCCAGGTGGTGGTGGTACACGCCTTTAATCCCACCACTCAGGAGGCAGAGGCAGGTAGATCTCTGTGAATTCCAGCCAGCCTGGTCTACACAGAGAGTTCCAGGATAGGCTCCAAAGGCTACAGAGAAACCCTGTCTCGAAATCCCCCACCCCCCAAAACTTTAAATAAATAAAATAAAATTGAAAAGTTTAAAGTTAAGGAGTAGCATTAGGGCCAGTCCTGGGACCTAGCCACAGTGTGGGCTGTTTGGGTTAAGGCCACACTACAGCCCCTGGCATCGATAATCTAAATAGTCTGGAATGTTCGGGTGGAAGTTCCATCCCAAGCCCCCTCCCCTGAGAGTTGCCTCAGTCCAGACTCTACCCCCAGGAAAAAGCCCCCCAAACAATAACCCCTCCCCAGAGATGCTCAAGACCACTCCCACAGGTTATTTAAGCTCCACCCCAGAGAACAAACTCATGGTTTTTGGTCTTCCTTCCCCAGCTCCTGTCTTGGGGGCTGGAAAGCCATCCGGGAGCATTGATATCCATTAGCCTTGGATTTTTTCTAATTCGGTTTGATTTGGTCTGATTCGGATTATTGCGTCGGCGGAGAGCCTTGTGGGGCTGCAGAAACTTTTCATCTGAGGCAGAGGAGAGGTGGAGGGCACAGGAAGTGAGAAGGTCAAGAACCGGCCATCCCAAGGAGAACTACCCATAAGGACCTGCGATCTTGGCGTCGAAGGTGGGACTTGACGGAGATCGAAGCCTGGTGAGTGTGGATGCAGGGAGTCAGGCTAGAGACACTTATGTCACGCGGGCTCACTGCTCCTTGCTTGTGCTGATTTTCTCTTATTGGTGTTACCGGCCTGAAGGGCGAATCCTTTCACCCTCTCACAAATACTCTGCCGCATGGCCGCCTGCACCGGGGAACAGGAATTTTTTCCTCTCTTTCTCTTATGATTGGGAACCGTCACAGTCACATTGTGTGAACAAAGAAATGCCTGAAATGTCCTGACCAGGCCACAGAAGACACACCCCTGAGAGCCCTTGCTGCCAGAAAGTTCTGGCATTTCACTTAGGTCCCTTGACATTGATCTTGAAAAACAAACAAACAAATGAATTCACTGGGAATTTCTGACACAGAGAGTGCTAGAGTTGACAGCATGGGCCTCAGAGAAGGAGTCTTTTTGAACAAAGCAAAGTAGTAATTTCCTTATTTATTTAGTTTTCTTGAAACACAGTCTCAGTGTGTATCTATGGCTGTCCTGGAACTCACTCTGTAGACCTGGACTGGAATCACCCCGAGAGTCACTGGTCTCTGCTTCTGATTACAGGGATTAAAAGGCATGCGCCACGACACCTGGCACAGTAGTAATGACTTAAGGTAGTACTTGGTGACTGTGCACACCTTTAATCCCAGATCGGTCGGCAGAGGCAGGCGGATCTCTGTGAGTTCCAGGCCAGCCAAGTCTACAGAGAGAGTTCCAGGATAGGCTTCAAAGCTATACAGAGAAACTCTGTCTTGAAAAACCAAAAACCAGGAACTGAAGAGCCAGCTCAGTGGTTAAGAGCACCAGCTGCTCTTCTGGAGGATTAGGGTTCAATTCTCAGCACCCACATGGCAGCTAACAACTGTCAGCAACTCCGGTTCCAGGGGACCTGACATCCTCATACCAAACAATTAAAGAAAAGAGGTGTGGGGGGCTGGAGAGATGGCTCAGAGGGTAAGAGCACTGTCTGCTCTTCCAGAGGTCCCGAGTTCAATTCCCAGCAACCACATGGTGGCTCGCAACCATCTGTAATGAGACCTGGTGCCTTCCTTGCCAGCAGTACATTGTATGCTTAATAAATAAATCTTAAAAAAAAAAGAGGTGTGCACGTGCCACCAGGGTGCGTTTTAAAGAAAAACAAAACAACAACAACAAAAAGTAGTGACAAAAGTGGGCATCATGGCATAGCTGTAATTCTAGCACACAGGAAGCTGAGGCCAGAGGACTGCAAGTTTGAAACCAGCTGGGGTGGCACAGCAAGATCTTGTCTAAGTTACAAAAATGGAGAGGGTGACTACCACTGAATGCTCCACCCTCCTTTTCTCTGCTCCCCTTTTTCTGCTTGGAACTTGGTTCAGTCACCATCTTGAGCCTGGGAGGCCTTCAGCTGTGGATCAGTGAGGGTGAGCCTGCTGTGTTGTATAACAGTGTCCTCTCAAATTGTAACATTCCATCCTCCTGGGCAGGACCTTAAGCTCAAAAGTAAACAACTCAAAGTAACTTCAGGAAGTTCCTGAAATTGACCAGGGTCACTAGACACTCCCCCCCCCCCCATTAAACATTAAATCTGAGAGTTCCCTCAGAAGAGCTGCCAAACCTTAAAGAAAACTCGCAGGCCAGAGCAGCTGCCCTGAAGAAGCAGAGACCAGCTGAGCTGCCTGGAAGGGGTTTAGACCAACTGAGGCACAGGGAAAGGACCATCTCTAGGCAGGTGAGCTGCCTGCAGGCTGAGAAGTGTGCTCCACGTCCCCGACTGTGTGAGCTGTCGCCCATGCTGGGGTGGTGGAGCAGCTGTCTTGAAGTAACCCCTCACCCCATATTCCTGTCATCCAGGGGTTCTCAACCTTCCTGACACTGTGACCTCTCCTCTTGTTGTGACTCCAGCCATCAAATTATTTTCATTGCTTCTTCCTAACTGTAATTGTGCTATTGTTATGAATCATAATGTAAATATCTGTGTTTTCTGGGTGTCTTAGGAGACTCCTATGAAGGATTCTTCAGCCCCCAAAGGTTTGTGGCTAACGGGTTGAGAATTGCTGCATAAGTAACCCCAATTAAACTCATTGTTCGCCAACTTGAACCTTGGTGTCACCCTGACTATTGTGTGCCGTGGGTGCCCTGTCTGGGGTCAGCAGATGTGTGTGGTGTCACCCTGACTATTGTGTGCCGTGGGCGCCCTGTCTGGGGTCAGCAGATGTGTGTGGTGTCACCCTGACTATCGTATGCCGTGGGCGCCCTGTCTGGGGTCAGCAGATGTGTGTGGTGTCACCCTGACTATTGTGTGCTGTGGGCGCCCTGTCTGGGGTCAGCAGATGTGTGTGGTGTCACCCTGACTATTGTGTGCTGTGGGCGCCCTGTCTGGGGTCAGCAGATGTGTGTGGTGTCACCCTGACTATTGTGTGCCGTGGGCGCCCTGTCTGAGGTCAGCAGAGGTGCATTTGCTTCTCCCCAGGAAAAGTTTTGTCACCCAGCAAGCAGACAGGCAGGATGACTGTGCGCTGGTCACTTTCTGTCCAGATGAAATAACAGAGAATCAGCCTTCAAGAAGGAGAGGTTTCATTTGGCTCCCAGGTTTGGAGAGTCCAGTGCGTGAGCCCCTGGCTCTTCTTTGGGCCTGTGGTGAGGCAGCATATCTTGGTGGTGGAACAAACCCATTTACCTCATGGCGAGGGAACAAAAGAGGAAAGGCCTGGTTCCCGACACGCCTCTCTAATGTGAGGAGCTCTCTCACCGGTCCCCGACTCTTATTTTTTAAAAGTGATTCTCGTATAGCTCAGGCTGCAATCTTGCTATGTCGTCGAGGATAACATTGAATTCTGATCTCCACGTCCAGTATCAGTGCTGGGTTTCCAGGTGTTGCGTCCACCACCACACCCACTTTTTACTCTGTGCTAGGAATCAAACCCAGGGCATTGTTGTGCATTCTAGGCAAGCAATCTACTGCACATAGAGGTCACCCCTGCCCATTTATTTGGGGAGGAGGCAGGGTCTCACACAGCATAGGCTGTCCTCAGACTTGTTATACAGATGACGATAGCTTTGAATTTGCCGTCACCTCCCGAATGCAGCGAGCACAGGGCTCAGCACCAGGCCTGGCTCAATCCCTGCCTGTCTTGTCTGTTCGGTTGTTAGTATGTTTGTGTGTGTGTGTGTGTGTGCGCGCGCGCACACACGTGCACTACTGAAGCTGTGCCTGTGCCGTGGAGGAGGTCAGAGGACAGCTTTCAGGAGTGAAGCCTCTGCTTACCCTAGAGTTGCAGGGACTGAACTCAACTTGTCAGACTCAGTGTTGTCCCTCGGAGCACTGAGCCATCGCCCAGCCTGCTCACCCTGGTCTTTGTTTGTTTTTCCGGACTGGGTCTCTCTGTGTAGCTCTGGCTGTCCTGGAACTCAAGTCTACAGAGATTTGCCTGCCTCTGCCAGTGGGAAGTTTGTGGAGTCAGAGGACAACTTGTGGTAAGTGATTCTCCCCTTGCATCATGTGGGTTCAGAGAATGAACTCAGGTTCTCAGGTTTGGTGGCAGCGCCTTTACCCAGAGCCATCTTCAGACACAGTATTGTGTCAAGGCTGTTTCTTTTAGAGCCGCCACCCAGCTCTTAAATCATGACACAGCGACGTATTATTAGTTTTGAATGCTCAGCATTGCTCAGGCTCCTGTCCAGCTAGCTCTTTTAACTTAACCTGTTTCTCTTCATCTGCATTTTGCTTTGGAGCTTTTTACCTTTCCTTTCTTCTTTCTTTCTTTCTGTCTTTCTGTCTTTCTGTCTTTCTGTCTTTCTGTCTTTCTGTCTGTCTGTCTGTCTGTCTGTCTGTCTGTCTGTCTCACTTTCACTGCTTCCTGTGTCTGCTGGCTGGCCGCTGCTGGGGTTCTTGCCCCGGGCATGTCTCCCTTTCTCCTCCTTACTTTCTCCTTCCTCTGGAACCCAGCTTTCTCCTCCTATTTATTCTCTCTGTTCAGGGCTTATCCATCTTCTGCCCAGCTGTCGGCCCTTCAGCTTTTTATTAGCCAATCAAGTGCCTTAGGCAGACAGGATGAAACAAATGTAACACATCCTTATGTAATTAAGGAGATACAGCACAGACAAATGTAACAATCCTTACATCGCTAAAAAATATAAACAAATGTAGCACACCTTTACCTAGTTAAACTAATATTCCACAACACAGTATGCCTTAACTTTGGAAGCTGAGTTTCCGGAGGTCATAGATTTCTGACCTGGAGTCCGGGAGCAGCTTTATGTAGCTTCCGTGTAGAATTAGTATACTGCTCTTCCTTCCAGGCCCTAAGGAACAGTCATATTCCCAACCTTACACCTCAGCCTCTCTTGACCTCCACAAGACACCAAGTTGCTAAGGCAGTAACTTTGGACAAAGCAGAAATAAAGATGCAGGCAGGCATGGTGGCCGGTTGAGTTTGAGACCAGCTTGGTCTATCTACATAGGGAGTTTTCAGGCAGTCGGGGCTACCCTGATCTCAAATAGAGAAAAGGAAGAAAGAAGAAATGAAATGAAGGGGCCCCCAGACCCAGATTTCATCAGACTAGGATGTCCACAACAAAAGGCCTGAGTGTTTGACACACTTCCTAGTTTACAGCTGCTGCAGATATATTGAAAGACAGGCTGAGCTTCAGACAAAGGCACAACATCCTAGGAATTATCATAACCTGGATCAGAAAACCTAGAGTCAAGGACACAACACCAGCCACTGACAAACAACTTTGAGATCCTGGATGGAGGTGAGACCAACTATCTACCTAAGCTTTCTGCTTGTCAGTAGAATTCAAATCTGAAACCCAATCTGTGCATTCATAGCTATCTGAGTTTGGGGGTTTTGGTTTAGTTACTTAAATATCCATTTTCTTTGTTCCCTGAATGAGATTGTTTATCTGTAGCAATTCCTCTGAAGCTGGGCTTCATGGCCCATTAGATCCAGGGTGACAGTAACAGCCAGTGTTCACAGAGGTTTGCTGTGCATCAGGCATGCGTTAAGTGCCCATTCTCCATCTCATTTAAGCCGTGCTAGTGATGATCAATTCTTCAGCAGAAGTAGCTGGGAGAGTTTGCCCTCAGTTCTGCCAACACCGAGGCTTCTCAGTTCTCCACTCATCTCCACACGACTAGGAGGAAAGGCACCTCCGCCGTGTCAGAGTATAATCTACACGTTCTCACCTGCTTACCTATAAACCGGGGTTTGAAGAAAGTCTCCCCACCTCTGGCAGAGTAGAAGGCACTGTCATTAATCCAAGAAAGGGTGAAATTTTATTCTCCTATTCCCAAGAGTTCATAAACTGCTTACAGCTTATTTGAAAGGCAGTAAACTGAGCCCCAGGAGGCATACAGGCTGAGGAGGTGAGTTCACTCCCATTTGTCCAGGCTCCTGGGTAGATTCCCAAAAGGCCTGGCCTGTGATGATTGCCCACCCTGCAGGTACAAACCTGGGCTCTCCTACCCTGCCCTCAAACTTCAAAGACAGCAGCCAGGCCCTCCCTAGCACTTCCTCTTGGGGTTGCTTGCTAAGTAACCTGTAAGAGAAAGATGCCTAGCATGGGGAAGGGAGGCAGACAGGCTAGGCCAGAGAGGGCTGTGCAGTGGTTTATGGACATTTACCAAACTCCAAAAGATTCTAGGCAGAAAGGAAAGAAAAGAAAAGCCCTTGTCTGATCGGGACGTGGTAGAGATACTTTTCCTAGCAATTTTCAGTGTCTCCCTCCTAGAGAAGGGCAGACCCAGGCAGGCCAGAAGCCTGTGGCTGGTGGCCAGCAGTTCAGTCTGCCTGCAGGAGCAGCAATAAATGAGCACTTGACAGCCTGGTTTGTTCCAGGGACTGTAAGAGCCTGCACCAACCCCTCAACAATTGGTGCAGAGACAACTGGACATTCATATGGAAAAAAATAAAATAGATCCCTATCTCCCAGCAGGCCTCCAGATCAGTTCCAGATGCTCTACCGGAAGCAATCCAAATGATCCCAGCACAACTGGACAAAGCGAGAATAAATGTGGGGCTGTGGGACCAACAGGCTGTACAACACAGAAAGCAAAGCCAGGTAGGATCTGTATGAGGGTGAAAATGGCAATCTGGGGCTGGGGCCGTTTCTGCTTGCTCTGAGGGTGGGAAGGGACAACAAAATTATTTCTAAATCAAAAAGAAAACACATTTTTTTTACTATTATTATGTAATAGACTTCTGCAACTGTGTGCATATAAAAGACCAGAGGATAGCAATGTAGGTAGTCTCGCCTACCTTTACACAGGTTTGGGGACTGAACTCTGGTCACCAGGCTATAAGACAATTGCTTTTTTTTTACTGAGCCATCTCACTAGCCCATCAAACTCTTTTTCTAGGTTTGAAAAGTCATAGCCTGTGACAAGAATAATCAAAACTGGGTTTCTCCATGTAGCCTTGGCTGTCCTAGAACTCTTTTTGTAGACCAGGCTGACCTCAGATTTACAGCTCTGCCTCTCGGGTGCTAGAATTAAAGGCATGTGCCACCACTGCCAGGTTGTTTTTTTGTTTTGTTTTTTTAAGACAAGGTCTTGATTTGCAGCCCAGCCTGGCCCACTCTGAACAATCTTTCTCCTTCAACTAACCAAGTGCTGTGATATCAAGTGTGTACCTCCACTCCTGGCTGTAGAAAACCTTCAGATGTCTGAAGGAGACAATCCAAAGAGCAGGTGATTCAGAGAGGAAGAAACCCCAGGTAGTAACAAAAGTGGAACTGGCAGGTGGTAGCTATCTTGTTAGCGCCGGGCTGCCTGACCCTGAACTGCACTCAGAGAACTCGTTTTTCTTCCAAAGGAAAGGAAGCTGGGTAGGAGAGTTCAGCAGAGTTCGCTGTGGCTGTGATAACTAGAAACAATAAATCACATCAGCACCCATGGGACTGACAAAAGTTACCATCTGATACCAGGTACAGATGCAGGTCCAGCAAAGCAAGAAGAGCCTCGGTTGGTGTCGGTTGGTGCCACAGTCTACACAAAGTGAGAAACGTGTAACAGCTTCCTCTCAGACTAAAACATCCCATCCTACAGGAAGCTCCTTCAGCAGGGCAGTAAACAAGTCAAAATAACTTGAGGAAGTCCCTGAAACAGACTAGATCCACCCCCCCCCCCCACCACCACCCTGCAGAGGAAGCAATAAAAGCTAAGCCTGCCCATGAAGGAAGAATACCCTTGCTCTATTCATCCCTGGAATACTAAAATGCAGCTAAAAAGAGCAACACAGTGGGAATCCAGGTCAGTGGCAGAGGCCTTACTTAACATATGTGAGCCTTGGATTCCACAACCAGCACCACAAAAAGAAGGAAATGAGCTGATTAGATGGCACAGTGGGCAAACATACTTGCCATGCAAGCCAGAAACATGGCTTTGATCCCTGGAATCCACATGATAGAAGGAGAGAGCCAACTCCTGTAAGTTATTCTCTGACCTTCACATGTATCCCATGGTTCATGCCTGTTTACCTATGAACAAACACATAATATAAATACACATATAATAATAGTAATAATAATAAATAATAGGGGCTAGTAGATGGCTCAGTGGTTAAGAGCACTTGCTCCTCTTGCTGAGGATCTGAGTTCAAATCCCATCACCCACATGGTGGCTCATAACCATCTATAACTCCATTCTGGAGATCTGACACCCTCTTCTGATATCTGTAAACTCCAGTACATACACATACATTTGGGCAAAACACTCATACACATAAAATTTAATTAAGTAAATAGTATATGGTGCCAGGAATGTGGCTGGCAGGGAACATGTTTGCTGAGTGCCTGCAAGGCCTTGGGTCCTTTCCTCAACAAACCTCCTCCCCACAAAATAAATATTAAAAATTTTTAAATAAAAATAATGGTATGTATATGATATATACTATGTACATGTGTGCATGAGAGAAGGAAATGAAAAGAAATACTAAATTTACATATAGAAATATGAATAAATTTCAACAGTTCTACTGTAAGGAGAAAGGGGGAAAAAGGAGATTACTTTTCTCTGGTGTTATATTCTGATATATAAGATTTCCAGACCAAAAAAATAAAAACTCTGGTTGTATGTTTAAAATATTCTGTAATTTAAATGAAAGGGGAGCTGGACACAGTGGTACACACTTTTAATCCAGCACTCAGGAAGCAGAGGCAGGGGGAGCTCTGTGAATGCCAGGCTAACCACGGCTACATAGTGAGACTCCATCTCAAAGTAAATCAATAAGAGCCAAGTGTGGTGCCACTGAAATCGGCTCTCAGAAGGTGGAGGCAGTGACATCAGGAGTTTGGGGCTGGAGAGACAGCTCAGCAGTTAAGAACACTGTCTGCTCTTCCAGAGGTCCCGGCTTCAGTTCCCAGCAACCCCATGGCCGCTCACTAATGTCTGTAATTCCAGTTCCAAAGGATTCCACATACAGACAAACATGCAGGCAAAAGACCTGTTCATAAAATACAAATAAATACGTCATTAAAAAAGAAAAAAGATCAGGATTTCGAGACCAACTTGGGTTCCATCAGCTCCTATCTCTAAACAAAATAAACAAGCATAAATGTGGAAATAAAAGAGAAACAACAGTGAGATATTGCTTTGTGGCCACTGGGATGGTTTTTTTTCAAAAAATAGAGGAAGTTATGTGTGTTTGCAGTGGGGTAGAAGTAGGGCATTGTTTTGTTAGTGAGATGTAAATTTTTTTATTTTTATTTTTTGTTTTTTGATTTTTGAGACAGGGTTTTTCTGTAGTTTTGAAGCCTGCCCTGGAACTAGCTCTCGTAGACCAGGCTGGCCTCGAACTCACGGAGATCCGCCTACCTCTGTCTCTTGAGTGCTGGAATTCAAGATGTGCACCACCACCGCCTGGCTGAGATGTAAAACTTTGCTGATTATGATGGCTCCTCAAGAGGTAAACATAAAATCATTCTCTGATCCAACAATTCTACTTCTGGATACACATCTAAAGAAAGAGACAGACGGACAGATAGACAGACAGAGAAATGGATAGCAGGGACCCCCAGATAAACCTGTACACCTATATTCAAAGCAGCATTATTCATTATAACCAAGCAGCGAACTGGACCAGGTGGCATAGGCCTGTATTCCCAGCTACTCAGGAAACTGAGGTCAAAGAGTCATAAATTCAAGGCTAGCCGAGGCAGTTTAGTGAAACCCAATCTTCTACTAAAAAGTAAAAAGGAAGGAGCTCGAGAGTAGGCCAAGAAATTAAGCACACTGGCTGCAGTTTAGGGGATCAACATCCACAATTTCTACACACACGAACACATACACACCCCATAATTTAAAGCAAACCTTTAGCCAGGTGGTGCACACCATTAATACCAGCACTTGGAGATATAGGCAAGAGAATCTCTGAGTTTGAGGCCAGCCTGGTCTATGGAACGAGTTCCGGGACAGACAGCCAGAGCTACACAGAGAAACCCTCTGGCAAACAAAGGAACAAGAAAAATTAAAATTCTGTCTGTAAAGTTTTATTGTCTTCTATGAGTATTGGTGTTTGGGTTGCAGGGTTTGTGTACCATGTGTGTGCAGTGCAAGCAGGGACCAGAATGGGGCATGAGATCCTCTGGAACTGGAGTTATAGACAGTGCTGAGCCACCACCAGCGCTGTGCAAGTTTCCTCCAAATCTGGAACACGCCATGATGCAGGGAAGCTCCTTAAGCAGGAGGTAAAACACAGCAACTTCAGGAAGTCCCTGAAAATGACCAGAATCACTAGGTCGCGCCCTGCCACCTCTTAGACCAAGTGAAGCTGCACTACAGAAAAGGATTGTCGGACTAGACAGGCTCCCTGGAAGAAGCAGAAGCCAGGCAAGCTGCCCAGAAGAGGCTCAGATCTCCTGAGTCAGTGGGAAAGGACGCTTTCCAGCCTGGTGAGCTGCCTGTGCAGTGTGAGCTGCCAGTTGTGCCGGTGTAGGCTTTGGTGATGTGGTTGTCTTTGAATCATCTCTGCTCCTGTAAGTCACCCCTCGTCCCTATTCCTGTCAGTAGCCCCAATAAAACTCATTGATTCACCAACTTGGCCTTTGGTGCTATCTGTACTATGGTCTGTTTGCTGTGGGCTCCCTGTCTTAGGTGAGTAGATGTGTGTGTTGTGTTCCCCCAGGAAAAGTTTTATCACTAACACATGGGTGCTGGGAATCAAACCCAATTCTCTTAACTCCTGAGCTATTTCCCCAATCGCAATGGTTTTTGCTTGTTTTTAAGTAAAAGGAGAGCTGTAATTTTAGTCTGAGGGAAGGCACTAGCCTCATGTGAGAACAAAGTCCTAGATTCTGTTTCCAATGTCACAAGAAGAAAATGAAGAGGGAAGAGGAAGCCATTGAGAGAAGAATGGATCAAAAACAACTTTTTATATGTTATATATATATATACATATATATATAATTAAAAAGTATTATTCAATCTTTTTTGTTTGTTTTTGTTTTCAGAGACAAGGTTTCTCTGTGTAGCCTTGGCTATTCTGGAATTCACTCCATACACCAGGCTACCCTTGAACTCAAGAGATCTGCCTGCTTCTTCCTCTTGCATGCTGGAATTAAAGGCATGCGCCACCACTACCCAGTGATACCTGAAATAAATGGACAGGAACAAAAGGAAAAATGCTGCATGCCGCCACTTAGGTACACAGAGGCAAAGCCCTAAGACAGAGAGGACAGCCACTGTCACGGGCGCGGACCATCCAGGGGTACGGAGTTCCAGTCTGGGAAGATGGAAGAGTTCTGACTGGGTGGCACAGGGCTGAAATGCTAGGACTTGAGAAACACCAGCAAGAGGATCAAGAGTTCAAGGTTATGGGCTGCAGAGTGAGGCTGAGCCCAGCCTGGGCCACATGAAACTGTACGCCTCCACCCGCCCCCAAAAAAAATCAAAACAAAAAGTTCTGAATAAGGTCATGATCATTAAAAACATGATAGACCTTCATGCCACAGAACAGTACACTTTGAAAAGGTTAAAATAGGAACAGGTTAAAGGTTAAAATGGTAAACTTTGGATATTTATTTATTATTTTGGATTTTGGAGACAGGGTTCCTCTGTGTAGCTGCTTTGGTTGTCCTGGAACTCCATGTGTAGAGCAGGGTGGCTGCAAACTCACAGAGATCTGTCTTCTTCTGCATCCTAGGGGCTGGGATTAAAGTTGTACTGCTTGGCTATTTATTAACTGTTGATACACTATAGCTCAAACTGTCCTGGCTCTCACTATGTACACTAGACAGGCTTGCCTCTCTCTGCTGGGTGCTGGAAGGAGAGGTGTGTGCCACCACGTGTATTGACTTTCTAATACATTTATCTGTCTGTCTATCTATCGATCGGTCTATCTAGCTAATCATTTTACTTAGTGTCTGTTCATAGGCTCCAAGAGCATGCATACAGATAGGTCAAAGGACAATTGAAGAGTAGGTTCTTGATTCCCCCCTTCCACCCTGAGGGTACCAGGATTAAGTTCGGCACTAAGGGCCTTTAGGACACCTGGCCAGTCTGAGAAGGTAATTTATCTTATTTTATTAGACAGGGTCTCACTATGTAGCCTCAGCTGGCCTGAAACTCACTTAAATAAACAGGCTGGCCTAGAACTCACAGAGATCCATCTGCCTTTGCTTCACACGTGCTTGCTAGGGTTATAAGGCAGGAGCAACCACACCTGGCCCCAGATGGTAAATTTTGTATTTACACATTTGTATAGTGTAAAAATATGAAAATAAAATTGAAAAAAAGAAAATGCGTCTTGGGCTGTGTAGCTAAGTGATATAGCAGGTGCTTAGTATGCACAGGAACATGGATTCAATTCCCCAACCCTTAAGAAAATGTTGGTTTAAATCTAGTCTCTTAATCTAGCACATCCGGCTGGTGTAAGTAGGTGACTCCTACACTTGGTGCATCCACCAGACCGTTCCTTCCTCCCCTCCCCCACAGCCGAGTGGGTATCTTCGCCTCGCCAAAGGTATCGCTGCGCACGCGCACATTCTGACATGAGGGGGCGTGGCCTCACTCTGCGCCTGTGCTGAATTCCAGCTGTGCCTGTGATCAGAGAAAATGATGCCCAGGATGGGTTCTGCCGCCCGCCGGCTGCGGAGAGGCCCACACTGCACACGCGCAGACCCAGCGTCCGCGTCAAAACACCGGCAGACAGCGCGCTGCCCATGTCCTGCGCGCCTGGCTGCCAGGCGTTCCTTTGGGCCGTGACTCCCGCCGGCCTGGGGCGGACGAGCTCACGTCTGACTGGCGATGCCCCGGGAGATCATCACCCTGCAGCTGGGCCAGTGCGGCAACCAGAGTGAGCAAGCGACCGCCAAACCCCGCCAGTCTCTGGTTCTGTCCCTGGGCCCGCATTCAAGTGCCTGGTACCCATCCATCCCTTTTGTCCTTCCCATAACAACCTTTCTTACCTTACTGCGCCTGATGATCCGGGCAAGAGCTGCCTCCTCAGTCCTGGGCTGTGACAACTTCCAGGCGTCTTGGGTCGCCTTCCTGAATGTAATAGCCTCTGAGCCTGGGCTTTTCCGGCCTTAAGGCTCCAGCAGACTTGGACCTCTTCCTCCTCCTGCAGTTGGGTTCGAGTTCTGGAAACAGCTGTGTGCTGAGCATGGCATCAGCCCCGAGGGCATCGTGGAGGAGTTCGCCACCGAAGGCACTGACCGCAAGGACGTCTTTTTCTACCAGGTGCCTCCCCACCATGACTGGACCAGGACCCTAGGGGCATGAAGGGATGTGCAGCAAATTGGTGCTGGGAAACCCACTGAGCAGGATGGGACCAGAATGGCTGTCTTAAGAAGGGAGGGCCTGCAGGAGCCAGAGTTGGGAGGATGCAGGACTTGATCCAGCCAGGTTCACTGGCCCATCCTGGCTTCCCTTTGGCAGGCAGACGATGAGCATTACATCCCCCGGGCTGTGCTGCTGGACCTGGAGCCCCGGGTGATCCATTCCATCCTCAACTCCTCCTATGCCAAGCTCTACAACCCAGAGAACATCTACCTGTCTGAGCACGGAGGAGGAGCTGGCAACAACTGGGGCAGGGGATTCTCACAGGTGTCAGTTCCGGAGTTCTTGGTAATCCTAGCTTGGGATAAGGCAAGGCCCAAGTAAGTCTGGGACTCTGTCCAGACTAGACTGGCGATAAATAAGAGACAAATGGATTTGCTGGGAAACGGACTGCGAGGAAGGTGGTTGTGCAAACTTTATGTAAATCATTCACAAAGCAGCAGTTCTGGGTTGAGAAAGATTCTGGCTGGGAAGGTGGGTTTCAGGATGGCAGCAGAGACAGAAGGTGGAGTTCTTGGTGCTCAGAAGAGAAACTTGGGCCTGACTCTCCCTTCCCATGTCTATATCCAGGGTGAGAAAATTCATGAGGACATCTTTGACATCATAGACCGAGAAGCAGATGGAAGTGACAGCCTCGAGGTGAGGTCCTTCTACAGTAAAGCATGCTGGGAGAAAAATCAGGCATGCTCTCAACACCTGATGTGGAAGAAACATCACTCCGCGTTCCCAGAATCCAGGGAACACTAGGGTCTTAAAATACTGCTTTGTTCTTGGGGAAATCAGACTTCCAACGCTATCTGCTTCATAGACATGGGTCCCTCAGCTTCTGCTTGGTCTTGGAACCTTCCCAAGGATCCTCAGAGACAAGGTGCTAGTCTTTAGGCATCTGTACTGGCCTGACCTTGGGGTCTATGTCCTCAGCTGTAGCCACTAAGAGCGCCACCTGTGCGCATTCACTATGTTCCCCCTTTAAAAGGGCCCTGCCCACCTGCCATCTCCTCCTCTTCTTCTCCTGCCACTCCTGTCCCCAGAGGTCAGTCTCCCCACTCCCCCCTTTTCCCATTTACTTTCCCCCAATAAAAACCCCTCCACCTGAGCTCTGTCGCACGACGTCTTTCTCTCTTGCGTCGTTTTTCATGTTATGACACCAGGCCGAAATCTCTCCTTGAGATCCCTGCCCACTGCCCTTTTCTCTCTCCCCATTCAGGGCTTCGTGCTGTGCCATTCCATTGCTGGAGGGACAGGCTCTGGTCTGGGCTCCTATCTCTTAGAGAGACTGAATGACAGGTGAGCTTGTGTTTGAGAAGAGGTCATTAGCCCTGATTCCCTGGTGTGTTGGTTAATATTTTAATTGCATTTTTATTGTTTACCTTTGGGGAGGCGTGCCTGTCCCTGCGTGTGTGCAGAGGTCAGTGTGTGGGAGTCGCTTTTCTCCTTTCACTATGTGGGTCCCAGGAAGTGAACTCGGGTCATTGAGAGTGGTGGCTGGCACCTTTACCCTACCCAGTGAGTCACCTTAGGAAGTGGAAGTCACCTTACCAATAGGAAGGGAGTTCTGATGAGGAATTATCTAGATCAGGTTGGCCTGTCAGCATGTCTGGAAGGGACTGTCTTGCTCATTGATAAAGGAAGACCTCACCTAGGGATTTCTGAACAGCATAAAAGAGGAGAAAGCTAGCTGCCAGCCAGCAAGAAAAGATACAGATTCTCTCTGTTCTTGACTGTGGACATCCCACCTTAACTTCCTGAGATAATGGGTTGTAACCTGGAACTGAAAGCCAAATGAGCCCTTTCTTTCTCAGGTAGCCTTTTCCTGGGGCATTTGTCACAGAATCAGATCCTAAAGTGGAATTCCTAGATAGCCACTTTCCATGTTGTTCCTTTTGCTCCTTGAGCTGGAAGGTTTTTTTCTACCCCCTCCCTCCTCGAGTCACAGAGACAGAACCGTCCAGGTTAAACCTTGGAAGTAATAGCTGGCATTGACATGGGACGGTACCTCGAGGCCTTCAGAACCGTGGCTTATCCTCTGGGTGCTGAACACTGAGGTCTGCCCTTGCTGCTTTTGTACAAGAACTCAGTGGCACTCGGAAAGGAGACTGGGAGTCACAGAGGTCCTACAGTTCACTGGGACACCTTCCCCTTTCCCTCTCCTTTGTCCCAGGTACCCCAAGAAATTGGTGCAGACATATTCCGTGTTTCCCAACCAGGACGAGATGAGCGACGTCGTGGTGCAGCCCTACAACTCCCTCCTCACCCTAAAGCGGCTGACCCAGAATGCAGACTGTGTGGTGAGCTCAGGAAGACTGAGCAGGAGCTTGGCCTGCCTTCCAACGACAGCCCTTGCCCTTTTCCAGCCCTGGTCTGCCAAAAACAAAATAAAACAAACAACAAAAAAAAACCCCAAAAAACAAAAGATATATGGGTCAGATTATGAATTAAGATCCCAACCTCCAAAGCAGCTTCCTGGTCTTTGGGGCAGCATGACTCTCAACAAAGAGTATCTCCCTCTCCTGATAGACACCCCATTTTGCCTCTTTAATGTCTCCTTGTGCTTGAACTCAAGGGTCACATTTGCGACAAAACCTTTTCTCATTATTTGGGCAAGGTCAAATCCCTTTGTGTATATTGTTAACCTACTTTAATTATTTAGTAACAGGGTCTTATCTGGGCGTGGTGGTTTATGTCTGTCAATTCCATTTTTCAGAAGGCTGATGCAGGAGAATCACTATTAATTAGTTCACGAATAGCCTGGGCTACATAGTTAGGTCCCAAGACAGTTTGAGTCAAGACTGAAAAGAAGATAAAGAAAACGAAGCAGGAACTTACTAAATTGCCCTAGCTGGGCCTCAAACTTGTGATCCCCCTGCCTCAGCTTCCTGGGTAACTGGAATTAGGAGTGTGTGTGACAGTGCTGCTGGATTTATTACTAAAAACCACTGAACACAAGTTCTGCTTCCACCCTCGTTTCAATAGCTGCTTTTTTCCCTAAACTGTAGGCCCAATGGTGGCAAAAGCCCATGTCTGCTGTCCACTAAAGTGTCTTCAGAACCAAGGCATGTGGGAGACGGATTTGTTCACTGTCCTGTATCATGTCAGTAACGTGTCATCAGACCCCAGAGATAGTATGTTTCTTTGAAGGTAGCAAGCCTATTTTCTGGTTTGGGAGTTTGCAGAAACTAAGCTGTATGTATCTTACTTCAATGTCCCTTTTGCCACAAAAGATGTTACTGACTCCTTCTGTCCTGCCAGGTGGTGCTGGACAACACGGCCCTGAACCGGATCGCCACAGACCGCCTGCACATCCAGAACCCATCCTTCTCCCAGATCAACCAGCTGGTGAGTCTACTCCTGGAAATGAAGCCCTCTACCAGAGGATCCTCAGAGAAGGGATGTTCCACCCCCATCCCATCCCATAATATCGTATCTCCTGTTCCCAGGTGTCCACCATCATGTCAGCCAGCACCACCACCCTGCGCTACCCTGGCTACATGAACAATGACCTCATCGGCCTCATCGCCTCGCTCATTCCCACCCCTCGGCTCCACTTCCTCATGACTGGCTATACACCTCTCACCACGGACCAATCAGTAAGAGCTCCCGCAGTGTCCCAGGACTGTGGCCTTTTCCTCCTGCTGTGCCATGAGCTGCCCTTTGAGCTCTTCTGCACCCCACTTCCCCAGGTTCTGTTCTCAGGGACTGACACTGTGCCGCTTGCTTGCTGCGGTCTCCGCTTTGTGCATCCCCTGGCTCCTGCAGGAGCAGTGCTGGTGGGATCTGCTTCTGCTCATGCACAAGGGCATGGGTTTGCTGAGCCGAGAGCCGAGACCCTAACCCCTGATCTAAAGACATTCCCCAGAGACCAAGCCACCTCTAAACTGATGGGGACATAGTTGACTCTTCTCTGTCCATGTGTCTCTGGGTTGCTCCCTGACTGCTCACATTGTCCCTGTGAATGACCCCTCTTCCCTCAGGTGGCCAGTGTGAGGAAGACAACAGTCCTGGATGTCATGAGGCGGCTGCTACAGCCCAAGAACGTGATGGTGTCCACAGGCCGGGATCGCCAGACCAACCACTGCTACATCGCCATCCTCAACATCATCCAGGGAGAGGTGGACCCCACCCAGGTAAGGGTAAGGGAGGCCCTATTACCCTACCCTCTGGTCCACAGACTGGAGGAAAAGCAGCTACCGCCTCTCTGCCCACCCTAGGTCCACAAGAGTCTGCAGAGGATCAGGGAAAGGAAGTTGGCCAACTTCATCCCCTGGGGCCCAGCCAGCATCCAGGTGGCCCTGTCAAGGAAGTCCCCCTACCTGCCATCAGCTCACCGGGTCAGCGGACTCATGATGGCCAACCACACCAGTATCTCCTCGGTGAGCAGTCTCCTTTGTCTTTGTGTTGGCAAGGAGCAAACCCAGAGATTCAGGGATGGTAGGCAAGGCTGCCACCTGGGAGCCACACCCCTGGCTCCTGGTGGCTCTGTTCCACTGTCATCAGCTTTCTCAGTCTGTCCCTAGTTTGTGTCCTGAACTGGATGCCATTCTGAAACCCTCCTCCTCTCCAGCTTTTCGAAAGTTCCTGCCAGCAGTATGACAAACTATGGAAGCGGGGGGCCTTCCTCGAGCAGTTCCGCAAGGAGGACATCTTCAAAGACAACTTTGAGGAGATGGACAGGTCCAGGGAGGTGGTACAAGAGCTCATTGATGAGTACCATGCTGCTACACGGCCAGATTATATCTCCTGGGGCACCCAGGAGCAGTGAGTACCGTCTCTGCTGGCCCCGAACAAGTGCAGCCCCAACTATGCCTGGACCCTCTGACACAACCTTATCTCACATTTCTAGATGTGTGCCCACCCGAGGAGCTGCTCTTATCTTCTCTTGCATGCCTAGTTCTTATTATGCTTGGTTACTTCTAATAAAATAATAAAGCTTGATGATGCATATAAAGGCGCTTAATCTGTGATTATGTGGACTGGGTGGGCACAGCTTCCATATCTAGGCACATGACAGTGTGCTGGCCTTCACCTGCTCAGACTCCTTACTCCTCAGCCCAGATCTCAGTGTGTTTGCACCAGCATCCCTTGCCTCAAACCAGCCTCTTTTACTAGGGGTCAGTTCCTCTCGGCATTACTGAAACATCGGGATCCATTGTGTCCTCGGTGCCCAAGCAGCAGTCCCCAGCTGCACGATGCTGCCATAGCCTCTTGCACTCTCAAAGGTGATCACAGGGTCTAGGAGCAAAGGGGATGAACTGTTTTCTGAGCAAGTCAGAAGAGCCAGGCCTGCGGAGTGCCTAGGACCACTAGCATCTCCAGGAGCTCAGCACTACTTAACCCGACCTGACAGGATAAAAACTCAAGAGGAGGCCTGTGCCCATTGCGCCAGAGGTGTTTTTACATCTGCGTGCTGCTCTGGGCACCTCTCCATTTCATTCTGAAAGCTTGGGGTAACCAAACACATGCCCAATTAGGGCCCAGGAGCTGAACACCAAGGTAGGACCTGAGTAGTGCCAGTCTTGATGACTCACTGCCCTCCAGCCCAGGGATGTCAGGAGGCCACCCCTCACCACTCCACACGGAGAAGAGGATGAGTAATTGCCAGCTTCCAGTACTGCCTTATTGCCTGCCCCACCCACCATCATGTGATGGCACCCTGGCCAGGAGGAGGTTAAATCCAGAAGGTCAAGGAGGGTGGAGCTCTGTGGTATTCCGACTCCCCTCAGCACCCGGTAAAAGCCCAGGGTGTGGGTGGGGGTGCTGCGGGGCTGAGCCATGGAACTCCAACTTGTCCCACCGACAACACTCCCACAGGAAGGGTTTGTGTAAATAAGGATTTTTTTTTCTTCTACAAATAAATTAAGAAACAAACTAGAAAAACTGTCCACACCCATTGCCCGCCTAGAGAGAGTGTGGGTGGACCCTGTCCCTGCAGGGCCAAAAAGGGTCCATGGTTTCCTCAAATCTCAGCGCACTGTCATCTCAGACTGTAGGCAAAGGAAAAGTCGTGACCTCTTGGCAGGCTTAGTCCTGCAGCTGCCCCAGGCATCCAGACTGTCCCTGGGGCTCTTCCAGACCTTGGTGCTGGCTGGGAGGGGAGGTGTCTGGCAGGTCTCGGCTTGGAGGAGCAGAGCTGCTGCAGGGCCTCTCAGGGGAGGGGTTGGCCAAGTAGGCATTCACCAGCCGCAGGATCTCTTCCACCTAAGAGAGGGCGGTGGCCAGTGTGCAACAGGGGGTCAGCGTGCAACAGGGCCCACTCGGCTGCCTCTTTTCATTTCCCTTCCTCTTCTGGAGCTCCAGGGCTCCAGCTTCCCCTACCAGGTAGGTTCCTGCACGCTCTAGTCCTGGCGCCCTTCTCTTCCTTTCACCCCTCCCCCCTTCCACCCGGGGTGTCAGTCATTTTCCTTTCTGATCTGCCAACACACTAAGTGCTAAGTCCTCCTGTCTCAAAGAGACTCCCACAGCTCCAGGGCTCTCCAGTCAAGGCCTGTCCAGTTACAGTTTATAGTATTTCTCTCTTAATCTTTGATTCCCTGTTTACCATTTCCTCCCCCAAATCAAATGTAAGCTCCTTATTCTTCCTTAGACCACAGCTGGAGCCCTAGAGTCCATAGTTGCCCGTATACCCACCCATGTCTTCTCTTCCACAACCCGTTCTCACCTGGGGACTCTGCAGGAGGAGCTGGCTGTCACCCACCCTCAGGGCTAAGGTGTGAGGGCCTATTAGCTGGCAGGCGGCCACATGACCATAGCTGACACTGTGGATGGGTTCTGTCTCACCAGGCCTGGAGAGCGACATGGCCTTTGCTCCCAAACCCAGGCATAGCTTCTGTGGAGCACCTCCACCAGGCTCCTGCAGAGAGATGGGCGGGGTCAGGGTCGCAGGCGGGGCTTTTCCACCTTTTTTTCTGGTAGGGGCAGTAGGCTGTGATTTGGGAGCTTCCTTGACCCGATTCACACAGCACAGGTGTGGAGTGGCCACAAGCACCTGGAGGTGCAAGCCCAAATGCTGGGGAGTCCAGGGGTTGGAGATGGGCAGCTGCTAGCTGTTCTACATTTTGGAAATGAAATGACCCAGCCGGGGTAGGGGGCTGTGGCTCTGGAGTAAAAGTGTTGGGACTTGGACCACCAGAGTCCCCTTCTCCCTTCTCCCCCTCACCGTGCTCAGCTCCAGAACGTCATACCGAGCAGCGCCGAACCCCGGACACTGCGCCGCCAGAGCCAGGTAGGCAGCCATGGCCTCAGCTTGGCCCATGCCCCGTAGCCTCTTCCAGCCTCCCAGCACCGCGGCCGTCGTGCTGGTGCCGTCTCCTCCCACCTGGGCTGTGCTTCCCGTCGAGCAGCCGGTACAGCCACGCCGGGCACGCTCCGCCCGCCTCTTGGCCAGACCTGGGCTCCAGAGCGCCCCGGCCAGCAGGGCGGCGGAGGACTGTGGCCTGGGGGTAGGACGCAGCGGCTGTTCCCGCGGCGGGGTGGGGGACGGCAGCAGGCGGTCCAGGCGTGGCAGGGGCCCCCGCGGGGAAAAGTCCCGGTGCAAACTCTGCAGGCGCAGCGCCGCCAGGGCGCGCAGCGTATCATCAGGCGGGGGCGGCCGGCCGCGCAGCAGCAGAGCGTGAGCCTGCAAGGGAGGTACGCGGCGTCAGAGTCGAAGCTGTCAAGACACCTCCAGGCATGGAATCTGAGGAGGTCTGGGTTCAGGAAGTCTCCCACGGGGTTGTCACAACAAATTGAAGATGGTCCGGAATACGGGTTCAGGCTGTGTTCGGTTTGGAGTCGTAAAAACCAGAGCTCTCACCTGCTCAAAGAGGAAAGGCAATTCGTGACCATCAGGGGATAGCCCTTCTGGGTGCAGAGGTCCGTGAAGACGAAGGCACAGTCTCCACCCGGAATCGGGCGAGTCCTCCAGTCCGGCTTCCTCTGAGGTCAAACTACAGAAGGGAAAAAGATGCATTAAGACTGGGCAGCAGGGCCCCCACGGGCTCAGGCTACTATGGAAAGGGGCGGGACTAAGAAACTTTTGTGGTGGAGCCCTGGCGAGCCTTTTAAGTCAGACTGCACACCACCAGCGGGTAGGAACCTGTCTGTAGATCAGCGAGCTACTGGCACGCCTAGATAAACGTGCTTAATGGTAGACAAAAGCTAAGTAGATTGGCCAATACAGCGCAGGGCTGGGGCTGGACATTTACTTCTCAAACCTGGTGAGCACGTCGGCTACGAGGGTCCCCCCAGCCAGGGCTCGCTCCTGGGCCCCTCGCTGCTCATACAAGGCGAACGCGTTCCGGCTCCGATCTAAACCCAGCCTTCCCACTAACTCTCGAGCCACCTAGGAAGAGGAGAGGAAGAGGAAAGTCAAGTCACTTGGGGGAGGGAGGTCTTTTTTCAGAATCTGGGAAGAGCTGAACCTACTGGAGAAGATCGCTTAGGCTTGTCACCACTATTCGCTGACTTTCCAAAGCAACAAATCTGAGACTAGGGGCAAACGTAGAGCCGGCATGAGAAGCTGGTAAGGGTGCCTAGCATGCTGGAGACTCTGGGTTCAGTCACCAGTACAGTGGATAAATAAAGCTGGAAGGGCGGGTTGCGGAAGCGTAGGAGGGAGTCTTTCGCTGGCCTCACCTCTCCCGCTGTAGTGTGGGAGTCGATGGCCACAGGACACGCTCCAGCTCCGGGACAGTGCACGGTGCACAACAGCTCCTGCCGTCTACTCAGCGCGGAAATCTCCGCTAGCGAAGGCACCAGTTCTCGACCCCGAGTCCGGCCCAGAGCTTTCCGAATGAAGCGTGCATATTCTGCCAGTTCTGAGTCCGGGAGTGCCTGCTCCGTCCTGAATTAAAGGGAAACCAAGGACTAGTGTTCCAAGGGTTTCTTTTCCTTTCCTTTATCGTAATTTATGTTACTTGACCAAGGGTGGCTTGACCGGTGGCTTCTTAGCATGCGTGAGGGTCTAGGCAGGATCCCCAGCATGGGGAGAAAAAGCATTACATCCGGTTGGTTTCCTTCCCGATATGTCACATTTCTTGAGTGCAACCTAAATGTGTCCCGGGTGTCTTACAGGGAACGGAATTATTTTCGAAGTCTCCTGCCTGCTCTTCTACAACTGCCCCGCCCACTTCCTCCAGCTCCCTGATCTTCCCGGTGATTAAAATCTGAAATCCAACCGCGTTACTAGACTTTCTTAAATCCTGTCGTTTTTTTCTAGGTCTTCTATTCAAAGAGAGTGCCTTGTTGTAAGTCACCTGCTCACAAGTGGGATATATGACCTTGCAGTTCCCACGAAGGTACTGACTGTGTTATTAGCAGCAGGCCTGCTCTTGGGCATCCCTCCCCTTCTCTGGATCTCCACTTCGCTTGCACCTGTCTGTCTGTCTCCCCCAGCCCTGAAGCTGTTTGGCTGAGGCATCTCTTCCGCTCACCTCTCCAAATGTCCCAGGAGGTGCCCTCGGACAGCTCCCCCAGGCCGGAAAGTGCAGCTCATACACGTGAGCAGTTGCCAGTACCGCAGAGTGGCAGGATCTTGAGTGGCAGGGAGCCCAGGGGGACCAGCGGGACCTGAGGTCTGCTTAGCCAGCTGCAGGAAAAGTTCGTCCTGGAGTGCAGGCAGGTCCCGGCAGGTCTGGAGCACACCCTGCATCAGGGGCCCTGGGCGCCGCGCCCCCTCCAGAGCCTGCAGTGCCAGGAACAGCCGCACCGCCTCCTCTCGCAAGGGTGCGTAGCCTGGGCCTGCGGGAGGGTGGGGGAGGAGGGCTGGTTTGGAGGGGAGACACCGAGCTGCGCCCTGGGAGGAAGGCACGATCCACAGGAAGGACAGAGGGTGTCTGAGGACACAGGGGATGGCGTGGAAAGGAGGGTGCGAGGGACAGGAAGAGTGGCGGGAAAGCAATGGTCCACAGAACCAAACTCTCCACCTTTGCCTCCCATGAATACCCCCTCCGCCCGCCACTGCTGAACCTTTCCTAGTAAGGAAGAAAGACTAAAGCCATAGATTTAGCCCCTCCCCCACCCTTTAACTGGGTACCCATCACGGTGGGCTCCAAAAAAAGGCTGCTCTGGGTACGGTTTCCAGGGTTTGTCTCCTGGCATTCTTTAAGCCTCTAGCTTTAGGACTTGCGACAGTCAAAACTCCCTTTGTGGAGAGAAGTATACCTGGATGAGGCCAGCACAATTTCTCCCAGTGATGGTTTCCCCTACTTGTAAAGGTGCTATGTCCTAGTCTTACAAATATAAGGGGAAAGATAGGGAAGTCCAGATGCTTCTGAAGGAATCTGTCAGAATGAGACCCTCAGAGGTGGGTAAGGGGAGGCAGAGTCTTCATTCCGTTCTGCCCTCCAACCGAGACTGCTTCCAGGTTCACTCATAAGACTTTGAGAAGGACCCTAAAGACTCAAGTCCCTGCCAGCTACCCTACTCGGGCTCTCATCACAAGTCTACCCCATCCCCATTGAGGAGACTTGACCTGGGGTCCTGCCACTCACCGGGAGCGCTGACTCCATAAGGCAGGGGCAGGAGTGGGGCATACAAAGCGTTACTGGTATGCCTCAGAATGGGGTTCCGCCGGTAGATGAGGGCCACTGCCTCTGGGTCGCCACAACTCTCCTAGAGAGGAAGAGGGTCACCTTGATGGGGGAAGGGAACTCTCCACGAGCCCAGAAAGCTTTTAGGCCCACCACCCTCCTGCTTCTTACTGGCAAGCTCTCTCACCTGTATGTCCCTGAGCAGTAGCTGGGTAGGAGTCTCCAGAGGGGCCTTGGAAGCAATCACTTCACGAAGTGCCACCCCCCAGCGCTCGGCCTCTGCCTGGCGCGGGGAGCAGAGGCGGATGCTGTGTTTCCGGCCAGACACAGTGACTGACCACAGACCTGGTGGAAAGAGAGGCCACAGAGGCAAAGGCAATCATGGATTGCTGGGGGCCCTGCCAGGAAGGTAGGGACATTCTCAAGATGTCTCACCGGTCTCCTTGGGCCTGCGCTCTGGCCCAGTCACCGAACACAGGCTCGTGAGGACCAGGCTTCCGAGGCGCCTTGCCCCCTTCCCGCTGCTGCTGAACTGGTCCAGGGAGTCTCTGGTGAGCACAAACCAGGCTCGCCGCGGGAGCAGCCATGGCCGCGCCCCTCCCCCGCGGGGCTCCCTATACAGCCAACCTGGGAGGAGACCCGGAAGAAAAGATTAACATGAAGAGACATTATTTCTTGGAGGGCTGTGTTTGGGGGCCTCCAGATTGCGCCCAGGGGTTCCCACCTTTCACAACGACGTCGGGGTCGTCCTCCGGCAGTCCCTTGTCTGGGATGAGGCTCCAGGTCTCTTCCCAGCTCTGCAGCCTGGGCCAAAGATGGAAAGTTGGGCGAGGCTGAGAGGCCTCCACTCAGCCTCCAGGGGGTTCCTTATTAGGGGCTCCCCAGGCTGCGAGGGGTACATGTTTCCAAGCTGGGCACCCATCCTCCAGGCTGTGGGAACCGCGGGGCCGTTCTGACCTTGCACCAGAAATAACTAGGACCCCCCCTTCCTCCCCGCGCCCCCGGCCGGACCGCCCCTCGGGACCCCAGCCAAACCGCAGCGTCCGGCGGCACAGGGCCTCTCCCTTATTGCACAACCCGGGGAGAGAAGATGGCGAGGAAGGGGGTCCTGAGAACTAGCTGAGGTCTCGGAACTAGGGACTCTGAGTAGAAACTCACCTGTCTGAGACCGGCCCGCTCCTTGTCGGCTGAGTCAGCGTAACGTCCAGGGAACCCTGGGGAGATGGGCAGGAATACACTCAGAGTCCTTAGCCCCAACACCAGTGTTTCGCAGGAGCCCAGGACAGCTCTCATTGGGAGGTTGGGGAAGGAGTGCCTGAGTGGGGGTGGGGGGGTCGTGATTGGGCAGGAAGAGCCAGAGCCACTCTGGGCTCGTCCCTTCTACAGGTCTCTATGGACCACTACAGAATGCTAAAGAGTCCAAGCTCTAGGTTTATCTCTGTTGCCATTTGAAAATGCACTCATGAGAGAAAGGTGGGAGGGGGCACCGGGTTAGGAGCCCGGAGACCTAGGTTCCAATACCGGCTGGACCACTAAGCAACTGCCATACCTTGCGCAAGTCCACTCCCATCTCTGGGCCTTAGTTTCTCCATCTTTGAAACTGGAGAAGGGATGCAATCCCTTCTCCCTGTGGAAGCCTCTTAAACTTTTCCCTTCACCCTCCAGGCTTTGCTCAGAACCTCCGTGGAAGAGGAAAAATGAACTCCCAGCGAAAGTGCAAGACCCAAGAGTGGGCAAGGGTTGGGTACCGAAGTGAAGGAAGAAAAGAGGGATCCTTTTGCAAAGCACTTTGTCCAAGGGCTTTGTGTGTTCTTCTGCAGACAACCCAGAGGGCTCAGGAGGGCAGGAGCACATACTCCTCCGGCCAGGAGTAATTTGGGATTCTGCCCTTCTTATACACAATCCACTCCCAACCCCTGCCTAGGCACTTCAATTGCAACCTAGGGTCTGAGGGAGGCCTTCAAACCAACTCAGAGTCAAGCTAGCTGACGGGAACTGTGCCATGGTCCCATTGCGCCCAGACTGCTTAAGCCAGGATGGGGGGAGGGAAAAGAAGGACCAGGGACACCTGTCCCTGAGCTCCAAGCTCCACTGAGAGGGTGGAGGTGGGGCAGGAGGGAGGCCATGGCCTGTTTGACAGAGAACCTGCCCGTGCTGGAAGCTTGGGGACTCTTAAGCAGTGACCCTTCTCTGGGAGCCCACCCATTTCCACCACACCACAAGAGGGTAGGTACTGATCTCCCCCAGACCAGCTCCCCTAATCGCAGTCCCCTGCTTCCCTCCTCTTCCCCTCTATATTTATCTGCCCTCCGCCTCGCCAGGTGCTGGCGCTGGCGCTGGCACTGGCTGCGGTGCAGCCCGCCCCACCCAGGAATGGAGCCACGGAGCTTGCTGGGGACCCCTGATCAGGGGGATGGGAACCTGACCCCAGGCCACAGTACACACAGTCTTGTCTCTGGTGGGTAAGGGCATGATGAGGGAGGGCTCCTCGAGGTCTTACACGCCAATGGTGCCTCAGAGTCTCCCAGGGGAGATTTGATTAAAACAAAACAAAAAAAAGCCAGCAGTCAAGCGACCCTCACCATTCCCTCGGGATTCCCAGGAGCCTCACCAGAGAAGGCAGAGAGTTCTGTCCTAAGTGGCAGGGTATGAAGTCCTCAAAGGGCCATCGTCCCCAGCTTTTTCTTTGTGGGGTTCCCGATGCAGACCCCAATTCCAGGATGCCTTTTGCCCCTCGCCCAGGTTCCCGCGGTAAGAACTCCCGCATCTGGCCCCAGCGCTCAAGAACTGTGAGCAGAACGAACCCAGGCGTTCGAGCCGCTCAGCCGGCCTCGCCACATTCTTTGGCTCTGGCGGAGGCGGAAGGAGACGGGATGGGACGCGCGCCCGGCAGGGAAGGGAGAGGCAGGGCCAGGTCGGGCCACGCGTGACGCCTCCTCTGCCTCAGGGCCCCCAGCAGGTGGACAGCGCCCTGAGTGCGGCGCGAGGCCCACAGGCACATCCCGTGTAGGGCTGCTTGCCCCTGGAGCTCCCAGAGCTCTGGCCTCCAGACAAGAATCTCCCCCACATTTCCAGTTGGCCAAAAGGACGGCGTTTGGCTCGAGTATGGAGCCGGATCAGGCGTGACGACCGGTTGTAGTGAGAAGGATTGAACACGGTTCTAAATCCCTCCAGACTTACCCTCCCGCCGCCTGCTGGACTTGGGGTCCGTAGCTCAAAGGTCTCGTCGTCGTCGTCGTCGTCCCCGTCCCCGCTAAGCTCGCCGTCCCCGTAGTCCCGGTGCAGAAGAGTGAAGCCTCGACGGCAGCAGAGGAGCCACCACAATCCCCCGGGGAGAGGCATCCGGGCGAGCAGTCAGGGAATGGGGGCGCGGGCAGCGTCGCCCGAGCAGCGGGGAGATCGGAGAAACTGGAGGTGCTCGGATCCGAACCGGGTACAGATGAGGCGCGAAGAGAGAAGGGGTCCGGGAGGAGGGTGTCCAGCGTTGGGGTGCAAGAGAACGCTTGTCCGAGCCTGCGGGGGGCTCAATGTCTGGGCCCCGGCCGAGGGAGGGAGAAAGCGTCCAGAGCCGGGGGAAGGGAGTAGGGAGCAATGTCCGGAGCTGGGAAGTAGTGTCCGTTGTAGTGTCCAGCCCTGTGGAGGGCAGTGTCCGGTACAGTGTCCGTGGTAGGCAGTTGTCCAAGCTCCAGGGAGGGTCGTGTCCGGTAGGGCGTCCGGTGGCCGGGGCCCGGGCGGCGCGCGCTGCGCTCCCTGCAGCCCCGGGACTGGCGCGCTGGGGGGCGCGAGCTGAGCTCCCAGACCCCGCCTCCCTCTCTTCCCCTCCCTCCACCTTCCCTCTTTTTTCTCTCCTCCCTTCTTTACAGGGCAGGGTCTACATTTCGTCACAGCCTTCTCTGCCCAATCTCTGTGCCTGGCGCCGGCCAGGGCCACCAATCCCACGCTTGAAACCACGGCGGGTTGCATCATGTGCTTCTGGCTGAGTGACAGAGGAGAGAGGCGGGGGAATGAGGAAGGGGTGGGCGGTGCGATGTTAGCCACGCCCCAGCTTCTGAGGTCGGACTAGGGGTGCCTGTGGCGTCACGTAGGCCCGCCTTCGTGCTCTTGTTTTAACTCCTGGTTCACCAAGCAGCAAATTAAAAGTTCTCTTAGTAGGTCTGGAGAAGGAAGAGCTATTGGAAGGAAGCAGGGCTACTGCCCTGTGGTTACCTGACACATCTTGGAATCCCTGCCAAAGTACAGAGCTTTAACAACCGCGAGGCATCCCATGCCTGCGCCGGAGAGCTAGCTGCAGAAGCAGTTTTTCATCCTTGGAGTTCAAAGGGTCCAGTTTTAGATCTTAGTCACCCCACTTTTAAGATGAAAAAGCTGAGAAAGGAACTCCGAGATGCCTCAGACAAAGACCTCAGATAAAAGCCAATTTACAGTGCATTGACCTGAACTGGGGAGGGTGGCTAGGCACGCTAGGGAATTCTGTAGTCTCAGAAAAAAAGATCGGAGGCCTCTGGGGCGAATCTGCTGCGTTTCTACGTAAGAAAGGGTTAACAAGAGCCCTAAGAGTCTAGGGCGGGGCCCGTGCTACAGCCGGAGACAGCGGGTGCGCGCGCGTTGCTGACTCAGCGGCGATTCCCGCGGCCACTGGCGAAGGATTCCAGGTCGGCTCCGAAGGGTAGCGTGAGCCCCTCTGAGGATCTGCGCAGTTTTCAGGCCTTCCCTGACTTCTGGCTACAAGAGGCCGAAGTTTTAAGTCTCTACCTCCTGAGGCTTTAAGATCGAAGACTAGCCAGGCTGGGCTGGGCCGGACGGAGGGAATACTTCAAGCGAACGCCTCTCTAGGGACCTGTATGCCACGCCCTTTTGCCCCTAGACTCCTGGCTGGGGCTGGAGCAGTGGGTATGGCTTTGCTGGCCAGATACTAAATTGGGAGAATTGTCTTGTTTGAGCCAATCCTGGTATTTGTGATTGTGCAAAGACCAGAAATCAATGCACCATCTCTAGAAGCCATCCTGATTGTACTTTCACATTGGATGAAAATGGTCGGAGACTTTGCAATCATAGTCTCCCTTCCTCTTCAAGATCCTCGATCTTTGCCTGCGGGAGAATTCTTTCTGATATCTAACCTCCCTCGTTCCTGGCAAGCTCAGTGTAGTATTTCCTTTTACACAGTATCCAGGAGAAGTGAACCGAAGAAGCACCCCCCACTCTCAACTCTCTAAATACCCAATAACTCCTCTCTGGAAATTTGCAAATTGCAATACTCCCCCCTCCCCCTATTTTTAATCCTAGGTGAAAAACTAACTCAACTTTTCCCTTTCCTTTCCTTTTCTTCTTAGGCAGGATATGGCTCTTGATCCCCCACCCCCACCCCTGTCTTTGGAGTGCTGGGGCTACAGGCATCTGTTAACACACCAGCAGACTCGACTTTTTAATTAGTGTTTTTCTTTCCATTGCAGGACTTTAAAAGGGATCCAAAATCCCACCCCCAACTAGAATCTCTTGCCTTCTACCCCTGCCTCCAGGCCGGACCCACGCACACACAGTTTGGGATAGCTTCGCCCCACACATTTTACACGCTTGGGAGCTAGGTACTTGCTAAAGCAGCCATTACTGGAGAGCGCTAGTGTTGTTAGAAAGCCCTTTCTTACACTGACTCCGGAGGAACCCCGCCCCTCCTCACCTGGCAGCTTTCCCACCTCACCTCGGTTGGCAGAGGCTGAGTGAAGGCAGAGGGAGTGTCAGTACTCAAAGCTTTAGCCGACTCAGCAGCCCCCCTCCACCAACACCTCCCACTCAGGCTCAAGCGTGGGGGTGGGGGTGCAACCCACTGCCTTGGCCTCGCTACAACTCCAAAGTTGGTGATTCAAAAATAGTAACAATAGTTGGGTTGGGTTGCATCTCATTTGCATTGTATCAATTTAATTAAGTGCAGAGGCAATCCCTTTAGGTCCTGAAGTCTTTCTCAACGTTCCCCCACCTACTCCCTTTTCTCACAGCCCTCCCTGGGATCGTTTCCTTAGCCCTCCCCCCTCTCTGGAATCGTAGCCCTAGTTGTCCCAAGAGAAACTGTGGGTCTCAGTGGGAGCAGAGCAGGAAGAAAGGCGGAGTCGGCGGGGGCAGCGGCCTCGGGGGTTGGGCTTTGGGCTGCATCCCCCACTATGTAGCAGCCTCCGCAGGTCCTGGCGGAAGCGCAGGCCTAAAAAAGCATAAAGCACCGGATTGAGGCTGCAGCGGACCAGCGCCAAGCCGCCGGTGACCAGCAGAGCTAAATCCTTGCGCTTGCTGGCGGAGCAGCTCCGTTCGCGGGCTGCCAGTAGATCGGCTGTGTCCATCAGCAGGGCGAGACTGTAGGGCAGTTGCAGCACCACAAAGGCCGCCACCAGGGCCACCACAACGCGTAGTGCGCGACGCCGCTCTGGCCCCCTGGCGGCCAGAAGCGTGCGGCCCAGGAGCGCATAACAGGCTGCCATGACGCCCAGAGGCAGCGCGAAGCCCAGGACCACCTGCGCCACCGCACTTGCCCCCTTCACAGTCTGCGTGAGGCCTTCGGGGAAGATGAGCCGACAGCGCCGTTGCCCTTCCCGCGGCCCGTCCCGGCTGAAAAGGAGCGCAGGTAGGGCCAGGAGCAGCGACAACAGCCACACGAAGACTGAGACCAAGTGCGCACGGCCAGGTGTGGAGGGCCGCTGCCCGGCTGGGAGAGCTCGAGCGATGGCCACGTAGCGATCTGCGCTGATACAGGCTAGGAAGAGGAAGCCGGCGTGGAAGGAGGCCGAGTAGAGACCTGAGATGGCTCGGCAGGTGGCACTTCCTAGATTCCAGCCCTGAAGAGCTCCTGCTGCTGCAAAGGGCAAGGTCAGGGCCAATAGGAGGTCAGCCAGAGCCAACTGGAGCAAGTGAACGGAGGTGGGAGATCGGGAAGTTCGTCGGGCTGCCAGATGGGTGGCCAAGACTAGGCCATTGCCTGCCAGACCCAGCACAGCCACCATCAGGGAGACACTGGGTTGGAAAGCCCGACTAAAAGCCTGCACATCCGCCTTGTAACAGAGTTCTGGCAACGGCTCCGCTGAGTAAGCCTCCTCATCGTACCCGGAGTAGGGTTCCCAAGAGACCTGGTGACATGAAAATGAGAGGAGGGACCATGTAAGACATTCCTACACCACTCACTTTCACGCAGGAGTTCCTCACTTGAAGCCGAAAACACCAGAAGAGAGACACCCCCCCCAAAAAATTTTTTTTCTAGGGTACGCTGAACAGGCAGCTGTTTCTCTTGCCAGTTCTGCTCCCAGATTTCTGGGTGACCTTGAGCCGCTACTTGCTCTGTCTGGACCTCAGTTACTTAATGTGTTCTGCCCAGTCTGTTAGTCCTAACCAGCCCATCTGGCAAGGCTTGCAGGGAGGACTGTTGAAGAGATGAAGCATCTAGCTCGCCTTAGACCAAGCATTTGTATTATTAATAAATCTTGGCTGCGTCTGTTCCCTGTGCAGTGCCCTCTTCTGGAAGGAAGGTCAGATGCAGGCTTTGCTTCTGCCTTGGACCCCAGACTTCAAGCTTAGGCTTTCTGTCTCCTTCTCTTCTCTCCTCCCCACCCTACCGCCAGGTCGATCACGAGCATACTGAAAACGCTCCTACCAAGGGGGTCTTAAGTAAGTTTTTTAGGCTCCTGTGCAGCTCGGAGGATGACAGAGGCCCGATATTATGTGGGGAAACCCATTCCTTCCCCCTTCCCCACCCTCTCTGCAACCCTTCTCCCCCCCTCCCTGCCCCGACTCCCACCTGCTGTGTGGGCTCGGTCCCCATCTCTGGCTACACGGGTTTCTGAGGTACAGTCACAGGGGGGTAAAGTTAAATAAGTAGTGGGGCAGGAAGGAAGGGGTGGGGAGAAAGGCCAAGAAGGAGGGTGGAGATTAGGGTCTGCGGGTTAACTTTTCCCTTCCACCGTGCCTGATTTCTATCTAATCCCTGCCAATGGAAAAAAGGATTGTATGATCTTGAATAAGACTTGTTTTCCTCTCTGAGCCTCGGGCTTTCCATGTGCCAAGTGGAGTAAGGCGAAAATACCGAGTTCACAGTTATGAAGGTGTCCAGCATTGAGCCAAGAACGTTATTTACCTTCAGAAACCCGTTTTTTATTTGCCCTTCATTCCGTCTCTAGGTGTCCTTCTGCGAAGCTCTCCCCTTCCTTTGAAAATGTTAGACTCCGTCTCACCCCCCCCCACTTCTCTTTTTGTCACCCTGCAGCCCAGTCCTTGTCAGCTTTGGGTTATTTGGGGGTATTTCCCGGTGGCAGGTTCTCTACCCCGCCCTTTCGCAATAAGGCTGAGGCACGCGCTTGCGCGGGGTCCGGGAAAACGCGCGTGCCAGGAGAGAGAGAGGCTGGGGAAGGGGGCGGAGAAAGGGAGGTGAGGAGAGAGGGGAGAGAGGAGAGAGAGGAGAGGGGAGAGAGAGAGAGGGAGAGAGAGAGAGAGAGAGAGAGAGAGAGAGAGAGAGAGAGAGAGAGAGAGAGAGAGAGGAGAGAGAGATTGGGAGGTTAAGAGAGAGGAAAGGGTGGATAAGGACGAAGAAACAGCGATCGGTCGAGAACCCCAAGAGAAAAACTAGGGGCCTGAGCCAGACCTGGAACCCTAGCAGGAGCAGGGCACAGCAAGGCAGACACCAGGGCTGGTCAGCCCTGCGTGATGAGTCTCCTCCGACTCTTCAGCATCCTGCTCGCCGCTGTGGTCTCTGGAGCTCGGGGCTGGGGCTACTGTAAGTGCTGGTCTCAGAGGCAGGTGGGGTTGGGTACAGGGGTCCAGAGCTTGCAGGGCGAGTCCGGCGCCGCATTGCGGCTGGGTGGTCGCCGGTCCTTCCCCGCCGGCTCGCTCCCATCTTTTCCTGCCTCTCCCTAGCGCTCCGCAATGCAGCTACCAGACTGCTGCGCGCGCGCCCCGTGCTGGGGCTGGGCTCTGAGCCGAGCAACCAGTCAGCCCGGGGGATTTGGAGCTGTTAATCCAAGCGGCAGCCAGTGCCTGGGTTTGAGGTTAGGGTTGGCTATAAGTGCTACCGGTATTGGTGACCCAGGCTAGAGTTGAGGTTTTTCCCTGAGGGGCTGGGGCTGGAATTTGGAGCTGACCCAGGGACCTAGGTAGGGTTTGTGGCTGGGGCTGGGTTTTATGGCTAGAATCCAAATAGGAGTTGGTGACCCTGTCTAAGGCCAAGGATGATGCTAAGAATGGGATTGGGAAGTGACTGGATTGGGAGCAGATCCTGATTTGGGGATTGGTGCACGTTTCGGTGGGGGAGGGCTGATGAACGGATTGGATGGTAAGGCTGGGGTTAATCAGGTGTTCTGAGGCCCATTTGGGTTCTTAAATACGCTGAAGTTTGGGGATTGTGCTTAGGAGAATACTGAATCAGGGCAGCAGGGGGAAGGAAGGATCTGACTTTGGATCTGGAGATCAAGGCAAAGAGTTGCCCTACGGGGAGAAGCCAAGAGCCCCTGAGGGATCAGCTGTTGCTGAAGCCTAGGTTGAGGGCACAGCTTTAAGGTGGGGCTGAGTCTGCCACTGGGGGGCAGTGAAGAGGAGTTTAGACTAAGAGGGTCAGTCTTTAGAAGAGGGGCATATTAACAAGCTCATCCATCCCATCCTCTCTCCCCCCCACCCCCACAGATGGCTGCAATGAGGAGCTGGTGGGGCCTCTGTATGCACGGTCCCTGGGCGCCTCCTCCTACTATGGGCTCTTTACCACAGCCCGCTTTGCCCGGCTGCACGGTGAGCTAGCCCAACCAGGGAGGGGAGGACTCCGGAGAGCTGAGAGAAGAGAGTGGGTGGTAAAAGCCCTTGCCCTTTCTGTAGGCATCAGTGGATGGTCGCCCCGGATTGGGGACCCGAATCCCTGGCTCCAGATAGATTTAATGTCGAAGCATCGGATCCGGGCTGTGGCTACACAGGGAGCCTTTAATTCTTGGGATTGGGTCACACGTTACATGCTGCTCTACGGGGACCGTGTGGACAGCTGGACACCATTCTACCAACAAGGGCACAACGCGGTACTCTGGCGCACACTTTTGGGGAGCCTCCCCTGCTCTGGGCCCTGGGCTGGGCACTAGCCTGAAGGGAAGGGGAGGGGACAGCATGAGGCACAGGTGAGGAAAACTGCCCTTGGGATTTAGTCCAGCTCAGACTGTTTCTCGCCAATTATAAGGTTTAACACACTTTGGGGTAAAACCTCAAAGAGCTTCCTGAAGGTGGTGGCATTAGATTTGTGCTTTGAAGGAACCATAGGACACTAGTCCCTGGACAATCCTGGGGGCAGGGAAGGTGGAGTGAACTCCCGTTTGCTCTCCAGTCAAGATTGGCAAGGTTTGAAAGCCACCGCGGGAGGGAAAGCTGAGGGTGGGAACAAGGTTACTACTTTTCCCAACCCCCCCCCCTCGCCGCAGACCTTCTTCGGTAACGTCAATGAGTCGGCTGTGGTACGCCACGACCTGCACTACCACTTCACAGCTCGCTACGTCCGCATCGTGCCGCTGGCCTGGAACCCGCGCGGCAAGATCGGCCTGCGGCTGGGCCTCTACGGCTGTCCCTACCGTAAGGGTGTGGAGGTTGGGAGTGGGGGCAAGGAGCCTGAGAGGGGACAGTCCCCCCGGCCCCCCGCCCACCCACGGTCCTTCGCGCAGAGTCCGACATACTGTATTTTGACGGCGATGATGCCATCTCGTACCGCTTTCCGCGAGGGGTCAGCCAAAGTCTTTGGGACGTGTTCGCTTTTAGTTTCAAGACCGAGGAGAAGGATGGGCTCCTGCTTCACACCGAGGGCTCCCAGGGGGATTATGTGACGCTTGAACTGCAGGGGGCACACCTGCTGCTGCACATGAGCCTGGGTGAGCTTCGGGACCCCAGAGTGCTGCCCTGCCTAAGCCGGGTCTTCTTTTGTAGAGCTTGGTGCTAGGCTACAGCGGGCTAGAAGTCAGAACTGGTTTCGGCTTACCAATTGCGTGACCTTGAACAAGGCATTGTAAACACGCAAAACGATTTTGTATCTCATTTGCTTTTCATAACCCCCAGTGTGATGAGGTACAAGCAGCTATCCTACTCAGAGTTTTACAGAGAGCCGAAGAAACCCGGAGAGGTTAAAAGACCACTTCTCCACTCTAGGCTCTGATTGGGATTGGGTACTCTTGTGTTGGGAGCTGCAGCTTACTTGGGAGCGAGGGCTCGCAGGAATTCTCACTCTGTCCTGCCCTGCCCTCAGGCAGCAGCCCCATCCAGCCAAGACCCGGTCACACCACGGTGAGTGCTGGCGGCGTCCTTAACGACCTGAGCTGGCACTACGTGCGGGTGGACCGATATGGCCGAGAAGCAAATCTCACCCTAGACGGTTATGTCCATCGCTTTGTGCTCAATGGCGACTTCGAGAGGCTGAATCTGGACAATGAGGTGACCAAGGGTGGGGCACCATGTGGGGGTGTGACAATGGGTGAGTGGGGGCGGGGATCCACTCCCCATTCCACTCCTACATGCCAGAGAGACTTCTTGTTGGTTGTCATTGTTCTGGTCCTCACTGAAGGTCTACTATGATTGATTTGGAAATTCAGATTTGGGGGAATCAGGAAAAGTAGAAAATTGTCCCATAGTTCCGTGCTGTTGCTAAAGACCCTGGCCCATCTGCATTTTAAATACCTAAGAGCGGTAATTTGACCTGCTGAAGGCCTACAGCCAACTAGTGGTGGCAGTAAGGCTCAAATCTAAGTGCATGCTTTAGTATTCACCCTAGGGAAATGTGTTCCAAGACTTCCTGAAAGCCAGGCATAGTGGAAAGGGTACTTACTGTGCATGCTTCCCACAGATATTCATCGGGGGTTTGGTGGGCGCAGCGCGTAAGAACCTGGCATACCGGCATAACTTCCGTGGCTGCATAGAAAACGTGATCTACAACCGGATCAACATCGCCGAACTGGCAGTGCGGCACCATTCGCGGATCACCTTCGAGGCTAGTGGGCAGGGGGGTCTGGGAAGACAGGGACTCTAAAACCACTTGGAAAACCAAAAGATGAAGAGGAAAAAGGTCTCCTTTGGGACGGAGATCCATTCTCAACAGATTCTAAGGCATGGAGGGGGGTGGGGTGGGTGCGAAGAGTACCAAGATGTAAATGCCATTCACCCCCTAGTTAAGAAGCGGTGAGTCACCAGGTGCTGGTGGCGCAGGCCTTTAATCTCGGCACTCGAGAGGCAGAGACAACTGATCTCTGTGAGTTCGAGTACAGAGCGAGTTCCAGGATAGCAAAGGCTACACAAAAAATTCCTGTCTCGAAAAACAAACAAACAAAACAAAGAAGCTGTCCTGTCGCCTCTTTGTTAACTGATGAGGGAAATGAGGCACAGAGCCTGGGAGGCTGACCAGGAGCACTTGACTACGAAGTGACAGGGTAGGGTCCATGTGCGCATGCTCCACAGCCTTTGGGCGAAATTCGACTTGTGCTATATTGCCCTTAGCACTACGAAAGGGAAATTTTATTATTATTATTATTATTATTATTATTATTATTATTATTATTATTATTATTTTGCTTTGTGGACAGTGGGATCAGTGATAAAAAGCTAACAAGGGAGCAAAGAGCAAAGTCCCGAGGACAGGCTTGTTTGGGCCCCTTCCACAAGTATGTGGACATATTTGCGGGGGATGGGAAGGGTCAAGGCTGGAGATCATTACTCCACTCTGGACTAGGTCTGGGTCTTAACCCAGTGAGAATATTAACGACGAGTACCAGGCCTCCGTGTCCTGATGCATCCATCCATTCCTTTCTAGGGTAATGTGGCTTTCCGTTGCTTGGATCCCGTTCCACACCCCATCAACTTTGGAGGCCCTCACAACTTTGTCCAAGTGCCTGGGTTTCCGCGCCGCGGCCGCTTAGCAGTCTCCTTTCGCTTCCGCACCTGGGACCTCACGGGGCTGCTCCTTTACTCTCGCTTGGGAGATGGGCTGGGTCACGTGGAGCTGATGCTTAGTGAAGGACAAGTCAACGTCTCCATCGCGCAGAGTGGCCGCAAGAAGCTTCAGTTTGCTGCTGGTGAGGGACTCTTTGGGAGGCAGGAGCAGGCTAACGAAGGGTGGGTTCTGGAAGGAACTGGCCGTCACCGGTTCTGCGGGATTCCTGGAGATGCTTGTCAGTTCTTTACAACGTTGCGCACCACGTCAATGACTAAGGTTATGGACAGTGAAGAGAGCCATCAGGAGGTGCCGGGGAGAGACATGTAACAATGGGGTGCGCTTAGACTGCTGTTGGGAGCAGAGTGGGACTGCTGCTTCCCCACTCAAAAACATCTGTCTCCCTGGGCGTGGTGGTTTGTGGGGATTTATGCCCATAATCCCAGCATCTGGGAGGCCAAGGTGGGAAAACCACAAGTTTAAGGACAGTCGAGACTACATAGTGAGTGCTAGGCCAGCCTGAGATACAGAGAGACCCTGTCTCGAAAACACAAGGTGGCTGGGAACCCAACTTCTGTGTTCTGCAAGAACAGTACTCTTAGCTACTGAATATCTAGCCAGCTCACTGTAACTGCAACTCCAAGGGGCTCCAACTCCCTCTTCTGGCGTCTAAGGGTACTGCACTCAACGCACACAATTAAAAAGCAATTTTTTAGACCCCCCCCCCCCCATCTTCTCTTATTCTGGTTACGTCTTCCAACCACTCACACCACCCTCCGTTCTTGTCCAGGGTACCGCCTGAATGATGGCTTCTGGCACGAGGTGAACTTCGTGGCCCAGGAAAACCATGCAGTCATCAGTATCGATGACGTGGAGGGGGCAGAGGTCAGGGTCTCATCCCCACTGCTGATCCGCACAGGGACTTCATACTTCTTTGGCGGTAAGGGGGGGAGGGCTTTGTCCTGTCTCTGGGTGGGAAGGTCCTATCTCAATTCTGATGGGGCCACATGGAGAGTAGTGGAAGGGCCAAGCCCCATTTCACCTCTGGGACCGTTGGTCATTGACCATTATTTGTACTTTGGTTCTAGGATCCTTTCTTCATTTACATATGGCTCCTTCTTGATATTTTCCTAGGGGAGGGTATCTGGGTCCCTCCTGGGAAGGGCCTTATAGATGTGGTTTGCCCCAGGTTGTCCCAAACCAGCCAGTCGATGGGGCTGCCACTCCAACCAGACAGCTTTTCATGGCTGTATGGAGCTGCTCAAGGTGGATGGACAGCTGGTCAACCTGACTCTGGTGGAGTTTCGGAAGCTTGGCTACTTTGCTGAGGTCCTCTTCGACACCTGTGGTATCACAGACAGGTATCTACAAGGTCACCTCCCTGACGGGTGACCCCTCCAAAGCCCACTTTCCATGTAGTCAGGGTGACTTTTTATTTTTAAACTACTCTCCCTTCTTCTTGTGTCAGCGCCCCTCTACACACACACACACACACACACACACACACACACACACACACACACACGTCTTCCTTGACCTCTGACCTCTTTCCTATTTCTTGCTGTAAAGCTGCAGGTGCCCAGGATTGAAAGAAAGTTTCTATTCAGTCCTAAGGTTTTTGTCTGACAAGGGCTGGGTACTTTCCCTTTTGGGGTGAGGAGGGAAGACAGTGTGTGATCCACGTGGACTACCAAGAGTCCCGGTGTCTGGGTTAGACCCAGCTAGTTAGGTAGGAAGTGAGTTATGGGGCTCCAGCACTTTGGGAAAGCCTCCTTCCATGGCTGTTGCCGCCTTCCCCAGATGCAGCCCTAACATGTGTGAGCATGACGGTCGCTGCTACCAGTCTTGGGACGACTTCATCTGCTACTGCGAACTCACTGGCTACAAGGGAGTTACCTGCCATGAACGTAAGCTGTGTGGTATAGGGAGTCAGGGGATGCCTGTTGGGGATCGGGAGGCCGCCAGAGACGGTGGTACGACTGGCCATTCTAGCCTTCTAGCTCCACAGTTGCCTCCTTCCCCCCTCTAGCTTTGTATAAGGAATCCTGCGAAGCCTATCGGCTCAGTGGGAAATTTTCTGGAAACTTCACTATTGATCCTGATGGCAGTGGACCCCTGAAGCCATTTGTAGTGTATTGTGATATCCGAGGTAGGTGGCTTTGATGGGTGGGGGTGGAGGGTCAACCGAGCATTGCAGAAGATGCGGGGCGGGGGGGGGGGGGTAATCAGGGAAGCTGGAGGAGGAGACAAGATAAAACTGTAGTTGGAAGGGGGACCCCTAACATTTTGTAATATAGCCTTATGACAAATTTCAACTTCTGGCCATTCCAAGGCTGGCCTGCAGTGAAGTGGCTGGCCACTTTTTTTTTTTTTAAGATTTATTTATTTATTATGTGTACAACATTCTGCTTCCATGCATGTATGCCCACACACCAGAAGAGGGCGCCAGATCTCATTACAGATGGTTGTGAGCCATCCTGTGGTTGCTGGGAATTGAACTCAGGACCTCTGGAAAGAGCAGTCAGTGCTCTTAACCTCTGAGCCATCTCTCCAGCTCAAGGCTGCCCACTTTTATTGACTCTAGGTGGCAGCAGGGTTGTGAAGGAGGGGGTCAAGAGTGCTCAGGTCCAGCCTTAGCTCTGTCTCCACTCTTCCAGAGAATCGAGCATGGACGGTCGTGCGGCATGACAGGCTGTGGACAACTCGAGTGACAGGTTCCAGCATGGAGCGGCCCTTTCTGGGGGCTGTCCAATACTGGAATGCCTCCTGGGAGGAAGTCAGTGCTCTGGCCAACGCTTCCCAGCACTGTGAGCAGTGGATCGAGTTTTCCTGCTACAATTCGCGGCTACTCAATACTGCAGGTTGAGCCTGGCAGCAGGGAGGGCTAGGCATAGCTAGGGGAGAGCCGGGGGTGGGGTGGGAGGCTGCCGGAGGAGTCAAGCAAGGTCAGGCCTGCTGGTACCTGGGGATGAGGAGCCCAGAGGCTGATGGAGGGGCAGGGCCTGGAAGCTGCCTGGCGTCTTCCCCAGGAGGCTACCCCTACAGCTTTTGGATTGGCCGAAATGAGGAGCAGCACTTCTACTGGGGAGGCTCCCAGCCTGGGATCCAGCGCTGTGCCTGTGGGCTGGACCGGAGCTGTGTGGACCCTGCCCTGCACTGCAACTGTGATGCCGACCAGCCACAGTGGTGAGGGGACAGGAGGGCAGGATTTCCAGGACTCTAAGGACAGCGGAGCGGCGGGGTTGAGTCACTGCATCCTGTTCCCACAGGAGAACGGACAAGGGGCTGCTGACCTTTGTGGACCATCTGCCTGTCACGCAGATAGTGGTAGGGGATACGAACCGTTCCAGTTCTGAAGCTCAGTTCTTCCTGAGGCCTCTGCGTTGTTATGGTGACCGTGAGTAGCAGACTCCTTCGGTGTTGTCTTCCAGCATTCACTGTTTCTGAAACCTAGATCCCGTGACCCACTGGGGATCTCTAGGTCACGCGGCCAGATGCTCCTGCTGTGGCCTGACCCTTTCGTGGTTCTTCTGCACCCTATTCTTCAGCTTGCCTAACTCTCCCCGCTTCGCCCTTTAGGCCTCCCCCACAGGCAATTCCCTCACAAGGCCTTCTGTTTTCTGCAGGCAATTCCTGGAACACTATCTCCTTCCACACCGGAGCTGCACTGCGCTTCCCCCCGATCCGTGCCAACCACAGCCTCGATGTCTCCTTCTACTTTAGGACCTCAGCCCCCTCGGGAGTCTTTCTAGAGAACATGGGGGGCCCTTTCTGCCAGTGGCGCCGACCTTACGTGAGAGTGGAACTTAACAGTGAGTAGGCGGACTAGCGGGAATGTGGGCAGACGGAGATGACTGAAGAGGCTGTTGGGGGGCGGAGGGGGGGGCAAGACCTTCAACCCTTAGGAGAGGGGGCAGGGACAGGATCTGGGATGACTCCGGACCCTAGACTTACTGTCTTGATGTCTGGCTATGTGACCACCGCCCCTTTGGCACATACTTTGTTTTCATGGGCCCTTGACCCCTTGTGAAGAAGGGAGTTGGGTTCTTGAGGTCTCGGCCATCTCTAGCTATGCTTCTAGCCTGAGCATGCGAGCCGGGAAGTTGATTCTAGCTCATCTGCAAATCTGGGGAACAAATTGTGTAGTTTTAAGCCATTCATAGGATTTAGACGAAGTGGAGGACTATCTAGAGGGCTTCCCTTAGGTGAGGAGAGAGATTGTATTTGGGCAAGGATGCTATGAGGGATCTTGGGGGTCAGAGTGCCCTTTCTCACGCTTACCCACTGTCTCCCTGTCCAGCATCCCGGGATGTCGTCTTTGCCTTTGATATTGGCAATGGGGATGAGAACCTGACAGTGCACTCAGATGACTTCGAGTTCAATGACGACGAATGGCACTTGGTCCGGGCTGAAATCAATGTGAAGCAGGCCCGGCTACGAGTGGACCATCGGCCCTGGGTGCTACAGCCCATGCCCCTGCAAACCTACATCTGGCTGGAGTATGACCAGCCCCTCTATGTTGGTGAGCAGCAATCCAGGGGCAGGGAGAGCGCCTCCATGACATCCCTATACTCCCTGGTCATGCTCACATTTCCAGGAAGCCCGTGTTCCAATGTCCTCTCTGCCCCAGAGTGAACCAAGGGACCATTTTTCTTCTCCAGCCCCTTACATCCCAGTCTGTCCTCCTACTCCCCTTGCCTCCCTTGCCACTCAGTATTTAATCCTATCTCTGGCTCTACAGTCGTTTGGGGGAGCTCTTAGGATGCTCGACCTTTGAGCCACACCCCCCAACCTCTCCATTTATTCCTGACCAGGATCTGCAGAGCTTAAGAGGCGCCCTTTTGTGGGTTGCTTGAGGGCCATGCGTCTGAACGGAGTGACTCTGAACCTGGAGGGCCGTGCCAATGCCTCTGAGGGCACCTTCCCCAACTGCACAGGCCACTGCACCCACCCCCGGTTCCCCTGTTTCCATGGGGGACGTTGTGTGGAGCGATACAGCTACTACACGTGTGACTGTGACCTCACGGCTTTTGATGGGCCATATTGCAATCATGGTCAGTGGTGCTGGTTATAGGGGGCAGGGGGGTGTTGGGGGGCACGGAGCCTTAGGGCATGATGGGAGGTCAGAGGGAAAGGATGAGAAGGGAATATGAGTCCGTATCTGGAAAGATAGATTTCTAACTCTCTGTTAGTAGACTTCTGAGCTCTTAAATGGGGCAGTCAGGCATTTGAAGATGCTGGTGACTCTAAAGGCATAAAGAAAAAGGGAGGGATGGTAGAGCTAGCTGATGTGATAAGAGCCCCAACATTAAGCAAATAAATAACTTTCCCATCTTCCCACTATCGCCAAGGTCACACAGGTTGCCACCATACCCCATGCACATCTACTTGGTGTATATGTAGATATATATACATGTGTATGTGTGTGTGCAGGTCAGGGGTCAACCTCAGGTGTTGTTTCTCAGGTGTATCTACCTTGTGTTTTCAAACAGGGTCTCTCACTGGGACCTGGAACTCACCAATTAGATAGGCTAGCTAGCTAGCTGGACAGTGAGCCCCAGAGACCCTCTTGCCTCTGCCTCTCCAGCAATGGGATTACAAATGTGTGCCGCCACAGCCAGATTTTTGTGTGGGTGCGAGGGATCGAATTCGGGTCCTCAAGCTTGCAGAGCGAGCACTTCCCCAAATGAGCATCCTCCCTCGCTCTAGTATTCACTTTGGCTTCCTGATGCATTTCTTTCCCCTCCCATTTCCCCATCTGACCTATCACTGCACTCCCAAAACATGTCTGCAAGTTGACTCTTGGTTGAGGTGAGCCTTGAAATTCAATATACCCAGACGACATTTTCCCCAAGGCTGACCCAAGGTCATGGGTCATGGGAAAGGTGGGCAGAGTCTGGTGGTCTAGAGAGATACAGGGAAATATGAATAATAACGTTAATTGCATGGAGTCAGGTTATTTTAATTCCACTCTTGGCCCTCCACTTAAACTATGTGCCCTTGGGCACGCCACTACCCATCGTTTTTTTTTTTTTTAATTTATTTTTATTTTATGTGCATTGGTGTTTTGCCTGCATGTATGAGGGAACTGGGGTAACAGACAAGTGTGAGCTTCCATGTGGGTGCTGAGAATTGAACGCCAGGTCCTCTGGAAGAGCAGCCGGTGCTTTTCATCACAGAGGACCCATCTCTAGGCTTGAGTGTCCTTGCCCTGTAACATTCAGGGGTGATCGGATGAGCCTTCAGATTTCTCAACCCATTCTTCTTCCTCTTAGTGCTGGGTGGGGCGGTGCAGGTTTGTAATCCCAGCGCTTGACAGGCTGAGGTAGAAGGACTGTAAATTTGGGCTACAAAGTAAGGCAATGTCTCCAAAATCGAAAGGAGAAAATATCCTGCTAAAAGTAAACAGGGGCAGACACTAAAAGTGTGTGTGTGTGTGTGTGTGTGTGTGTGTGGTAACCTAAGAACCCTTTGGACTTGTGACTGAGACGTCTGGAGCCTTCACCTTGCTGTCTTTGCTTCAGATATTGGTGGATTTTTTGAGACTGGCACATGGATGCGCTATAACCTTCAGTCGGCACTGCGCTCTGCGGCCCGGGAGTTCTCCCACATGCTGAGCCGACCCGTGCCAGGCTATGAGCCTGGCTATATTCCGGGCTACGACACTCCTGGTTATGTGCCTGGCTACCACGGCCCTGGGTACCGCCTGCCTGACTATCCGAGGCCTGGCCGGCCGGTGCCGGGGTATCGGGGTCCCGTCTACAATGTTACTGGAGAGGAGGTCTCCTTCAGCTTCAGCACCCACTCTGCCCCTGCCGTCCTCCTTTATGTCAGCTCCTTTGTCCGTGACTACATGGCTGTGCTCATCAAAGAAGATGGTAAGTTCTCCGCGCACTCTTCCTCCAAATCCCCGTGGCTTGTGACTAACCCAAGACCTAGTCCTTTGAAATATGGGGGTTGTGGGAGCCAAGAGAAGATCCCATAGTCCTCCTCCCACCCCACAGGGACCCTCCAGCTTCGATATCAGTTGGGTACCAGTCCCTACGTGTATCAGCTGACCACTCGGCCAGTCACTGATGGACAGCCCCATAGTGTCAACATCACCCGGGTGTACCGAAACCTCTTTATCCAGGTACAGGTGGAGGGGGATGGGCCCACTAAGTCACAGCCTCATGATCTTGGCTATGACACACCCAAGAAAATGTCAAATGCCAAATGTCAAACGATTCAGTATGCAGCGGATTTTTACACGTATCACCTCTCATGACCCTACATCAGTTCTGTGAAGTAGCTGTGGTTGGCAGTTATTCTGAGCTCCATCTTATGAACCATTAAACAGGCTGAGAAAGTAAAGTGTTTTCCCCAAAGTCAGCTCGCTGGGGGCTGGCGATGTGGCTTAGTTGGTAGAGCGCTTGCCCAACATGTATGAAGTCCCGGGCTCCATCCCCAGCACTGCACAGACTTGGTGTGTAATCTCAGTGTTGGAGGCTGAGGCAGAAGGAGCAGAAGTTTCAGGTCATCCCCTGGCTACATGGTAAGTTTGAGGACAGCCTGGGCTACATGACACCCTGTATCAAGGTGGGGGGCGTTGTGGTGTTGGTGAGATGGCTCCGTGTGTAAAGGCCCGAGTTTGATCCTGAGATCCGTGCTGTAAAAGGAGAGAAATGACTGTTCCACGTTGTTGTCTGAACTCCAGACCTCATTAAAAAAAAAAAAAGTAAAATGTGTAGCCAGACATAGTAGCGCACACCCTTAATCCCAGCACTCAGGAGGCAGAGGCAGGCATGGATCTCTGAGTCTGAAGTCAGCCTGGCTTACACAGTGAGTCCAGGACAGCCAGGGCTACATAGAGACCTTGTCCCAAATAAAATGGGAGAAGAATCAAAGTCAAACTACTAGAAAACTGCCAAGTCAGGGCTTAAAGCCAGGCTGTTTTTTTTTTAAGTATTTTTTAATATTTATTTATTATGTATACAATATTCTGTCTGTGTATATGCCTGCAGGCCAGAAGAAGGCACCAGACCTCATTACAGATGGTTGTGAACCACCATGTGGTTGCTGGGAATTGAACTCAGGACCTTTGGAAGAGCAGGCAATGCTCTTAACCTCTGAGCCATTTCCCCAGCTCCTGCCAGGCTGTTTGAGGCACATGTCAGACCCTACTCTAGGCCTAGGGGTTGTTCATTGTGAGCAAGGGTCCCTTGGTCCTTTCTGGTCTTGACTGTGTCCACCAGGGCTTCCCTCCCCCTCTCCCAGGTGGACTACTTCCCGCTGACAGAACAGAAGTTCTCTCTGCTGGTGGACAGCCAGTTGGACTCACCCAAGGCCTTGTATCTAGGACGAGTGATGGGTAAGCAGCTCCCGTGCCGCTGGGGCGAGTGCGGATGAGGCTCCTGGGTACAGAGTGAGGAGACAGACAGATGAAGGGGGCTTCTGGGTGTCCCCAATACCTCTTTCTGGGCCTGCCTCTCCCTCAGAGACAGGAGTCATTGACCCCGAGATCCAGCGGTACAACACTCCAGGTTTCTCAGGCTGCCTGTCTGGTGTCCGGTTCAACAACGTGGCTCCCCTCAAGACCCACTTCCGAACCCCCCGCCCCATGACTGCTGAGCTAGCAGAGGCCATGCGGGTTCAAGGAGAACTCTCGGAGTCTAACTGTGGAGCGATGCCACGCCTTGTCTCCGAGGTGCCACCCGAGCTTGACCCCTGGTACCTGCCCCCAGGTAAATCCCTAGACACGGACAAGAGGGGTGACGGTGATGGGAGATGGCTCTGAACACAGAGGCGGTGTATCCTAACCAGCCCTTTCTCCTGTTTAGATTTCCCATACTACCACGATGACGGATGGGTGGCCATACTCTTAGGCTGTGAGTAGCACTGACCACTAACCTGACTTCCCCAGGACCGCCCTGTCGGCCTCCCTCCCGGTTCCTGTCCTCGGGGCTGGGAAGTGAAGGGCTAGATGTGAGGTGGCAGGAAGAGGGGGTGAGACAGGCTAGGCCGACTCTGTATCTAACAGGGTGGAAACAATATTTGAGGCAGCTATAAATTTTTTATTAAAATGAAATATTAAAATGCAACACATAGTTACAGGAGGAGGAAAAAGATGCAGTGTCATCTATTGAAATGAGAAATCGGAGCTGTCAGAAATATGGAAAGAGTCAAGTAGACAGGGGGATAAGAATTCAGACCTAGACATGGGGATGGCCTGACATAGTCATATACGATGCACAGTTGTACATGGTACTTTTGGTGGAGCATGTAATGTGTGTATCCCAAAGACCTTCCCTGACTTCTTTTTTCCCCCCATCTAGTTTTAGTGGCCTTCCTGCTGCTGGGGCTTGTGGGAATGCTGGCGCTCTTCTACCTGCAAAATCATCGCTACAAGGGTTCCTACCACACCAACGAGCCCAAGGCCAGCCACGACCACCATCCTGGCAGCAAAACTCCCCTACCTCCTTCAGGCCCTGCCCAGGCCCCTGCCCCCACTCCAGCTCCCACCCAGGCTCCGACCCCGACCCCAGTCCCAGCCCCGACCCCAGCCCCAGCCTCTGGCCCAGGCCCCAGGGACCAGAACCTCCCCCAGATCTTGGAGGAGTCCAGGTCTGAATGAGTCATGAGGGCTTTAGGGACCAAGTCCAACTCCTCCGAGTCGCCCCAGCTCCTTCCTCTCCCTTACCCTGCCAGGGACATTTGGCTTCTTCTTCGCAGGCTCTGTTCACCGGGAGGATTTCCTATTGCCAAGTTTGGTGGGCAGAGCTACAGATGGGACCAAAGGGAGTGGCCGAGCCTCACTGCCTAAACCAATGCCCTGCTCACCACCCCCCCCTCCCAGGCTCCTGGCTGTTGGCCTGCCCCACAGCAGAAGTCCCACAGGGCTGACACAGGCCTTTCCTGCCATCTCTGTCCCAGCTGCTGGTAGGGATTAACAACGCAGGGCAGGGGAGATGAAGGATACCTCCCTTCCTGTGTACATTATCAGCAGGAACAGATGTGGGGGGCTACAGGACTGCACAGGGCATGCGGGGAGGAGGGGAGGCTACTAACATACGCCCAGGCCTCCCTGCCTGCCCTGCTGACCGGCTGTCTTCCATCTGCTTCCTCTCAGCTGGGGGTGAGCAGGGAGGCCTTCATTGTCCCTACCTCACCCAACCCACCCGCTTTGTTTTCAGAGACCGCGAGGCCTCCTCTAGCACTTTAGTACCCTCTGCTGCTTCATGTGCTTTAGCCAAAGCCATAAAAACCCTGCAAGTAGAAAACAATAATGCAGACACCTTGCCTAGCCAGTCCTCTGCTCTCCCGACCCTTCCCAAAATATGCAATAACCTTGGTGCCTGGTCACAGGCCTGGCCCCCTCCAATGCATGAGGAACCCGCTTCCCTCTGCTCAGAGATGCTGCTGTGTTTGCCCAGGTCATATTCTTTATATATATATTTTTTTTGTTGCAAAGTCTCTCTCCAGAGAAACTATATATTATTCTAATTTTTAAATTATTTGTTTATATATAAAAAAGAACTCAGTGGGCTATCCTGTGCTGTGCCGAGTCTATAGTGAGCTCCTTGTGTGCTGGATGTCTCACTTGTCCTGCCAGCCACTCACTCAGCTTGCTGGGCCTCCACTCTACAAGAGGGCAGAGCCTGTGGTGCCCTCAACTGAGCAGGTGCAATAAAGCAGAGTGGCAGAGCCCAGTCTGTGTGTGGTAGCTGACGTCACAGGATAAACGGAGTGGAGCTGTGTGCTCTGTTTATTGCTTCCCACTAAATATTTTAATCATGAGAAATGGAGTGTTTTTAAGCAAACTACTCTGAAAGCTTAGAAACTTCTAGTTCTCAAAACCTAGGTATATAAACTGGGTGGTGGTGCACGCCTTTAATTCCAGCACTCAGAAGGCAGAGCAAGTGGATCTGAGTTCTAGGACAGCCTGGTCTACAGAGCAAGTTCTAGGACAGCCAAGGCTACAAAGAGAGACCCTGTCCCTAAAAACCAAAAACCAAGCCTAGGTGGCTTCACCCTGGTCACTCTCCCAGTCCCCTATACCTCAGACGATAGTGGGGGTCGGGAGCTGAAGTTTCTGCCCATCTGCTGCCATGCCACCACCTCTGACCCTTCCAGCCCAAGAACACAGGACACACTTGCCAAAGTGGAATCTAACACTTTATTTTATTAGATAAGAGGTCACAAGCCACAGGACTTTAAAGTGCAAGAAATTTCCCTGGCAATAAAGCCACATGTACACCAGCTCCCCATCAGTCCGCACCACCTCTCTGGATCCGTCATCTTACGTGAGGTGGGGCAGAAGTGGGGAGGAGGGTGGGGACCCGTCGTTAGAATCAGGACAGCGGGGACCAAGAACGGCGGCTGGAGGAGCAGGAGTATTAGTGGCCTGGACTTCGCAAGGGGCTGCCAGTGATGCTCGCTGAGGGAAGGCTCAGGGCAGTCTAGAACCAACATGTTTTAAAACATTCCTCATGGTTAGGCCCTTGTCCACCTGTCTCTGGTTTCCCCAAAGAAAGAGTGAGTAATTCAGAGCCTTCAGTTGGGCTCGAGGGCATCCCTGATACACACAACAGACACAAACCACCGGCAGATGCCAGTTTCAGAACTGTGGTGTGGACTGGCCCAACTGCGGGGTGGGGAGAGGCTACTGTCAGGAGTTGTTGGGTGTGTGCTGAGTGTGAGGTACATGTGCCTACCAGTGTGGTGAGGGAGTGTGTATGTGCACAAGCATGCATGTCCCATGCAATTCCCTAAGAGGCAGTATGGTCAAAGGGAGCCTGGCTTCTTTGGTGGGACAAACACTGTGGGGTGGGGGGAGGGGAGTGGTCAGCAAGAACCATGGGAGAAGCTCTGGTTCTTACTCCTGAGGCATCTGTACCTGCCCGGGTACTTTCTACCCAGAACAATGCCCCTGTTCTCAGCACACCAGACCCAAGGCAGCTGTGCTGACTACAGTTTCGGTTCTTGTGTCAATCAGCTCCTCCTGCCTCTCTCAGGTGAGACAGAACTGGAGAATCTTCCACTCTCCTCTTCCTCCTTCAGAGGTGGGATTTGGGCAGGAACCCCAGAGACCTTGGCTCAAACTCCATTCCAATCTACAGACCTTCTAAGAGAAAGTTAAAGTGCTTTGTTCTGCATGGATCTCAGAGAGAACGGTAGTCTGCCTGCACTGTGACACCCTGCTCAATGTGCAGCAGCACCCCCACACCTTCGAACACCACACCAGCAGGTATACAGACAGTAAACCACACAGCGACCTCTCCTCTCTAGTCTAGACTAGACCCAGCTACCCTGAAGAAAGAAGCAAAGCTGCTCCGTGGACCTAGCTTTGAGGAATGGAAGGGCCTGAGGACAAGTGCAGCTTAGTGACTCAGAGTACTTACTCCCAGCCAGGCTCAGCCCACGCTCAGCAGCCTAGGCCTGCTACTACCGAGCCAGAACTTTGGAAGGAGCTGGGTCACTGCCGCCTGCTGCTAGGAGTCTGAAAATGCCCTGCTACCCCACAGTCTATGAGACAGGCCTTTCTGAGCCTCTGGGGCCCGGGCTCTGACTGGCTCTCCCTCTGTACACAGGAGGGTGGCACTTAGCTTTCCCTCCTGCAGTCTTCAATGTCTGCTTTGATGTCACAGAGACCCGTTTCCCTCTGAGTTCTGTCTGTAATGTCTGTCAGGCTCCAGGGACCTGGCTTCATTTAGCAATGCCTGAGAGCTGGGGACACAAGCACTCATGACTGGGAAAGCTAAAATGGCAGTGCTGGTTGGTTCCTGAGGCCCACAGTTTGGGAGCTGAGGAGAATCAAGCATCGATATCCACCCCAGCCCATGGCCTCCTCTGATCTGGAGGGGCAGCTTCTCTCATCTGAACTCTCCTGGGAGACCAAGTCTTCACCGCCTGCTTCCCTTCGAACTGAGGCAGTGTGTCTCCTTGGAATACAGTGGAGGCCTAGTTACAGGAGTGGGTGGGGTTCTCAGCATGGAAGACATTGCAGGAGCTGGAGCAGCAGTGGTGTGTGCCTGAAGTCAAGACAGTGCTGCTACCACAGCACTGCCAGAGGGCCCAGGGGCTAGAAGACGTCGGTCTCCCGCTCGATGCCCACATACTTGAGGGCATCAGCTTGGCTGTACCTATCCCAGAGCAAGGAGGAGGAACTAGTTACTCTGTGGTTGATAAGATGGGGTCCCCTCCTATTTTACTTCCTCCCAATTCCTAGCAGCCATTTGTAATGCTCCTGGTTCTGAGGCAAACACTGTCAAGTAGAGCTTCTCTTCCACCCACTGGAGCAGCTCTAAGCCCCAAAGCAATCCTAACAGCCACTCCTGCCTCATTCCCAACCACCTCACCTATAATCAAAGAAGAGCTCTTCACCAGCCTGAATCGCTCTCTTGGCAAAGATCCCAATGCGGTGATCTCCGTTCACCATGACCACTGCAGAGAGGAGAGGACAGAGCACTACAAACCTGTGCTTAGGATTCTGTGCTGATTCTCTCCAAATTCCCAGTAGAATCAAATGGAAGTAGAATGTAATCATGACAGCACCTGTCTCTCTGCTTTTGAATCCGCTATTGTAGTCAGTGACTTTGGGGGAATAGTGAAGTTTAAATCATGATTGTGGGAAAGCATTTTAAATGTAGTCAGTGAAAAGTGCAAACCACGAAAGGCCTAAAATGATGTCAGCTATCAATCATGAGCGTCCTTGGAAAAACTTAAATGATGAGCCAGGAGGCAGCGGCACACGCCTTTAACCCCAGCACTCAGAAGGGAGAGCAGGCAGAGCTCTGAGTTTGAGGCCAGCATGGTCGACAAAGCTAGTTTTAGGACAGCCAGGGCTACACAGAGAAATACTATCTCAACCAAACAAACAACAATAAAAAACAAAAATCAAGGAGTTGAATGATGGATAAAAATTATAGTGCATGAGGTATTTAGCCCACCCCACTTCCTAGGCTACAGAAGACACACTCACCTTTGGCATAACAGTTGGGGTTCACTGAATGGTTTGCAAAGCGAATTTTGTTTCCTTTCCGGGTAGCATCCACTACAAAATCTACATGACATAAATCAAAGAACATCATGAGTGTCCCAGGAAACGCTACACTTCTGTTTTTCTGGGGGGACGGACAGTCAAGTTCAAGTTCTAGTTCTGTGGCCCAGGGTGGCCTAGACCTTAGCCTCCCTGGTGCTGTGATTACAGGTACGTGCCGTTATACCCGCTTTTGCTTGTCACCTGCAGCTCAGGCTGGCCTCAAATTTGTGGTATTTCTTTTGTCCCGGCCTCTAAAGTGCTGGGATTACAGGTGTGACCCATGTGCCCGGCTTCAATTCCACACCTCTTCAGCTCTAGTTTAAAGTCAGTTAAGTGGCAACAGAAACAATTTAGTCCAATGGGAATGTGAAGCCCAGAATAGCAACAGGAGATGGGAAAAGCACATGGCCTGCCTCCTCTCTCCCACCTACTGGGTAGGGTAACTTCTCAAGTGGAAGTGCCCTGTGTTCCCATTCCAAATACAACTCAGAAATGAACCAGAGCCTATGGGCCTTCCAAGTTCAACCACAGCTTGAAGTATCTGTTGGCCAGACTCAGTCTGACCTGAACCTGGAATACAGCAGAGGCTGCTTGGTGTAAAGGCTTGCACATGATCACTTTGGTATAAAAGGGAGGCCATGCCATACCATTGTTGAGGTTGAAGAGGAAGCTGGACATATATTTATCATAGACCTTCCCTCGCCGATCAGCCTCATCCTGAGAGATGAGCTGGAGGAGTAGACAAGGAACAAGAGGATGTCAGGCTGCCTGCTCAAGGTGCACCTGCCTGAGCTGGGAGAGGCAGTGTGGGGCAGCAAGCTCAGGCCACACTAGTCCCATCTCCACCCAGGCTGGCCAGGTGAAGGTTGGGGAGAGCCAGACACCAGTGCTTGACAAACCGTGGTTTGTTTCAGGACTGCAATCAGTTCTGTGGGATCCCCTGAGAGGCCACATGAAGACTGGGCTGAGTTATTTAGAGATTAATTCACAGAGCCTAACCCACAGAAAATTTGAGAGCGTCTTGTCAGCCCCTTCCCAGTAAGAATGTGGGCTGAACCTGGAGCACTCACCTCACCACAATATTCAGAAATGAATTCATTCTTCTGCACAGACTCCTTGATGAAGGTGCCCCATCCGGCCACATCGGAAGGGGCCAGCAGCAGGTGCTGGGGGAGAGGGAGGTAAGCCTTAGATGACAGGGCGGGTGTGGGTGGGTGTGAGCACTGCATGTGCACGTGTGTGATGGGGGTGGGTGGAGAGAACTACCAACTGCCGGGGAACCTGAGAACAGAGACGGTCCAAACCATTCTGCTCTTGGGGGTAAAAAAACAAGAACCAGAAGTGGTAAAGGAAACAGGACACTTTCTTCCTCTTCCTTGGGGACCTCCCAGGCTGAGTCCTGGCATACACTGCACTGTAGGAGGTAGAAGGGGCAATGCTGGGGCTGGGAATGGAGTCCAGTGGTAAAGTGCAAAGTCTTACACCAGAACGTGAGCATCCACAGCGCATACCGCTCTGCTCCTTTTGGTAGGATGGAAAATTTGATTAATCTGGCCACCGATAGACTCTGTCAAGCACGTTCACATACAAACCCCCTGAGGAGCCAATGGAACAAGGACACCTGGGACCATTTCCTCTTTCCCACTGTGATCTTGACCCAAGAAAAGACCTCACCTTTTTGAGGCCACGCTGGATGCTGCAGTTTTTGCAAGACACCACCTTGCAGTCCCAGTGCTCTGAGGCCCCACAGGTGAGGCACAAGTCAGGGTCACACTCCCGCACTGCCAGATAGCAAGGACACTGCTTGGTATTGCATTGAGTTTTACAGCGACAACCGGGAAAACGGTTCTGGCCTGAGTGGGGAGATGGGCATTGTTAGGAGGCAGGTCCACACCGACGGAGGCCAGACTCAGGGGCAAAACAGACAGACGGTTCCTTCCCCTGAACATCTGGCCTTTCCCCCTTAGACAATGAAGTACCTCCTTCAGGGCTCAGAAGAAAGTTCGACTGGTAAATTTCTTGCCATGTAAACATGAAAAACTGAATCGGATCCACAGAACCCACATACAAAAGCCAGGCATAGCAGCACCTATGCGCTTGTACCCCCAGTGCTGGGAAGCCAGCGACAATGGAATCCTGGCGCTCACTAACTAGACAGCCTTACCCTAATAAGCAAGCCCTTAGTTCCAGTGAGAGATCCCACCTAAAAAAAGGCCAGTTAAGTGGCTCCTGAGGAACGACACCCAAGGCTGACCTCTGGCCGCACATGCACATACATGCACACGCACCAGCGTACTTACACAGATACACACATTACAAACTAATTCCCAACATTCGATAGACAAGAGAGCAGGTGTGACTATTTGGTGTCACCTGGAGATTCCCCAACAGGATTCCCCTCTCATTCCTGTTGACAGAATTTAGAAGCAAGGTGGAGAGAACCCTAGAGAAAATGAATCAGTGCTTTTCACAGTAAATCCTCATCAAAACAAGTATCATTTTGAGAAGCGAATGCATCCGCTCTGCCGCCTCCATCCGCAGCCCTGCCCAGCGCCGGCACTTATCTGCTGTGGCTAAGATCACTATCTGTTCCCTGTGAGGCGACAATCACAGCAGCCTGGGCCCTGCCTCGTGTAAGCCCAGGGGCTGCCAGCAACTGCACAGTCCGAAGCAGGAAAGGTGAGCTGGGTACTTTTCTGCTGACCCCCGACTCTTACCAGATAATATGTAAGCATGTATATGTGTACACAATTATTTTTTAGGTTTATTTATATTTTATGTATGTAAAACATACATACATAAAATATAATATACACTTACAGATTTATTTATATTTTATGAGTGTATGTGTATGCCTGCTTCTTTTTTTTTTTTTTTTGGTTTGATTTTGTGTCCTGGAACTTGCTCTGTAGACCAGACTGGCCTTGAATGCACAGAGATTCACCTGCCTTTTAACTCCTGAATGTGGGGTTAAAGGTGTGTGCCTGCTTATTTATGTGCAACACATGCAGCAGTATCCATAGAGGCCAGAAGGTGGCGTTAGATTCACCCTGAGCTATAGTTACAGGTAGCTGTGAGAGTGCTAGGAACAGAACCCAGGTTTTCTGCTTTTAACTGCTGAGACATCTCTCCAGCCCCCGCATACTTACTTTTTAATTTTAATTATATGCATGTGTCTATCTGTGGGTGAGTATGCACACCTGAGTGCAGGAGCCCTTGGAGGCCAAAACATGGCATCAGATCCCTTGGAGCTAAAGCTGTATTTCCTTATAAACTGCCTGATATGGGTGCTGGGAATTGAACTAGGGTTTTCTACAAGAACAGTATTGCACTTTTACCCATCCCAGCTCCTACTAAGAGATAGACTCCTCGGCTAAGTATGGTGTGGTACACGGCTTTAATCTCAACACTCAGGAGGCAGAGGCAGGTATATCTCTGTGAATTTGAGGCCATCCAGGACTGTGCAGTAAAACCCTGTCTCAATACAAAACAACAACAAAATAAATTCCAGCTAATATGGAAATGTTGAAATGAAGGCTCTTTACCCTGCTCAATTAATGTATGATAAAAAATGTGTTCTAAAGAACTCTAGCTGGGGTAGGTATAGACAGAGTGCTTCCCTTGCAAGTACAAGATCAGAGAACAGAACCCTAGAACCACAACCAATCAGTCTTTAGCTATTAAATAAACACGAAGAATTCTCTATGGGTCCAGTGTGATGGCACACACCTGTAATTTCAGCGGTTAGGTTAGGGACAGGAGAATCAGGAGTTCATCGTCTGGGCCTGAGTTATCAAAAACTCTCAAAATAATTCTGTGTGTATTTTAGGTAAGAGGACAGACAACACAGAAATCAGTGCTTTCCTTCCATTATGTGGTTCCAGGGATCTAACCCCGGCTTCCTGGCAAGTTTGTTTTGCTGCCTTTACCAGCCGAACCACCTCACCGGACCTCAGTTTTCTTTTTTTTCCTTTATCCTCCTCTCTCTCAAGTTTTCTATTTTGAGGCAGGATTTTAGTGTAGTTTCAAGCGACCCACCTGCCTCTTTCTCCCAAGGCTAGGTACTACTGTATCCAGCTAAGCAAATCTGGAGGTGGTGGGGGTTGTTGAAACATGGTAGCACAGGTTGGTCTTGAATTCTGCTCCTCCTGCCTCGGATTCCTACAGTGGATCCAGACCTAGTTAGTTACACACTACCACACTCAACCCATATAACATTTTTTTCCACTTTTATTTTTATTTATGTATGTGTGTATGTCAAGTGTGTGTGGATGCCGGAGGATAGAAGGTGTCGTATTTCCTGCAGCCAAAATTACAGGTGGTTGTGAGCTGCCTGACATGGATGCTGGGAACCAAACTCAGGTCCTCTGGAAGAGCAGAAAGTGCTTTTAACCACTGAGCCCGCTCTCCAGTTCCAACACTTTTAAAAACAGCATCCTAAAGAGGAGACTGCGAGTGCACCTTAGGAAAGCTTCTGCTTCTCACTTCTCATAGCTGGAAAAGGTGGCGCATACCTGTAATCTCAGCTATCTAAGCCGGTGGACAAATGAAAATACAGAAAGGGGTGGCGGAGGGAGAGAGTAAGCCTAGGACTTGGAGTGCTTTTATAAAGTAGAAAAGGGGTTAGAGAGATGGCTCAGCAGCAAGGGGAACTGACTGCTCCTCCAGAGGGCCTGTGATTTATTCCCAGCACCCACACAGTGGCTCAAGATGGTCTGTGACTCCAGTTTTGGGAATCTGACTCCCTTTTCTGACCTCCTTGGACAACAGGTATGCCCACAGTGCAGACATACATGCAGGCAAAATACTTATATACATAAAATAATAAAATGTCTTAAAATTAAAAACAGTACCAACCAATTCCCACAAGTATTCCAGATGGCTCACACCTCCCTTCCCTGTGGGATGCCTGAAGCACAGCAAAGGGATAGCAAAGGCCTACAGGCAGCAATGGGGCAGGAGGGAGCCCGGACACTCAAAGGCCACCACTTTGGTAGATGATGGTGAAAGCAGGGTGCTCTTACAGTCTGGGCTGCACTGGCAGAACTTCTCACAGAAATTCTGGGTCATGATGCAGGGGCAGGTGCTGTCACAGGGACGGTCCGGGTGGTCACAGGGTTGGTAGTTATACACCTGTGTAGAAGAGTTATCTAGAAGAGAGTAGAGAAGGACACTATGACCAGGCTCCCTTGATGCTCTACCCTCCGAATGTTCCAATGCCTCAAGTCAAAGCAGGCTTGTCCTAACGTGACCTTGGACACACTGAGCACCTGATGAGGTGGCTGACCCCCGTACACAAACATGTGAGGTTTCTGCTTTGAGGGCAGGGTATGGAGATGGCCTGAGATAACAAGGTACCTACTCTAAACATGAAAAGAGGTCTGGCACTGGCAAACAGCACACTAGGAAACTCAGAGACCACAAGGCCGTAAGTTTATCTCCTGAGAGGGTATCTCAGCTGTAGCCACTGGCTCAGCCCTTGAGATGCTGCAAAGAAATCTGCAATCTGCAGAAGCAGCCAGGGTCAACTGGAGAGCTATAGGTGTGGCAAGGTGATAACCACAGGATGAGGTCTCAGTCTGAACTGTGTGTGTGTGTGTGTGTGTGTGTGTGTGTGTGTGTGTGTGTGAGCATGCGCGCATGTGTACACATGCGGGATGAAGCCCATCACCCTGAACGTGCTGATCACATACTCTACTCTGATCTATCCCCCATCTTTCTTCAACTGAACTTACCTTTCTTCAGCTGAATTTTCCTGCAGTGTGCGGCCCACAACCTAGGTGAAAAAGAGAGCCAGGATAGGTCTGCGTCGCTGTCCTCTGTAGATGCAGACAAATGACAGGGTGCCCTGCTCTGCGGGACAGTCTGACGACTGCGAGGAACCTTTCTAGAGTTCCTTAGCAGGAGGCACCTACCCTGGTAAGCAGAATCTAGAGCCTGCTTAACAAAGCGAAACTCACAAAGTTGTCTCTTATCACACTATTGCTTCTTCCTCTTCCTGCCTTCTCCCCTTTGCCAGGCAGAGCTCTAAGCTGCCAGGTGGGAAAGGCTTTCAGTGAGAAAACTGACAGGGAAGAATGACAGGAATTCCTTTGCAACTGGAGCTAGAGCCACCTCCTTTCTCTGGTTGGTAATACACATCAGGGAATGATTTCATTTTTCAGACAAGTTCTTACTATGTAGACCAGGCTGGCCTTGAACTCACAGAGGCAGAGCTGCCTCTCCCTCTCAAGTACTGGAACTAACCGTGCACAGCTGTTAATTTTCTTTAACTTTCAATCGATAAACACTGTTATGTAACTCTGAAAAATAACACATATAAACATATAAAGAAAAGGAACAAGCCAGGCAATGGGGGCGCACCCAGCACTTGTGAGGCAGAAGCAGGTGGATCTCAGTGAGTTCAAAGTCAGCTGGGTCTACACACTGAGTTCCAGGATAGCCAGGGCTACACAGAGAAATCCTGTGTCAGAAAACAAAAACAAAAACAAAACAAAACAACAAAAAAAAAGGAACAAATTCCTCAAAGTTGGTAAGTGGGGATGATGGTCAACGCCCAAGAAGGGGAAATAATTTTAGTGTATAGCTACAGCCCCCACGTACTACTGGCGAGAAACTCAGAAGAAAAGTCAGACAGTAGCTCGAGAGTCCTCAGCGTGGGCAACAAGGAGGGGCTGGCCCTCGTCACAGATCCTCAGGGAGTGCTGAGGACACTGGCTGCCATCTGAGTGTCCCAATAGGATGGGCAGGCTCTGCCCAGTGCAGTGAGTGGCAGGAGGGGGGCAAGGGCGACACCGAGGGGAGGGCAGACCACAGACAACCCAGCCAGCAGAGTGTGTTGTCAGCCTTGCCTGTGTTTCCTTTTCTTCTTCTGGGAAGGGTTCATGAGCTCATCTGTTGGCAGCTTCAGGATAAGTGCCTCCTTGACAGCAAACTGAAAGACCTGGAAGAGAAACCAACCGGACCTGTCACACTGCTGGGGCCAGGTGACCAGGCAGGTGACTGGGCAGGTGCTGGACTTGTGAAGGATCTGGGCTTCACAAACAGCTAACTGGGCATCTTTTTAGTCAGGGAGAAGCAGGGTGCGGCTGGGGTCACTGGCTCTGAAGGTTTACTTAGACTCAGGAGGCAGAATTTCTAAACACGGCACTGCTGCCCACCGTCACTGGTTTCCATCCTCCACTCTTCAGGCAGAGCAAGTGGCTAAAGTAGCTCTACCTTTTTTTCAGGAAGGGAACTGCAGTTGCTGAGTGCTGCCTGATGGGAAGGGTGTCACTGGGCTAAGCACTAGCTCCCTCTGTTGGCAGAAAGGTAGCAGACCCCTGCTGTCCATCACGGCAGCACTTCAGCAAGGCTTCATCCTTTATAGCATTTATTTTTTGTTTCCTTTCCCTCTCTTCTCTATTTATCCTCTTTTGGACTATGGAGCCTTCTGATATCCTGCAAAAACTATAAACAGTATGAGGAAAACATTCCTTTAAAAAACACATAAATTCTACAGACTTTTAGGTTAAGGAACCTGTGCTGTGGGGTGGCAAGATGGCTCAACAGGAAAAGCTACTGCCAGGCAACCGTGATGACCTGAATTCAGTCCACAGATCCTATTGTTTAAGGAAAGGACCAGCTCCCAAAAGCTGTTCTCTGCCCTCCAAGAACTGCTATGGCACATGCACATCACATACTATACACCACACACAAACACAAATACACATGCACACACACACACACACACACACACACAAGTAATAATAAAATTTTAAAAAGAAGCCATGTTGCGAGCAAACAGATATGGGCTCCGAAATGGAAGTGCCAATCTCTTCTGCTCATAATTCTCTTCACTTGTCACACAAAGGAGTATGAAACAGGTTCTCAACCCCTTCTGTAATACCAGGCCTAGTAATGCTCGAGAATGTGCTCCTAGCAAAAGACCAGAGACCTGCAGAAGCCAGGGAGCCATGTGACCAAGGATCTGGCACTGGGCCCTTCTCACTGGACAGACTGGCTCAGGCACCTGACTCTCAACTCTGGTCTGTACTCCTCTCGTCACCTTTTCTTCTGAAGAATTTCACTACATTTTCATTTATCCGCGCTATATGCACGTGTGTGTTTGTGTAGGCATGTGTGCACTGCAGTAGAAATACGAAGGTTGGAAGACTACTTTCAACAGGTGGTTCTTTCCTAATGTGTGGGTCCTGGGGAATCGAACTTGGGTCATCATGCGCCTTTACCTGCAGAGCCATCTTAACTGTCTGCAGTCTTTTCGTGCCTCTGGAACATCAGTGGCTATTGTCAAACTGCAAAACCAGGGATGTTATGAGAGAGAAGGCTGAGGTCTGCACCCAGGTTGGGGGTGGCAATTAGAAAACCCAGTGATAGGAAACCTGTAATAAAGCATGTGAGGAAGGGCTTGGTGTGGAGGCACACACTTTTAATCCTAGCACTTGGGAGACAGAAGCAAGTGAATCTCTGAGTTCAATGCCATGCTAGTCTACACAGTAACCTCTATACCAGTCAAATCTGCTTCAGAAAATATGCATATGCATATACACACATTCTCTCCCTCTCTCTCTCCCTCCTTCTCTCTCTCTCTCTCTCTCTCTCTCTCTCTCTCTCTCTCTCTCTCTCTCTCTCTCATACACACACACACACACACACACACACACGGCACAAGGCAAGGAAGAGAGCAGATGGTTTGTGATCAAGGCCTCTCCATGATCTAGAAGGAGAGATGTACAAGACCCTGAATCAAGACACTTTCTGGACACAGCCTGCTAAGATGGTAGCAGAGATGGGCAGTAAGGAAAGGAGCGCCCACACCCACCCTGCTGCTCCCAGGAAGTACCTGCTTGCAAGTCTTTGTTCCCAGAAGCCTGGCTATTGAGCAGAAATTGTTGAAGTAGGTGCCATGGAAGACGCGGAAAAGAGATTCTTCAGCCCCAGTCCACTCCACAGGCTCTGAGGGGGCTTCCACAACACAGAGCTGAGGTGGGGCTGGACTGGCTTTCTGTTTCGTGGGGGTCTGACAGCGAGAGTTAGCCTCTGGGCAAGGGAGGAAAACATAAAGGTGTGGAATGCAGCTGCTGGCCCCGTGTTGGAGCACATCATTCTAATCGGAATGGAAACATCAGCCGTTCCATTCCACGGACACACTCCTGTAAATCCAGGCAGTCAGCAGGATCAGAACAAATATGAGGCTAGCTCGGCCTACACAATGTGAGTGCGCTCTCGTGCTCTTGGGTGTGTGTGTGTGTGTGTGTGACTTTCATTGTTTCCAGGTAAATTGGTAGAAAGAGAGTTTTTTCCTTTTTTGGTTTTTCAAGACAGGTTTTCTCTGTATAGTACTGGCTGTCCTGGAACTCACTCTGTAGACCAGGCTGGCCTCAAACCCAGAGACCCACCTGCCTCTGCCTCCTGAGTGTTAGGATTAAAGGTATGCATTACTACCACCACCCGGCAAGAATTAACAGTTTCTAAAAGGTATAAATATTAAGAGCTGGACACTGACCCTGGTCATTTCTTTACCTGAAGAGCTGGAGGCCCAGTCATTGCCTGTGTCCCTGTCACTGTCTCCTTCTTTAGTCTCAGACATAGCAGAGGCAGATGTATTGGAGCAGGATGCACTGACCACATGGTGCCTTCGCCGGCGGCGCCCAGAGCACTTGGACCGAGGGTTATGGAGCATGGCATACTCCTTTGCTCCTTCCTGTGGTGAACATATTACAGGTAGGAAACAGGGACAGGCACAGGCCGCCATCACAAAGCTTCATCTATAATGGAACTTTGGTTTTATCTGTGCCATGTAAGTGTGAGCAGATTATGAAAGTAGCCAAACATCCACAAACATGGAAACACACATTTTCACAAAAGAAGTGCCATAGAATCTTGAAAGATACAATCTATACATCTTCAGCTTTGAGTGATATATGAAATTCATTCACTGTTAGTTATCTGGGATTAAAGAACATCTCCTACAGATGAAACAAGGGTCAGAGGGGATGAAACCTGCTGAAACTTGCTGAAACTTGTTCCATGTTCTAGGGTAGATACATGATTCAGGCTCCTTTCCCTAGGTCACTGCTTTTCACATGTGACCACAAAGCCTGTTTCAGTACACACATGTGCAATCTCTGGATTAGATTGTAATCACGGTTTAATGTAGAAGCTTCTCCCTAAATCTACATATGAGACTTTGAAGAATGCATAAACTAAAACTCAGCCTGGTCACCTGGTTCCTACAGATGTCTACCTGTTCCTTCTGTGACAGCACACACCCACCTACTCCATTAGGTCAAACACACAGCACTGGCTGCTTACATTCCATGTCTTCCTCTTCCTCTTTTTTCCAGTGCTGGGACATGAAGTCAAGGCTTTGTACATGAAGACAAGTGTTCTACCACTGAGATACATTCGAGCCCTATAAACAATTAGCCCAAAGTACTGCTTACCATAAATAAAACCAAGGCTACGGAGCTAACTTCTGAGAATCCTAGGATCGAAGAATAAGGCAACCAACGCTCTGAGAGAAGAACTACTAAGTACAGAATATGGATCATCTCACAAGACTGAACTTCCAAAAAGAAGTTGCAAGGGCGCTGGGCAGTGGTGGGGCACACCTTTAATCTCAGCAGAGGCAGGTGGATCTCTGTGACTTTAAGGCCAGCCTGGTCTACAAAGAGAGTTCCAGGACAGGCTCCAAAGCTACACAGAGAAACCCTGTCTCAAAAAACCAACCAAAAAACAAAAAAAAGGTGCAAGGGCTAGACACCAGCACTTGGGAGGCAGAGGCAGGCAGATCTCTGGGAGTTTGAGGCCGGTGTGGTTTGCAGAATGAGTTCCCTGCCAGCACGGGAAACATAGTGAGTCCTTGTCTCAAAACAAACGCGAAAAGAAGAAATGAATGATGGAATTATTTGAGGTAAAAACAATAAATAGCAAACAGCCAAATATGGTTTCTGACCCCATTTCATGAGATGATATGAGTCTGGAAATGAAATCTAAATAGATAGGCTAGGGATGTGGCTCACTGGAAGAAACATACGTAGTAAGTAGGATGCCTTGGACCTAATCCCCAACTCCCCACACATATCCAGATAAAGACAGAAAAATACTTCATGTCCAGGAAGGTCTCTTTCAATTTCTTTATACATTAAAAAATGTTCTTTGCGAGCTGAGTGCAAGCCTGACGTGGTGGTGACCCCAGTGTACAGAAGCAGAGACAGAAAATCAGAACTTTCAGGGCTAACCTCATCTACATGAGTCTAGAGCTATACAAAACACTGCCTCAGAAAACTAGCTTTCCCTCACACCAACACTCCAAAAAAGGTGGAGGCATGGTGGTGCATGCCTATAATTCCAGCATTTGGGAGGCTGAAGCAGGCTCCTGAGCTCAGGCCAGCCTGAGCCATATTTGAGACTAGCCTGAAAAAAAAATGGTCTTACTATAAAAAGCGAAACTGAGCTGGGAAAAGCTCAGTGTTGGAGCACTTGCCTAGCCTAGCATGCATAGGACCCAAGTTCAATTCTCAGCACTGTAAAAAAAAAAAAAAAAAAAAAAAAAAAGTTGAAGAAAAAGATTTACAAGCATTGGTTTCTCTCCAGACTGCTTAAATCCTCTGCCTTCCACTGAGGCCTTTAACTGGTAAACAAGTGAGTTCTCAGCTAACGCTCTGAAGCCTTGCTTTGGCCAGGCTAGACATCTTGTTATGATAATACAGTCTGTAAGGGAAACACGAGCTGAGGGAAGAGAGCCCAGCGCGTTTGAATGTGTGCATCTGGCTATCGAAGTGGAACAGACATGTGCGGGGTCTTTGAATGGCGACTCTGAGAAGGATGACGCCCTGTCGAGGGCTAAATGTTGACATTACATTGGGGAAAGACCTGGAATAATTAAAAAAGCATGGGCTATGGATTTAGATCAAGGCCTGAATTCCAAAAATGTTATAAGTATTAACTTTATTAATAAACTGTGCAAAATATGTGACTTTTATAACCCCTAACTTCTTCCACTTTGGGGAGCTGCCATGAGGATTAACAGACAATGCATGGTAGGGGGCAGCAGAGGGCTTGATACAGGGGAGGACTTAAGGCCTGAGTTGGAGAAAGTTAATTCATTTTGCTATAACTAGACAGCCCACTTGAGATGAGCAACAAGTAACGTTTGCTGCCATGTCCCTTCTGTTACCCTGCTAAAGATGTTCCCGAAGGCACGTGGCTTTCCACTGCGGTTTTAGCGATGGCAGAAACTGTATCTAGGTACACACATCCTTTGTCTGAGCTCAACCTATTATGTGGAAAGCTGACTAGTGACCCTCCTCTGGGTGTTGTTCTGACTAGTACTATACCCCACCCACCCCCTCTCCAAGGTTACCTCGAGCAATTAATCATCTCACTGTAGACTAACAGAACCCAAGAATATCTGCTGCCCTTCAGATAACACTGGTATATATAAAATTTCCTATTATTGTTCATCATCTCACACAAATCATGTAGACTGCTGAGGTTTAAAAGCAGTATGTCCGGGCAGGTGCTTTACTATACAAGCACTTGAGTTCCACCCCTAGGACTCACATAGTCGGAGAGAACCAATGCCCCAAATTCTCCTCTGACCTCCATACGTTCTATGGCACACACAGAGTAAATGACTGAAATGTATCTGCCTTCAGAACTACAGAAACAAGCCTCAGAAGACCGTGACCACTGAGACATGCCAGACAGCGAGAACAGGACACAGGCCCCAAATGACTAATTCCTCACTGAGCACACATCCTCCTGTTACTGCTTTCCACCCATACAAGCCCTCTGTGCTTCCGAGGGTCCTAATGTGGGACCCTTGGCCACCTCCATTATAAGTGAAGACTTGCTCTTTTGTTTCCAGCCACTCCAACCCAAATAATCACACAGAAACTATATTAATTAAAACACCATTTGGCCAATGACTCAGGCATATTTCTAGCTAGCTCTTACATCCTAAATTAACTCATTTCTATTCATCTGTGTATCGCTACAAGGCTATGGCCTGTTCTGGCATCTTTCTCCTTCAGCAGTTACATGGTGTCTCCTTGACTCCACCTACTCTCTTTCTACATCTCTGTTCAGATTTCCTGCCACCAATGATGTCTGGCTACCCCTTCAGCACATACTTCACCATGTCAAAGCCTTCTGTTTCCCAATCCTCCATCTTTGCCCCCACTTAGCGTTTAGTAGCCAGAATTAACGAAGGCAGGAAATGAACGGAGGCTGGTAGGAGAGAAGTGAACGGGTCCCCTTCTCAGGAGCTGTCCTTGGGAGTCACTTTTACTTCCCTTTCCCTTTACATCTGCAGTTACTTTACCCTCCTCTGCCCAACATTCTAAATCCTAAAGGTTAAGATGCTAACTGCTAAATACTCTTGCTTTGCAGAATACCTGGGACAGATAACATTATTTATCTGTTTAGCACTGGGCATCGTCTCACAAAAACTGTGTGGGTGACTCTGAAGGTTGGAAGCACTATAATTACCTATGTAACTAACTCTATAGATGGGTAATCAGGAGGCTGAAGGCTACGGAGATGTGCCAGTCAGAGAAAAAAGGAAGACATTGCCTGAATGACAAAGATCCTAGCAAGTATATGGCCTTCCTGCCCACTCCTTCTTCCCCTCCCTGTAAGTCCTCTGTGTCCCTGAGTTCCCTGAGATGTTTTTCTCTTTTTTAAATAAAGTTTTACTAAGACAGCATTTCCTTTAAACCAGTACTACACAGAAACGCTGTGTGAGGACCAAGCAGATGTGGATCCATACTATAACAAATCCATTCTCCTGAGATACAGGATGATTTATGCAGCCACAAAAGGCCTGTCCATCAGAGAGGGTCATGTGGTTGGACACAAGAATCAATCCCTTCATGTGTTCTTCTTCCTATGGTTATAAGCATTTACAGAGTCAACAAAAAAAGACAGCATGTACATATAGGGCATGGACACACACGTGGACACAAACACACACACACTTTACTCCATTTTTTTTTTTTCTTTGATGGTGCTGGAGTCAAGCCCAAGTACCCCAGCACTGACACACATGTACAGCTCTCTTTGTTCCAAATGTAACAATAGTCTCTGACTAAGCAGGTGATATTTAGAGCAGAAAAGCCTTTATTAATGTTCATCCAATCTTACTCCATTACCCTTACAGGAAGACTACACCATCCTACTATGTCTGGGGAGCTCCTTAAGACTTGTGCAGTGCTGTGAACTGAATCACTTAGCTTGTGTTCCCAGACACAGAAAGTTCAAGTTCATTTCCTGCTCAACTTTAAACAGTGTTAACACTGCCAGAACAGCTTAAAAACCTACCAGCAAAAGGAAGCAGTCTGTGCCACAGGGTTCTGGTTCAATCCTGATTTCTTTGTTCTTGCGTTTATACACATTAGGAGTGGCATGGAAAGCTGAAAAACAGAAAGCTGTAGTGTTTCCAAGGCTCCATCCGTTTGATAAAAGAGGGAGCAGGAAAACTGAGTTAGGAAGTTATGGCAGGTGTTGAACTCATATAAAAGGTGACCGGCAAAGTACACAAAATTTAGTTCTGATATCACCATAATCCTTTCAAAGCCAGAGAGGCACCAAGGGAGACTCATGGTTGATTATTAGGTTGTACCTATCATGCAAACCACAACAGACTGTCACTGAACAAATAGACAGAACCGGCCCTCTGTAAAGCCCTCACCAGAGCAGGAGCTGGGAGCAAAGCAGGGGGGGGAGCTGGGGTGCAGTGGGAGGAGGGGAACACTTCAAACAGTGTAGCCGCACTCACGGTGGAGGAAGCAGTCGTATTTAAAGCAGCGCCGGCAGAAAAGGGTATGGAAAGAGTGCAGAGACTGCTCCCGCTGCACTGACTTGGCGTTGGGGCCATCGATGTTGGGTGTGCACTGAGGGGGAAGAGCATTGGGGTCTGACATCTCCGTCAGCTCTCGATACCTGTAAGAGAGGAGAGAATTCCTCTCGGGAACCTGTTTCCGCTGTAGCAAGGGGGTTGTCATCCAGGTCTGGTGGCCAAGGGAGGAAGGGTGGTTTTTACAGGCTTGGTGGGGTAGGATAACCAAGTGGGTACACCACTATAATTCTGCAGGGCTGGGCATAAGTATCAAAGTAAGGAGGAGGCGGCGCTGGAGTACAGCTCTGGAGTAAGTACCCAGAAGGAGAGAGCAAAATTTCTGCCCAGATGTCCTCAGAATCTGTCACAGCATGATCCCTAATATAGCAGGACACTGAGAGGTAAGTGAGCAACAAAGTGTAGGCAAACCGTGGCTCACTTATCATCAACAGGGCTTTTTATTAATCAAACAAACAAACCAACCAAGCTTGGACAGGAACTGGTCCACAGCCCTGGCGAAAGCTCAAGCGGAGCAGCTGTCCCTACCTCTCCTTCATGTCATCGGGGACGCCATTCTCAGGGAACATTGAAGCAATGGCACTGAAGATCATGTCATTTGGAAACTGCTTCTTGGAGTTCTTTTTGTTGCCTGAATTGGAAAGGACAGTAAATGCCTGAGTGCAGACAGAGCTATCTGAATTTTTCTCTTTGTCACAGCACAATGACAAGAGCTGCTGGGCTCAGCCAAATATCCACTTATTGATAACAGAGCCTGTGGTCCCTGTTAGAACCCAGAAGGGAAGAGGAGCTTTGTGAAGAGCTGAAGAGAGATGGATCACACCATAACATCGGTGCTGAAGAACAACACTGGTACTGAACGTTTTCATAGGAAGATACTATCCCTCGACATACAACTAAATAACAGTGTAATTCAGTAATTCAATTTCAGATTTTTCTTTTGCCACTTTTACATTTGTGGGATTCTAGGTGTGTATTACTATGTATATGGGTGCATGCTTGTATATGTGGGCACATGTGTGGGGTGCACATGTATCTGCAGGTCCTGCGGCTAATGTCTGGAATCAATTTCCTCTATTGCTCTTCCACCTTATCACTAGTCCAGAGTTTGTGAACATAGTCTCCCCAGCCAGTTTGTCCTGGGGATCCCCTGACTGCACCTTCGAAGGCTGAAATTACAGACCCATCCTGCATCTACATGGATGCTGGGGATCTGGACTCTGGTCCTCATGCTTGCAGAGCAAGAACTTGAACCACTGAGCTATCTCCACAGTCCAGTAATACTAAATTAAATACTAGTAACATGGAAAATATTCGTAAAATTAAATTAAGAAGATAAAAGTTTGTATCATGTACCCATACAATCTCAATTTTGTATGAGCATGCTGATTTATATATGTACAATTTAAAATCTACAAGGAACTGAAAATCTGATTATTCCTATGTAACAAGATTGTAGTGTAATTTTATTTTCTCCTTTATACCTTCCCAGATTTTCCAAACACATTAGAATTAGAAACTAATAGCAGTGGTTATTCTAGAAGATTTTTTTCTCCTTCAGCAAGTTCACAGCCAGCTGAAGCTATCAGTTAATGACTATATTTCTCCTTTAAGTGGACCAATGAGAATCATAAATGGTCCTTAAAGAGCAATATGCTTTTAAGTTTTTCCTTCTTCCCTGTCCTTGACAATTTCAAAACAGTCTGTGGAAGCAGAGCTATGCACCTTCCATGGCATGGCGTTTCCGCTTTCTTGTTACTGGCAGATCTTCTTTGCTGTCATCTTGCTTCCCATCGGAGGTGTCATTGTGCCCTTCCTCTTCATCATCTGAGTACTGGTTGAGGGCATCTACCAGCTCCAGAAAGACAGCATCACTGATCAGAACAGACCCAGGGATCATCTCTAAAACACAAGGATAAAAGTGAGCGTTGGTCACCTCATATCCCATTCACTTTCCTACGTAGTTTTTTTTCTTTCCTTCCTTTTAAGACAGGGTCTTGTCAGGTGTGGTGGTGCCTTTAATTTCAGCACTTGGGAGGCAAACTCCATGAGTTTGAGGCCAGCCTAGTCCATATAGAGAGACCCTGTCTCAAAAAACAAACAAACAAATAAAAAAAAATAGACAGGTTCTCCTGTACCCCAAGCTAGCCTTGAGTGCTGGGATTCCAGGTGTGTATCACCATATCTGGTTTCACACAGTGCAAGTCCTATCAATGCAGGCACAATCCCAGCATTTAGCAGGCTTTCTGACACTGACTCCTGAGATCGAGGGATGTACCTTTATCATTTGATTAGCTCTAACAACTGCAACAGTTAGCTGGCTAGTGAAAACTCAGAGATTTTATTTTTATTGGAATATTTCATATCTGTGGTCACTGTTAACAATGTGTTTATGATTCAAAAATCTCAACAGCAAGCTGGGCACGCACACACATCCTTTTTTTTTTTTTTTTTTTGATTTTTGAGCCAGGGTTTCTCTGTAGCTTTTTTTTTTTTTAAGATTTATTTATTTATTTTGTTTACAGTGTTCTGTCTGCATGTGTGACTGCAGGCCAGAAGAGGGCACCAGATATCATTACAGATGGTTGTGAGTCACCATGTGGTTGCTGGGAATTGAACTCAGGACCTTTGGAAGAGCAGTCAGTGCTCTTAACCTCTGAGTCATCTTTCCAGACCTCTCTGTAGCTTTGGAGCCTGTCCTGGAACTAGTTCTTGTAGACCAGGGCTGGCCTCGAACTCACAGAGATCCGCCTGCCTCTCCCTCCCGAGTATTGGGATTAAAGGCATGCACCACCACTGACCGGCTGGGCACACACCTTTAATTCCAACATTCAGGAGGCAGAGGCAGGCAGATCTCAAAGTGAGTTCCGGATAGCCAGGGCAGTTAAATAAAGAAACCCTGTCTCCAAACAACAAACAACAAAAAAAGTGTGCCAACAATCCCGAGCAAAAAATAAAAGCAAGGGGCTGGAGAGATGGCTCAGAGGTTAAGAGCACTGACTACTACTCTTCCAGAGATCCTGAGTTCAATACCCAGCAACCACATGGTGGCTCACAACCATCTGTAATGAGATCTGGTGCCCTCTTCTGGCCTGCAGGCATACATGCAGACAGAACACTGTATACATAATAAATAAATAAATAAATAAATAAAAATAAAAGCAAAGTGAAAATTCACTTGGTTTGCATCAACAGTGACTTCTCTTAATCAAGACCGCACTTTTCCACAAAATCATACCTCATGGTTCTACTGCAAGAATGGCAAGAATGTATTTGAACACTAGGGGGTGCTGTGGATGTACAATACATTTGAAGGTTAGAAAATAGCACCCGAAATTTTCAAGAGTTGGTAGGGCTATAGTCTGACAAATTCATGGGGAGTCCCTCCTCGTCACACTCTATCTTTAATAGTGAGGACTGAACTCAGGACTGTGGACGGGCTCGGCATACCCTCTACCACTGAGTTATACACCCAGTCTTTCTGATTTGCAACAAGGTCTCACTAAGTTGCCCAGTCTGGCATTGAACTTCCTCTGTTAGCCTTAAGCAGACTTCGAATCTGCAATCCTCCTGCCGCAGCCTCCTGAATAGCTGGGATTACTGTGCCACCATGCCCAGATCCTCTTCCTATTTGTTATTCACTGATAACCTTTTCTAGAATTAAAATTAAGAGCTAGCAGCTGGGTAGTGGTGGCAAACACCTTTAATCCTAGGACTCATGAGGCAGAGAAAGGCAGATTTCTGTTGAGTTAAAGGCCAGCCTGGTCTACAAGAGCTAGTTTCAGGACAGGCTCCAAAGCTACAGAGAAACCCTGTCTCGAAAAACAGAAAACAAAACAAAAAAACCCAAAAACTAAGAGCTGGCAAGATGGCTCACTGGGTAAAGGCCGCCAAGCCTGATGACCTGAGCTCAATCCCTAGCACCCACATGGTAGGAGAAAATCTACTCTGACCTCCACACCCATACTGTGGCATGTGAGAGCTGCACCCCAAAAATAAATGTTTTAAAACAAAATTTAAAAAGGATTACAGTAGGGGGCTGGATAAATCCCTCAGAAGTTAAGAGGACCAGCCCAGAGGACTCAGGTCCCAGCACCCACATGGCTGCTCCCAACCTTCTGTAACTTGAGTTCAAGGATTCACTGCCTTCTGGCCTCCGTGGACACTGCATGACATGGTGCACAGATACAGACACAGGCAAATAAAACAAAAATAAATCTCAAAAGAATTACAACTAAGTTCAAATGCTTTGCTTTTATAAAATGAGGATATCTAAGTCAATTTCTGAGCAATCCAGAGGATGCCTGATCAAAGTGGTATGACAGAGGAGATGCTCAAGCTGGCCTCTGAGAAAGGGAAATACGTGAGAAACAAAATGGCCTCTGTTGGACTCACGGAAAAGGTCAAAGATTAAATTCACGGGGGCTGGAGAGATGGCTCAGTGGTTAAGAGCATTGCCTGCTCTTCCAAAGGTCCTGAGTTCAATTCCCAGCAACTATATGGTGGCTCACAACCATGAAATGAGATCTGGTGCCCTCTTCTGGTCTGCAGCACACAGACAGAATATTGTATACATAATAAATAAATAAATAATTAAAAAAAAAAGATTAAATTCACTTGTTCAACAAACACTCTCCTAGCCACTGATTACTAGGTAATTATTTTGGTGACCCAGCTCCTTCTGCAATTTAACTGGGGTTTTAAACATGAAGTTCTAATCCCAAATCACATCCTGACACTGGAAGGTTCTTTAGCATGAGTCCCCAGGGATGGTAACACAGCAAAGGCAACACCATGCCGGGAAAGTCTTCCCCCGGCGACCCCGCACCACTACCTTCTTCCCCATGAACTTTGCCATCGTAGTTATTGATCAGCTCCTCGATGAAGGTCTCATCTTCTTCTTTCACCTCGTCACCCATGTACGGAATATTGCACAAAACCGTCTCATCTTCCACCTGCAGAAAACCAGACTGAGTCACGCTGCAAGTCACCCTGTCTCTCCTTTCCTATCCAATGGAACATTTGCTGGGCTGTTCTTTCTTGGCTTCCTAGTCTCCTGAAAAAAACCTCTGTAGACACAGACTTTCAAGGTACTTTAAAGACTAGCCTTTTTGTTTTGCCAACAAAACCTCAAACAAAAGGGACAACAGCACTCTTAGGGGAAGGAACAGTTTAATCAATATTAATGAATAATACTAAAAAAGAGAAGGGTGTTCAGCAGAGAATGGAGACATATGCCAAAGCTAAGCACACACTCTATCATTAAGTTACACCCAGGGCCAACCCAGTCATCCTTAAATCCCCAAGGATCAGGTAAAATCACTCCCAAGTTTTATCTGAGAGATGATTCCCTCTTGTAGAGCTGTGACCTAGCTGGAGACAGGATAAAGGACTGAATGAAGGCACCATTACCCACAGCCACCTCTGTTCTCTTGGTTGCCTTCATAGCACCTTGCCATTAGAGGATTCCAAAAGACCTGCTCCAACAGCAGAGCCGACAGTCTGCTTAAGCCTCAAGTGTCTGATTCAGCCATATTTAACTGTGACTAGTATTACAAAGTTAGGTTAAAGTAGTAAGAAAATTAGGAGTATTGTTTTATCATGTTAATTAAAGAAAAAAAAAGTAGCAGAGGTTTTCGTTTGGTTGGTTGGTTTTTGGTTCTTTCGAAACAGGGTTTCTCTGTAACAGCCCTGGTTTTCCTGGGACTTGCTCTGTCAACCAAGCCTGTCTCAAATTCACAGAGATCTGCCTGCTTTTGCTTCTTTAGTGGTGGGATTAAAGGAGTGCGCTACCATGCCCAGCCCAGAAGTATGTTTTAAAGAGCGCCAAAATCTAAGAGGATAGAGCAACCTGCAGTGATTGTGTGTGCTGCACACATGCAAGTGTGCATGCATGTGAGATACATATATGTGGAGGTGAAGGATAACTTGTGAAGAGTCAGTTCTTTACTTCCCCCACGTGGGTCCTGGCGATACAACTCAGGCTGACAGGCAGGTGGCAGGTGCCTGTACCTGCTGAGGCTCTCAGTGGCCTGTAATGGATATTATTTTAGAGTGAGTTACAATAACGCTCTGCTCTGGAGGTTCAAGCTTTGTGGAATGCCCTGACAATCTTCAGAGACTCACACAGACCAGCATGAAATGAGAATACAGTTTATACAACTGCCACGGTGTTTCCAACACATACCATGAAGTTCTGCTGGAGAGGGGACCAGGAATACATGATGGGAACCAGCGCAACAGTGTTCAGAGACCTCATCAACATGTTCTGGTTGGCGAAACCCGGGAAAATGCTCTCTATGGTACACTGAAAGAAAAGCAGTGACAAAGAGAAGGAATGTAAGCACCCAAGTCAACAGAATCAGCTGTGAGCCTGCTGAGGGCTCCATGCCTATGATCCCAGCACCGAGACAGGAGAATTGCTGTGTGTTTAAGGTTAGGCTAGGCTACACGGTGAGTTTCAGGTCAGGCTGGGCTACAAAGCAAAACCAATAAAAACAAAACTATAAGAGACACCCTGTAAAGCCAGGCAATTATGGCACATGCCTTTAATTTGAGCATTCAGGAGGCAGAGGCAGAGGCAGGTGGATCTCTGAGTTTGAGGCCAGCCTGGTCTACAGACTGAGTTTCAGGACAACCAGAGCTACACAAAGAATCCTGTCTTGGAGAGGAAAGAGAGAGAGAGAGAGAGAGAGAGAGACAGAGACAGAGACAGAGACAGACAGACAGACAGACAAAGCTTCTTATATGAAGGGAATTGTGGTAAATTCATATTTTGGTTATGAAACAGACTTTTTGTGCTGTGTTTACTCAAGGAATAGGAAAGAAGAAATAAGCCTGAAAGTGATCATATTTGTGGCTCATTTCTGATTCTTTTATAATATATCTACACTCTTCGGGGGACTGTTTAGAGCTGGTGAATTGTGGTAAGGGATCAGAGTTACACAGAGAGAACTTGTCTTGAAAAAGTAAAAAAAAGGGGGGGGGGGAGACTGTAGCTTCCTTCCAAAAAGATCCTGATGGTTTCTATATTTTCCTTCCCTTAGGGGCAAGATTACAGACATGTGTCTCACCCCAGTTACATGCAGAGAGACCCTAGGTTTCAGACGCCTAAGCAAGCACTCTACTGAGTCACACTACATCGCTGAGTTCTTTTAAATCTTTTTAGATTTATTTTGAATTATGTACTTGAGTGTGTATGTCTATACATGGGTGCAAATCAGTGTGGGTGTCTGCAGAGACTAGAAGTATCAGATCCCTGGAGCTAAAGTTACAGGGGTTGGGAGTCACTGAAGTGGGTTCTGGGAAGTGAACTCAGGGACTCTGCATGAGCAGTATGTGCTCTTAACCACTGAGACATGTTTCTAAAGTCTTCTAAGCTATCAAGCTGGTAAACGGTGTTGGCAGTAGCTCCTAAAGGGAACCTTCAAACTGACGACCTGTGGGAAGCAGGAGCCGTCTCCTCCTATTCACATCTGTGTCCCTCAGAGTTCAGTCCGATGCTTGCCATACTCAACAGATGCTCACTTCAGCCAAAGTGTGGGTCTCCTAAAGGACCCCTCAAGTCCTAGGTCTTGAGATCAGGACCTTTTTCTAAAAGATCTGAATTTTGAATATAGCTGAATAGGTGATGGGGCCTTCGCATGAAGAAGTAAAGTGGTCTACAAATCAGAGTCATGTCTGGTTTAGAGAATGATCATTGGTCTTATTATACTATTGGAGTTTTGTACTTAAAAATATTACCAGGCTGTCAAGGTGGCTCATTAGGTAAAGACGCTGGCCACCAAATTGGTGACCTAAGTTCAACCACCAGAACCCACATGTGGAAGAGGAGAACTGACTTTTATGCATGACGACAAGCACATGCATACACACACAAACACATATATGAGCAAAAATGAAAAGTAATGCCTTTTTAAGAAGCTAGAATGCTTTCTGGTTGTTTGATTTTTAAGAAAGGGTTTCTCTGTGTAGCTCTGGCTGTTCTAGAACTTGTTCTATATACCAGGCTGCCCTCCAACTCACAGAGCTCCACCTACCTCTGCCTACTGAGTGCTTGAATTAAAGGCGTGCACCACCACTGTCCAGTTACTTTTTTCTTTTAAGGACAGGCTGTCAAGTGGCCAGGGTGACTTCAAGCTAACTGTGTAGCTGTGGCCAACCTCAAACTCCTTATTCTCATGCTTCTACCTCCTGAATTAGGCTGTGAAAGCATTGCCACTATGTCCAGCTAGAATGTACTATTTAATAAAATAACAAATGTATTTGTTCACAGTACGCAGTCCCTCTGGTAAGCACACTTCTCTCCCTTACCTTGGCAATCGTTTCCTAGTATCTAAGTACATTAGGCACAAATAGAATATCATCTAGCTTGGACACAACACCCAAGACAACAGACAGTAAATGTTTTGTTTTTCTATGAAAAAGCCACAATTATATCCAAAAATTGAGGAGGACAATAGTCAAAATGGTCAATTTTCAATGTATATTTATAACTTCATGTCCAAAGAGAAAGGAGGGCCAGCTTAACACCCCAAAAGTACCTTTTTGAGAAAAGGGTGTCCACTCACAGGCTTCATTGGCTGAACGGGCTGCACTCGAAGTTTCTTCCATTCTTCATTGAGGATCTGGGTTTTTTCTTGAACCTTTGCAAAATTTGCCACATACAAAGCCTAGCAAAGCCAAGGAAAAGACTATCAAGAGTCAACGCAGGCCTCAGAGGAGAAACCCCAGAGCCCGTACTTTGGAAAAATGCACAGAGCATACAATCTTGCTCTTGGGACCCATTTTTACCTTTGCACCCATATTTGCCTGAAGCCGTTTGAGCTGCCGAAGCCGCATATACTCGGATTTCACTTTTCTTTTCCAGTAGGTGATGCATTTGGAAGTTGGGGGACTTGCTATATCCATTTTCCTGCACTCAGAGAGACAGATAGGACACACAGCACTTGATTACATGGAAAGGAAAATATTCTCTAACTCAATGAATAAGGTCAATTATGTGTCTATTCTCATTAAATTTATGTTTAAAAATGTACATCTGAAAACCCAAAATATGTGAGTTTAAAATTTCAACTGAAAATAGTGAAAAATGTGAGCACCTATCATCCTTTAGTGACGGTTTTACACCTAGTCCTGGAGCCACATGGTGTGGTTCAGTCTCAGAGATCCATTTAACGTGTGTGACTCTAGGTTCTAGCCTCAGCACTGCAACAGAAACCAAAAGACTGTAGGGTATTACAGTGAATGTAATCTCATCACTTGGGAGACAGCAGGAGAATCAGGAGTTCAAGGCTGGCCTGTTCCACACAGCAAAACTGTCTCAAAAAATCAAAACTGAATGAAGCCAGGCAGTGGTGGCGCACGTCTTTAATCCCAGCACTCAGGAAGCAGAGGCAGGCGGATCTCTGTGAATGTAAGGCCAGCCTGCTCTACAAAGTGAGTTTCAGGACAGCTAAGGCTATACAGAAAAATCTGGTATTGAAAAACAAAAACAAAAACAAACAAACAACTAAAAATAGTAACAAGAAACAAAACTGAGGATGACGCTCAGTGGCAGAATCCTTGCCTGGCAAAAACAAGACCCTGAGTTCAATACTCAGGCAAAGGCAATCAATACGGCTGCCTCACAGTTATTAGGAACTTATTTATTTAGTTATTTATTTTGGACACATGGATGGATGCCTAGTCACTAAATTCAAAATATTTACGGATGTATTTTTATCACTTTTAATTACATATATGTATGTGTCTGTGCATGTGCTAGTGCCTGCGTTTTTCAGAGTATTCAGACTCTAAGCTGGAGTCACAAGCAGTTGTGAATAGCCTGATACGAATGCTGGAGCCAAACCTATTCCTGTTAGAGTTACAAGCACAATTAGCTACCTGCAACTCCAGTTCCAGGGGATCCAACACCCTCTTCTGGCCTCCAAGGCAAAGACACGCAGGCAAAACATTCATACACATAAATAAATAAATCTCTTAAAAAGAAAAGAGGAAATTTTTTTATGATTTATATTTTTTTGTGCACTGACGTTTGGGTCTGATTGAAGATGTCAGATTCCCTGGAACTGGATGGAACTAGAGTTACAGACAGTTGTAAGTTGCCATGTTGGTGCTGGGAATTGACACCAGGTCCTCTAGCAGACCAGCCAGAGCTCTTAACAGCTGAGCCATCTCTCCAGCCCCAAAGAGGGGAGGAATGTTTTAACCAAATCCAAGTTCATCTCACAAGTTCATTAGAAGATCTGCCTACAGTACAAACTGTCTAAACTACACCACGACAACAGAATAATCTGATCTGCAAATCAGCAGCAGACCTACAGACACTACTACACTGTAACTTTTTCTGAGGGGTAGGGGTTGAACTACAGTTGAATATTTAGAGGATTTAGTGTGATATGCTCTACTTACCTCTCGGAATGCAGCTTGAAATGTTGGATTTTATAATGTGCCTCTGTTCTTCAAATGAACTGCAAGACCTAAGGGTAAAAGAAGCTTTCAGCTTTGCAAGAGAATAAAAACTGAATTTACTGAATCAGTGCAGCATACTCCCCCAGAACTAGAAGACTTCAGGGTCTCTGCTACCATTCTGCATATTAAATCAAGTCGTAAAAATGTTTGGCACCTTTTGTTTTGTTTTGGTTTTGGAGACAGTGTTTCTCTGTATATCAGTTCAGGCTGTCCCAGAACTGGCTTGTAGACCAGGAGCCTTGAAATCACAGAGAGCCACCTGCCTCTGCCTCCTGAGTGCTGAGATTAAAGGCTACCACCACCCAGCTAGATGCTTGAAACTAATTAGAAAGTCACTTGTATTCAAAATTCTATCCTCCTTGGTCGAGAGTTAGCTCTGCTCTTGCAAAGGACCTCCACAGACACCAAACACACATGGTGCATATACATACATGCAGGCAAAACCACCATACACATGAAAGAAATTTTTTATTAAAAAAATTCTATCCTTCCAATGATATGTTTTTCCATAATCCTCAAGCTTCTAATTTCTTACCTAATTTTTAAGCTTAGCCAGCAAGTAGACCTAAAACATTAAATTTATGTACAAGTCAATAAAATCTAATCTTACTCTAATATTAACTAGCTAAGCTTGCTAGAGACCTACTTCTTTTTTCTAAGATTTAGTTATTTTCATTTTATGTGTATGACTGTTTTTTCTACAAGTATGTATATGCATCATGTGTGTGCACTATCCAGAAAGGGCAACCTTGCTTCTTGGAGGTCATCCTGGACACCGTCTCAAAAAATACATCAAATAAAAAAGTGCTGGGATTAAAGGTGTGCATCAATACAAATAATGCTAGTAGTCGTTCTACTATTTTGTGTATGCTTGTAATTTTTATTTTCAAGGTTTTCTATTTAATTTCCAACTATGTATGTGGGGTTGCGGTTGTACATGTGCATGTGGTACCCACAGAGGACAAAAGGAGACAGATCCCTGGAGCTGGAGTTACAGGTGGTTGTGAGCCACCTGTGGCTTGGGTTTAGGTGACTGAATTCAGGTCCTCCAAAAGGGTTGTTAGTGTTCTTAACCACGGCACCATCTTGCCTGCCCTTTAAGAGTTATTTCTATTTATGGGTCTGTGTGAGTACACACAAAAGGTGTGCAGGTCCTCAAGGAGTTTTGGGTCCTCTGGAGCTGGAGTTCCAAGTGAACATAAGTCACCCAATGTGAGTGCTGGGAGCCAAACTCAAGTCCTCTTCAAGAGCAGAATGCATCTCTGTAGTCCCAGGCAAAATTTAAAGCCAATAATGTCTTATTTATTTATTTATTTATTATGTATACAATATTCTGTTCAAGTCCTCTTCAAGAGCAGCATGCATCTCTTTAGTCCCAGGCAAAATTTAAAGCCAATAATGTCTTATTTATTTATTTATTTATTTATTATGTATACAATATTCTGTCTGTGTGTATGTCTGCAAGCCAGAAGACGGCACCAGACCTCATTACAGATGGTTGTGAGCCACCATGTGGTTGCCGGGAATTGAACTCAGGACCTTTGGAAGAGCAGGCAATGCTCTTAACCACTGAGCCATCTCTCCAACCCCCTATTTATTTATTTTCAAAACAGGGTTTCTTTGTGTAGTCCTAGCTGTTCTGGAACTAGCTCTGGAGACCAGGCTGGCCTCAAATTCACAAGAGATCCACCTGTCTCTGTCTTTCTGTCTTCCGAGTGCTGGGATTAAAGGGATGTGCCACCACCAACCTGCTAAATCAATAAAATTTTATTTAAGGATTTTACATAAGGATTTTACATTGTGATTCCCCCCTTCCTACTTCTCATGAAGTTCACTATAGTCTCTTAAAGTTCAAAAATTTCCCAAATCACCTTTTTTGTTTTGTTGTTTGAGACAGGGTCTCTCTTGCAGCCCTGGCTGACCTACAACTTATTATGTGAATCAGGCTGGCCCTGACCTTAGATCTGCTTGCCTCTGCCTCCTAAAGGCTGGGATTAAAGAGGCATGTGTAAAGAAGCCAAACAGCACATGATTTTCAAGTTTGAGTTTCTTTTATCTCTAGCTGAATTATGGACATACTGACGACAACTGTAGAGTTCTCATCTGCAATCTCCAGGATCTAATTTCTTAAAGGCATTGATTTCAGGACAGCTTGACTGCTGGTTCTCAACTGTTGACATCATATGTTGATCTACTTTTTTTGGTTTTGTTTTTTTGAGACAAAAATCTCACATAATCCAGGCTGCCCTTGAACTCCCTATGTAGCTAAGGGTGACTTTGAGTTCCACATACTTCTGCCTCCACCTCTCAGGTGTAGGGATTATAAACGTGAGTCATCACACGTGGTTTATCTCTTCTGCCCTGAACAAACTAAGTAACAGCCTGCTCCAGAAACTGAAAAACTACTTCATAGTAGACGGGACTGGCTAACTCGGAAACCCTAGACCATCTCTACTGAGACACCAAAGCCTCCTTTACAAAAGTAGTTTTCTCATTGTTTTTATTCTTCAGCCATCTTTCCTCCCCTCCTGAACCCATCCTCTATCAAAAACAACCACAAAAGGCCTGGAGAGATGGCTCAGTGGTCAAGAGCATTGCCTGCTCTTCCAAAGGTCCTGAGTTCAATTCCCAGCAACCACATGGTGGCTCCCAATCATCTGTAATGGGGTCTGGTGCCCTCTTCTGGCCTGCAGACACACACAGAGAATATTATACACATAATAAATATAAAAAACAACAACAAAGACAGGTCTTGTTTTGTAACCCAGGTTGGCTTTGAACTCAAGATTTTTCCAAAGTAGCCTTCCAAGTGTAAGGATTATAGGAACAAACACTCCGTACTTTGAAATAGTCAGCTCAGAACAGACCACCACTGGAGATCAGTAATGGGAAGAACTTACTGGACCAAGGCTGCTGACAGTGCTTACTTACAGTGGTGGTAATGTGAGAGTGGGAGCGCTGGCTGTGGTGCCAGGGGATAGGGGTGGGTGGGAGCGCTGGCTGTGGTGCCAGGGGGTAGGGGTGGGGGCGCTGGCTGTGGTGCCAGGGGTGGGTGGGGGTGATGGCTGTGGTGCCAGGGGGTTGGGGATAGGAGTGATGGTTGTGGTGCCAGGCGGTAGGGGTGGGAGCGATGATTGTAGTAATGATGGTATATTGTTTAGATTTCTTAGAGGAAATGGTCACAGAAAAATGCAGTATTTCCAATAAGGAAGAGGCCGTAACTGAAATGTTATCTCCTACATACAGTCCGTTAAGAGATGACAGTAATAGATTGATCCAACAATTAAGTTAACACTTCTAATTTTTGTCAAGTGTTTTATTTGGCAAGGAGTATACACACGCACATGAAAATTCCCCTAAGTTTTAACTAATCATTATGCAAAATAAATCACACTTCCTCCTTTTACAATTTATGTGCTATCTGAGTGTCCATGGGCCAGTATTTATTTCACTTGGCTTCTTAACGGGTCTTCTATCTTTCTAAACGTTTTTTGGCAGATGACTCCTCACAGAATGTAGAAAGAAATGGAAAATACTGTACGGGAACATAGGTATGACAGAGAAACACAAAACACTCGAGAGGGCTGGAGAGCTGCTCAGCAGTTAAGAGCACTGGCTGCTGTTCAAAAGGACCCAAGTCCTATTCCCAGAGCCCACATGGTTCACAACCATCTCTAAGGCCAGTCCCAGGACATCTGCTGCCCTCTTCTGGCCTGCACCACACAAAGCACCCATACACATAAAATAAATATAAAATTAAAAACAAAACACAACACTTGAAGTACAGCTACACGATAGCATAGCAGCTGGACTGGACTTAGTGGTTATCACAACAAAGTCAAAAAGAAAAAGAAAAGCAAATGAACAATTGAGCATTTGGAACAGGTTTGGAGATTAATGGTGTCATCCACCTTAGGCAAAGGAGATAGTGCATTAAAAATAATGTTTCTATTAGTGTTTTCTATAGGTATTTACATAAGTCAATCACCACTTATAGTTCAGTTAGGTATTAGAAGCCTTTCATTATTGTCATTGCACACAGAAGGCAATCCAAAACATACTCTAGTTGGGGCTCAAATCATATAATGAATGTCAGCTCCGGAGGAAAACTCAACAAAGAACAGCATTTCAATCAGATGCACAAAGAACCCAGCATATTAATGCAAATGAAACACAATAAAGGGCTAGAGCCATGGCTCAGCAGCTAAGACCATTTGCTGCCTTTTTTTGTTTGGTTGGTTTTTGAAGACAGGGTTTCTCAGTGTAGTCTTAGCTGTCCTGAAACTCACAGAGACCAGTCCTGCCTCTGCCTCTTGAGTGTGGGAATTAAAGGCGTGCACACGCCCTGCCCCCCTCCACCCCATCATCCGCTGCTTTTTCAGAGATCCTGAGTTCCGTTCCCAGCACCCACAACCACCTCTAACTCCAGCTCCAGGAGATCTGACGCCCTCTTCTGGCCTCCAAGGACACCTGCACTCGCACGCACACACAAACAGTTAAAAATAAAAATAAATCTTAGCTGTCACATTGCAGGTAGGAATACAACGTTTGTAAAGGTGCTTGCTGCCAAGCCTGACAACCCAAGTTCCACCATGGAACCAACATGGTGGAGAGAGAAAACTACTGCAGAAAGATGCCCTCTGACCTCAAGAGCGCACACAAAGAAAAACAAGCGGCAAAGTGAAACATATGGTTACCACACAACCTGCCACAGAAGAAAAATGAAACACATACCCCTGCAAAGCCCACGTCTGGCCCTTCACTATTTTTTTTTAAAGATTTATTTATTTATTATGTATACATCATTCTGCCTCCATCTATGCCCGCACGCCAGAGGAGGGCACCAGATCTCATTACAGATGGTTGTGAGCCACCATGTGATTGCTGGGAATTGAACTCAGGACCTCTGGAAGAGCAGTCAGTGCTCTTAACCGCTGAGTCATCTCTCCAGCCCCCCCTCCCTTCACTATTTTAATAATAATCTAGTTCATAAGCAAAGTAAGCACGGCTTTGGAGCCATACAGCACTACAGCTTTTAAATTTTTTCATCTTGTTTTTAATTAATATAAATTTTATTTATGGTTGGTCTACATGTATGTGTATGTGCCATGGGAGAGCCTGGTGCCCTAAGAATTCATGAGACAGTGTTGGATACCTTGAAACTGGAGTTATGGCCTATGTGGGTCCTAGGAACCAAATCAGGAGCCTCTACAAAAGCAACAAACACTCTTAACAGCTGAGCCATCTCTCCAGCCCCTTCTTCTCTCATTCTCAATTCATAATGGAAATGGGAAGTAGGGTTAAACCTACCCTGCACAGAACCCGTCTGTGTGTGTGTGTGTGTGTGTGTGTGTGTGCGCGCGCGCGTGTTCTGGAGTCATTCTGGTGATTCTCAAATTTTATTAACATTCGTATGAAAATTACCCCCAAGAGAAGGAACACAATAGAACAGAACCTTCAATTGTGATAGTAAACACATTTTGCATTTATCCAGATGTGTCCAACCTGTGGCCCAAAGGTTGTCGGCATCCCAGGAATAGCTATGGATGCAACTCAACATGTTTCTAGACGACAGTGTCTAACACCATGACGTTCATCTACTTCTCCAAAGTAATTACATATGATGAGGCTAGTTACTGAGAACAGGCCTCTATTGTTACTTTTGAAAAATAGGATCTCGTGAGCACAAGGCCAGTCTAGTCTACAGAGTGAGTTCCAGGACAGCCAGGACTACACAGAGAAACCCTGCCTCAAAAAAAAAAAAAAAGAAAGAAAGAAAAGGAAAAAAAAAGAAACCCAAGACTCTAAGGACTGGAGTACTGGGGTCCCAAATGATGACCTACTGAGACAAAAAGCAGGAACCTGACACATACATGCACAAAAAGAAAACAAACACAATAATCTGGGGCTTTACAGAATGGAAGCATTTTTTTAGCAGCAGGCTTGGGTCTGTTTGTTTTTTGAAGTGCTGGGGATCAAATCCAGGAGCTGGGCACTCTAACACAGACCTCCGGTCCCTGCCAGTCTTTCCTTCCCGAGTTACCTCCAATCTCACACTATAAAGCACCACTGCACAAGGCTTTCTGAAAGTAAGATTTCAACGTGAATTCCTGGCTCCCCAGTCCAGCGCTATTTCAAAGAGCAGGGCTGTAACCAGCATCATGGAGAGGTATTTGACACTTCAGTTTGAAAGCGGTGCTTTCAGCGTCAAGTTGCGTGACTGGCCTACATGTGCCTGTCAGTGGCAGAACTGGGAACACATATTTTCTCATTCTCTATGTACTCAACACACGGTGTAGCAGGCACTCAACAGTACTATTTTTGGCACTTGGGGTGCAAGGGTAAGTAAAACACACAAACATCTCTTTAGGTTGATTCATAAGGTCTGTAATACACATAGCAAGCATAAACCTTCTTTTTAAATTTTATTTATTATGTATATAGTGTTCTGGGTACAAAATCTTATTATAGATGGTTGTGAGCCATCATGTGGTTGCTGGGAATTGAACTCAGGACCTCCGGAACAACAGTCAGTTCTCTTAACCTCTGAGCCATCTCTCCAGCCCATTCCATTTTTTTTTTTTAAAGTTTGTTTGTTTTCATGAAAGGATTGTTCTGCATGACAGCCCTGGCTGTCCTGAACATCTGTGTAGACCAAGCTGGTCTGGAACTCAAGAGATCTACTTGCCTCCGCCTCCCAAATGCTGGGATCAAAGGGTTGCGTGATGAGACCCAGCCCCAAACATAAATCTTGACAATAACATTATTGCATTTTTTTTCTTTTGAGACAAGTTCTCACTATAATGCTCTGGTTATCCTTGAACTGGCATTTGTCTGCCTCTGCCACAGACCATCAGTGCTGGGATTAAAGGTGTGCACACCATATCCCATTCAATGCTGCATTTTTACAGATGGTTCTTCCATGTTTACATATTTTTGTGGTTGTGTTGAGACAGGGTTTTATGAAGGCCAGGCTAGCCTTAACAAGGCTGGCCTTGAACTCTTACGCCTCCTTCGGTTCAAGTGCAGGGATTCTAGGCCCGCATCATCACAACCAGATTTCACGTTTCTATGCTATTAAATTCTTTTCTCCTAACATACACCTGGTCTCATGGAAGCTGATTGTCTCCTGTGCGGTGTCACGCCTGGGTTTCCACGGCTGAAAATAGGTTTCTCAAAAATAACAAAGTTCTGGCAGAGTTCATAGCTTCTCGGGCTGGAAAAACATTCAATACCCCTTCCTTATCTCCCATTCCCCAAAGCTAACATCCATCTGCATCTGCATCCGTTTTGTTCTTTGTGCTCCACCACCTACATCATCTCAGTGGTTATTTTTTCACCAAAATAAGTTCATCCCACAGGCTGGAAGGATGGCTGAGCGGTTAAGAACACTTGTTGCTCTTGCAAAGAACACGGGTTCAGTTCCCTGCACCACCATGGTACATAACTTCCAATTCCAAAGGATTCGATGCCCTCTTCTTATCTCTGGTACCAGGCACACACGTAGTGCACACACAAACACACACACAGGCAAAACCTTCACGCACGTAAAATAATAAAACAGATTCCTTTAAAGTTTTGTTCCACATTTACTTCCTGACAAGTATGTTCCAAATACAACACCTTGCCTTTTATATTCAGGGCATGTTCATCTAGATCGTTTGATTCTCCAGAGAATTCTGGGGACGGGAGAAATAACCCCAGTTTGATGGTGAATCTTCACTCAAACCCGGAACTGGTGGGAGGCGAATTAGACCAGCGACGAGCTCCGGTTGCAAGATGCTGTGGAGGCGCCGCGCGACCCTGGGAATCTCTAACCCCTACACTTGGGCGCCTTAAGAGCCTCGCTCACCTCGCCGTCGTCTCGGCCTGGCCAACCCCTCCTCAACATCACCCAAAGCCAGCGCAAGCTCAACCCGGGCCTCTGGCCCTCCTCGCGACTAGAGTCAGGGTGCGCGGCAGGCGCCACGACCCACCCAGGCTCCAGCGAGCAACACCAGCCGGGCCCGCCCCCGGCGCGCCTCCTCCGCAACGCGGCCCCCAGCAGCCCAGCACGCGCTTGCCCGGGTGCCAGCACACTCGCGACGGCACCCTTCATCGCGCTCCCCCCCGGGCCAGGTAATGGTGTGGCCCTCGGCTTCCTCTCAGTTCCCTCATTCCTCCGCCTCTTCTGCCCTGGGAACCCGGCGCCGCAGCACGCAGAGACCGAGCCCCACCGCCCAGCCCGGGCTTGTTTACTCACTTACCCTCCATCCTGAGACGCAGGAACCCGCCGCTAGGACGCCTGCGCGCTGCGGCCACGCCCCTGCGCCGCGGCCACGCCCCGCGCACTCCCCCCCCCCCTCCTTGGCGCGTGCGCATTCAGCGCGTGGGTCACCTGGGCTCCCTTCTTCGCAGGTGTGTATTTGGCTAAGTTCGTGCTGCGCTAGCCCGACACGTTCCTAGGTGGCGCTGTCAGAGGAAAGCAAATCATCCTGAAACCACGGATACCTTTTTGAAGACGTTATTCAGCAGAGCACCATCCCCGACCGTTTAGACAAGTCATCTTAAGTTTTTAAAGCCAGCCTAAAATGTCTTCATTCTGATGCCTCCCATCTACCTACACACACCCCACAAATACCAATGGATTCTAAGTTCTTGTTTTATTCCTACTTGATTGCCCTATTTCTGTCAGTCTCCCCTTCACTTAAAAATATATAACCTTGTATCAAAATATTTCCCCACAGATCTGGAGCGTTGGATCAGGGTTAAGACCTCTGCTTTTCTAGAGGACCCAGGTTCAATTCCCAGTACCCACAGTACCCAGGTTCACAGCCATTTGTAATTCCAGGCTCATGGGTTTCAACACCTTCTCCTGGCCTCTAGTTAGGGGCACACAAGTGATGCACAGACATACAGGAAAGCAAAATACTACAAATATATTAAAGGCTGGGCTTAAAGGCATGCATCGCTACATCTAGAGTCAGTAATTTCTTTTAAACCTCTCTAGAAGATTTTTTTTCGAGACAGGATTTTTCTGTGTAGTTTTGGAGCCTGTCCTGGAACTCCCTCTGTCCTGGAAATCACAGAGATCCACCTGCCTCTGCCTCTAGAGTGCTGGGATCAAAGGCATGTGCCACCAATTTATCTTGTATTTGCAACTTGCAAGGGTATTCTCTTTTATTTCTGGTGCCCTCTGTATATGTGGATCTCAAACTCGGATCATACCAAGATTATCTGGAGAATGTGAATAACTAAAGAGGCCTGCCCCCCTCCCATGCAAAAAATCTGATAATTAGTCTCTGTGTAGCTTTGGAGCTTGTCCTGGAACTCACTCTGTACACCAGGCTGGTCTCGAAATCACAGAGATCCACCTGCCTCTGCCTCTAGAGTGCTGAGATTAAAGATGTGCACCACCTGGCGAAGATGCTTAATATTATATAAGAGGGCTTTCAGAGGTTTAAAAACATTTGAACTAATTAGAGCGTGGAGCCAAGTGAGAACCATTGCATTTATAATTGGTGAAGTGTTGCCAGAGACAGAATCTTTTGTCATAGGAACGATAGGAATGAGATTGAGCCAAATGTGCAAGAAGTTTCACGGAACTTCAACTCATGAGCAGAAAGGGTGCAACACTGACCAGAGAGATCAGACATCTCCCCGAACAAAGAGAGGAATACGTGCCTGTTGATTTGCTGGGGTGGGCTGACAGGCCAGCCTCTTCCAGCCTGGAGGACTTCAGGTGCTTAAGCTGGTACAGCTGCAGGAAGAGCAAGAGGCCAAGATCAAAGAAAACATATGCCAAGCTTTTAACAGTGAGCAAGCTAAGCAAGGAGCCTTAGTTTATTTGCTTTCGGTCCTCTTGTGGCAGAACCTAACTTTTCTCAAAATAATGTGAGTTATCTAAAGAGCTGTTCAGAAGATCGGAACATCAAAGAGACTAGTGAGAGATGTGGGCCCATCAACACAGTGATAACTGGAGCCAAGGGGAGGGGCCTCGCCTTAGGAGGTGTGCCGAGAAAACAGCGGATATGAAAGGAAGAAAAACTTGGGTTGAGAGGGAAATTGACAACAGGGATGTTTAAGCTGACCTCGAACTCACAGAGCTCAGCCGGCTCTGCCTTCCAAATGCTGAAATTAAAGAAGGGTGCCACCACTGCCTGGCTCGCAGATCCAATTTCCCCCTCTTTCTTACTCACAATAATCGGCACCGGACTAAGCACAGGTTTAGTAAACCTTGTCTGTAAGGACTAGGAAAACAACGTTCCGCCCCCTCCCCACCGTTATCAGTGAGTTATCAGTGGGTGTGCGGTTCTGAGAGGAAAATTTGCTTGCCAGTGGCCAGCGTGTTCCTCCTCCTTGTGGTAGGCCAGGTATTTTTCCTGAGACCAGGCACTTTCTCAGCTGACCCTGTTCCACCAGATACCATCAGTCAGCCTGCATTTGGCCAGCTCTCCTTCGGAACCTCTGCTTCCCCCGCCCCAAAGCCTTAGGTCTTTGTCTAGGTGGGGGATGGGGGGAACAACAACAACACAACAACTGTTGGCAGTGGTCAGCAGCTGGACCTTTGAAAGGCAAAACCAGGATCCCAGGCCCACTCTCCTCTCGGGCCCCACCCCCAGGAAGCTACGGAAAGAAAGGAATAACTGTCACTTTTGGCTTCTCGCTGCTCATCGTCCTCTTAAATTGGAGGCCTCTGGGGCCGAGAGAAACTGGACATAGTGTGCCGAGGAGTCTAAGAGGACGGGTTCTTTTTCTGAAAGTCCCCTATTGCGGAAAAATAAAATTATGTGTTTAATTTCTGAAACCTAATGCCTCATTTGCCTTGGCAGCCATTCTGCCGGGCTTGGCCGAGAGTCTGGCAACACAAGGAGACTGATTAATACCAGCTCAACTTGCTCCCTGGAGAAGAGTGTTATTTACTTGGCTATTTTCTCAAATCCTCTTTAATTTGCTTGTATTTCGGTCTAATCGTATTGGCTTTAACATGTTCTATCTCTGACCGCCGGCCCCAAGGAAGCCCAGGAGAGCGCCCTGCTCTGCTCTCTTGTCCCCTTCCCAAGGAGAGATCTTTGTTCAGCCGGGTGATTAGAAATGGCACATCACGTGTTCTGTTCCTTCTGGGAAGGGCAAGTTCTAAGTGTGCTTTTATGCCGTTACCCCTCAATCCCTGGTAGAAAAGAAGAGACGGGGCTTCTCAATAGGACTGCACTGTTCCTTTCGCCTTTCAAACTGAGTTCCGTTCCGCTGGCGACACCACCCCCACAGTCCATCCTTACCCTCCCTTGTGAAGCCCCCAGGGATATCGAATAACAAGTGTTGGAGGGGGACACAGAGGACCGTGGAAAGACTGGGCCCCAGCTTTCCCCAACAGGGAAGTGTAAACACAGCTGTGGAGATGGGAGCGAAGCGCCCTCCCTGCCAGAGTTCCCACCCAGAAGCAGGGAAAGGCCGCCCTGCAGTGAGGAACCAAACAGGAAAACAAAGCAAAGCACAGCCTAAACGCCCCGCAGGAAGGTCACTAGAAACTGGGGCTGCTGCCCAGGACGCGGTGTGACCAAGGGAACAGCCAGACCCCTCCCTGAATGCTTAGGGGCCAATACAGTTCCAAAGCGAGTGGAGGGCTGGACGTTATGGCGCCAGGGAACCATGGCTTGATTTTCGAAGCCTTTCCACTGCTGGACACTTTGTCCTCTGAGCTCAGAAAACCCACTTTCTGCCTTAGGTACTTAGCCTCTGGCCCCTAGTGACTTAGGGGTCATAAGAATGCATTTGATTCAGCAAGCAAGAGCAAGTCAACAATAAACCCTTGTCCACAGCGGTTAGAAACTTCAACTCTGAGCCTCCAAGCCAAAACATAAACAGGGCTCCTCAGCCTTTGTTAATTGCAAAATAAATAATTCCAGCAGGAAGAGATTGCCTCTTCGGGAAATTACTTGGTGGGGACATGGAGTCATGCCCTGATCCATGGTACACTGAAAGGTCCAATCCCACAACTGGGGTGCTGCTACCCATCAGACTGTCAGAGTTCAGCACCCTTAATGCAGGGCCTTGATCTCTCAGGACACACTTTTGGCACAGCCCCACCTGGGAAGTAGCTCTGGTCAGCTGGAGACCAAATGAGCTCTGCTTCCTTTCTGGCCATCAGGAGCCTCAACTGTTAAAGTGAAATTGAAGAGCTAGAAAAAAACAAAAACAAAGCAAAAAACCCACAAATGACAGCAGCCTACAAATATCAAACTCTGTATATGCCTGTCCTTATGCTAAGTGCTTTCTTTACAAGGCTGGTCTCATTTCATATAAAGTCAGACAGCGTTTCTCTGTGTAGCCCTGGCTGTCCTGGAACTCACTTTACAGACCAGACTGGCCTCGAACTCAGAGATCCACATACCTCTGCCTCCTGAGTGCTGGGATTAAAGGTGTGCGCCACCACCACCCAGTTTAGAGTCAGGGATATTCTTACTCTCATTTTACAGCTGAGGAAAATTGGGCATGATTCTAGAACTTTCTTCCAGGTCACGTAGCTATAAAGAAGTGTGGCCAGGATTTGTGCCTTCATTCTCCCTCCTTAGCCCATGCTCTAAACTTCTCTGGTCTACCTCCTCCCTCCTCTGAGGTCTTCTAACTCTGACGTCATGATTCTGGATCCACTCCCTGGCTTTCTGCTCTCACCAGTGGCGCCAGAAACTGAATCTATTAGGGGCTCCAGTCTGCTCCTCCAGAGGGAAACAGCTTAAAGTTAAGGGACTCCTCACTTCCTCTGTACTAAAGACGCCAACCAAAGCTAGACATTCCACAGACCCCCGTATCAGCAGGGAACAGTTTCTGTAGGAGACAAACAAATCCTAGCCAGGCAGGAAAGGGGAGTTCCCCTTGGCTGGGTGACTTCCCCTTTCTTTTTCCTGGTTTTATCAGTTTACCAGATCACCCCACTGATAGTATGGCATAGTATTGGTCCTTTGTAAACACACTGAGGTTAGGATGGGTCACCCAGCTTCATATCTCTTTTATTGTGCATAAATAAATAAAAGTAGAATATATAAGCCAGGCATGGCAGTTGAGTGTCTGTGATCCCAGTACAGGTAACTGAGGTATGAGACTTGCAGCCTGGCAGTAGTGGATTACCCCTCTAATACCAGTTCTCAGGATGCAGAGGCAGGCAGATCTCTGAGTTTGAGGCCAGCCTAGTCTACAAAGTGAGTTCAAGGACACCAGAGCTGTCCTCGAAACCCTCCGCTACAAGAAAAGCACATATTAATCTTCCAGATGAGCAGAGTTCAGTTCCCAGAACTCACATTAGGTGGTTCACAATAGCCTGTAACGCTAACTCCAGGGGTTGGACTTCCTTTCTGGCACCCCTAGACACTTGTATTCACATGCACATACCCAAACACACATACACAAGTGTGTGTGTGTGAGAGAGAGAGAGAGAAAGAGAAAGAGAGAGCGAGAGAGAGAGAGAAGAGAAGAATAAATCACATTTATTTAAACATTTAACAATTTGTTATGGTGAATTAAATTTATGTAACCCTTGGAAAATACCTGAAAAATAGACAATATTATTATCCCCATTTTCCAGAGAAGGACACTGAACTTAGAGAAGTTGCCATACGGTCCATGGCCTTATGGCAGTAAGGAGCGTTGAAATTCCAACCAGATTAAATCTGACTCCAAAATCTGCATTCTTTCCAATAAAGGGAGTATTATATAATGATATAAACACAATTATGAGACTGGAGAGACCCCAAAATATCTTAGAAATATAGTTGTTGTTATATTATTATCATATGTGGTACACATTATGGGTCACTTCTTTTTAGTTCTTTTTAAAACTTGCCATTTGTGAATTTACTTCATGAGAGAGGTTCTTGTGTACCACCGTCTGGCCTTGGTCTTGCTATGTCCCAGAAAATGACCTTGAATTTCTGCCTCCACCTCCCCAGTGCTGGGATTATAGCCGTACACCGCCACACCTGCTTCACCTAGTGCTGGAGATCACACCTAAGGCTCATTGCACACTAGATAAACACTCAACCGGCTGAGTGGGATCCCTGGTAACTTCTGCTCAGATTCATGCATGTTCACACAGTCTAGGGCCTTTGGTCAAACGCTGTGTGTGTGTTATCATACTGATCAGTGAGGTCCATCCCATTTGGCAGATATGATACACACATGGAAGGGTTAGGTGCCTTAAAAATAAAGCCCTTGGGCTGGAAAGATGGCTCAGAGGTTAAGAGCATTGCCTGCTCTTCCAAAGGTCCTGAGTTCAATTCCCAGCAATCACATGCTGGCTCACAACCATTTGTAATGAGGTCTGGTCCCTCTTCTGGCCTGCAGGCATACACACAGACAGAATATTGTATACATAATAAATAAATAAATATTTTTAAAAATAAATAAGGAAGGGGGCTGAAGAGATGGCTCAGTGGTTAAGAGCACTGGCTGCTCTTCCAGAGGTCCTGAGTTCAATTCCCAGGAACCACATGATGGCTCACAACCATCTGTAATAAGACCTGGCACCCTCCTCTGGCTTGCAGGTATATGTGGAGGCAGAATGTTGTATACATAATAAATAAATAAATCTTAAAAATAAATAAATAAATAAAGCTCTTCACAGGTAAATAAGCAATGGAGCTCGGATGCAAACCCACACCTAGTCGATGCCAAAGAGTATGCTTGCAACAACAAAGGCAACAGCAACAGCAGCAATAATAAACAATACACACTGGCAATGGCTAAGTGGTTTGTGTCTTATAACTTACTCATATGATCCCCTGTATTAGTTCCTTGTACATCGCTGTGAACATGACACCCGAGAGAACCAGCTTAAGGAACTAGGGATTTTATTTGGGTCATAGTTTCAAAGTTCCAGCTCATCACAGCAGAAAAGAAGGGACACAGAGACAGAGCAGCCCCGTCATGGTGGCTGGACTATGTGGCAGAGGCTGTTGACCTTATGGCAGAAGCAGAGAGAACCATAGAAACCATGGGCAGGAACAGATATAACATATATATCAAGGCCCTCTGCTAGTGACTTCCTCAATAATGTTTTATAATCGGAGCTTTCCTGTCCCGCAACCGCTCTCAAATAAGCACACAGAGGCTTAATATTATTAACTCCTTTAGTGATTTTTTTACTATAACCAATAACAATTTGTAACTAACCCCCCTTAAATAATAACAAACATTTATAACCAATATTTTCGGAACATGGGCATAATTCTCCAAACTACTTCCTGTTGATTAGGAGTGCTGATAATCTTTGGGGGACCCTGAGAAAATTTAGGATTATGGTCAAGTCCTCACTGGAGTATTTTGTGGGGCTGGAAGCTTTCTGGATGCAGGATCACTTGGGCAATCAGTTCCTTTCGGAGATTTCTCAGGGGCTCTTCCTCAATAAAATCTGATTTTTCTTAACCTGGAATGAATCCATAGCCACTCATTTCCTGTAGAAACAGAAACATAACATCTCCCTCAAGGTAACATATTTTTTGAGTTAAATTTTGAAATCAAGATAATTTTATTTTATTTTTTTAAAAATATTTATTTATTTATTAAGTAAACAATGTTCTTTCTGTGTGTATGCCCGCAGGCCAGAAGAGGGTACCAGATCCCCTTACAGATGGTTGTGAGCCACCATGTGGTTGCTGGGAATTGAACTCAGGACCTTTGGAAGAGCAGGCAATGCTCTTAACCTCTGAGCCATCTCTCCAGCCCCTCAAGATAATTTTAAAATATATAGGTTGATTTAATATAGCAGTTTCCACAATCTAAGGTGTCTGTCTCTTAACAATCATAAATTTTAAGGACAACACAATAATATACATAATCCAGACTCTCTGTGTATTTTCCATCTTTATGTGGCTTATCATAAATTTTTATTACCCTACTCCTTTTTAAAGGACTTTTTCTACCCTTTTTCTTTTCTCTCCCATGCCTGCAAATATCTTTTAGCACACTGTAAATGGTTTAGAAGGATTTTTTGTTTTTGTTTTTGTTTTTGTTTTTACTGAATCTGTCCTTATTGAGTATCTGTAACCTTTTCTGTCTACATGAGCAAAAAACCATTGCGCAACTTAGATCACAGTTTGCTGGTCCTGGCTCCTCCTCCTTGGTTCACTGAGACTCTAATCTCATGGTAGAGGCACATTTACTGCCAGCTCTGGTAGCTATGTTGATTTCCCCAACTCTGGGAAGTTTCTTGGTCCATGCCACCACTGAGTAGTGTGCTGCCTGCTGCTCACCATCACCATTTAAGTGTTTGGTAGTAGGGCCTCTTAAAAGATACACCCTGTTTTGCCACTAGCACCAAGCCAGAACGCTGCCTCTTAAAGAAGCTGACCAAGACGCCATGCTTGACTCCATTCTTATGTGTTTAGAATCCGTTTTTTAAGCTTTGTCAGGTTTTATGTGGAAATCTTGGTCCCACATTGGGTGTCATATACAATCAGGATTTTTCTGTCCTGTAGCTACTCTCAAATAAACACACTAAGGCTTAATTTATTTGTTATTAGTATTATTATTCTTAAATGCTCAGCCAATTGCACAGACTTATTACTAGCTAACTCTTACACTTAAATTAACCCATAATTCTATATAGACTTTGCTACATGCTCTGGTTCCTTTTCTCAGAATGGCATTCTCATCTTCCTTCTCTGCACTTGTCGCCAACTGACTCACGCTCAATCTCTTCCAACCCAGCTATCAGCCAATCAGCTTTTCAGTAGCAAATAAGAGTAATACATAATCATAGTAAAGAGTTGTTCTACAGCAGTGTTTCTAGAGAGGTCTAACTGAGGAGAGAAGAACAATTCTGAATGTGGCACCGTAGGCAGACTTTTCTTTCCTGTCAACCAGTTCCCCAATAACTGCACAGAAACTTGTCATTAATTTTATATGCTCGGCCAATAGTGCGGGCTTGTTACTAGCTAACTCTTGCATTTTAAATGAGTCCATATTTGATATCAATGCTCTGCCATGTAGCTAGGTACACAGCAAGTTTATCTCCTGCTTCCTCTGCATTTCCTGGCAACTTCCAAGAGACTCCTCCCTTTCTTCTTCCCACTCTCTGTCTGTCAGTCCCATCTAACCTCTGCCTGTCCAGCTATTGGTCAGTCAGCTTCTTTATTAAACCCATCACACTGACATACATTCACACAATGTAAAGAAACATTCCACATGGCACCATTGAATGGCCTGGGGTCCGAGGTGGAAGAGAAAGTGGGAAAGGGAGAAAGGAGAAACCTGAGCAGTGGCACTCATTTCTCCCCGAGTTTTCAGAATTCCCCAAAGGTGGGCAACTAGCTAGGAATCAAGCGTTCAAAAGGAAGGGCTATGAGGGACATTTCAGATTCTAACTAACACGGCTGAGAGGATTTATTCTAACATTACTATCACCCAATATTTGACTAAATCAGCTGAAGGAGGGGGAAGGTTTATTTCCGGCAGACATCCGGAGGGTAGAGTCCATCACGATAGGAAAGGCACGGCGGTGAGGGCTACTCTAGATCGTATGAGACAGACAGTCACATGGCCTATATGGTCAGGAAGCAGGGCGAGATGAACGCCGATGCTCTGTTGGCGGTCTTCTTTTTGTGTTTTGATTCAGTTCAGGACCCAACCCACGGGATGGTACCAACCACGTGCACGCTAGGTTTTCCCTGTTCGTTTAAACCTCTCCGGAAACACACATGCCTGTGGACACACGTCCTAGATGTTTCTACGTCTAATCAAGTTGACAATGATGATCAATCATCGGAAGTCCATCCCTTGTCAATTTGCCACCCAAACACATTTTAATTCATAATACCCATTTAACCGATGAGAAAAACATATTGTCTTTTTTAATTTATTTTTATTTTATTGGTGTTTTGCCTGTATGTATGTCTATGTAAAAGTGCTGGATCCTGGAGTTGCAGACAGTTGTGAATTGCCATGTGGGTTCTGGGAATTAAACCCGGGTTCCCAGGAAGAAGTCAGTGAGCGCTCTTAACCATTGACCTATCCCTCCAGCCCCTGCACATTGTCTTTTATAATATTAGTTAAGCTTGCATTACAAATACTATATTTTAGTTATATATGTAGCCATTAGTATCATGTTTACTTAGCATATGTTGGATTTATTTATTATTTTCATTGTACATTAAATGAGTTTTGTTCTTATTTTTTGTTTGGTTGGTTAGGTAGATTTTCAAGACAGGATGTCTGTGTTTAGCCTGTACTTAGCCCTGGCTGTCCTTGAACTCATTATGTAGACCAAGCTGGCCTTGAACTCACAGAGACTCACCTGCCTTTACCTCCCAAGTACCGGGATTAAAGATTTATTTATTTATTATGTATAGTGTTCTGCCTGCATGCTGCAGGTCAGAAGGAACCAGATCTTGTTACAGACAGTTGTGAGCTACCATGTGGTTGCTGGAAATTGAACTCAGGACCTCTGGAAGAGCAGCCAGTGCTCTTAACCACTGAACTATCTCTCCACACCTAAAGATTTATTTTTACTATGTTTAAATTTTGTGTGTCTGTGTGTGAGAGAGAGCAGGCTCTCACAGGATCCAGAAGAGGCTTTCAAATTCCCTGAAGCTAGAGTTATAGGAGGTTGTGACCTGCCTGAAGTAGGTGCTGGGAACTGAGCTCCAAGACCAATATGTGCCCTTAACCACTGAACCATCTCTCCAGCCTCGAGTTACCCAACTTTTCTTTTAATATTTATTTATTTACTTATTATGTATACAATATTCTGTTTGTGTGTATGTCTGCAGGCCAGAAGAGGACACTAGACCTCATTACAGATGGTTGTGAGCCACCATGTGGTTGCCGGGAACTGAACTCAGGACCTTTGGAAGAGCAGGCAATGCTCTTAACCGCTGAGCCATTTCTCCAGCCCAAGTTACCCAACTTTTCTGAGCTCCATCTTCCTTGTCTAGAATGTGGGTCACTACCATACCTCATCTGATAGTCACATTTCAAATGAAGCAAGTTGTGTGACGCTTTGGGCATCCTTCTTGGTGTCCCCAGGCTTGGTAAATTAGTGTAGTATACTCCGTTACGTGATTTCCAGGTTCTTGAGATTCTAGGATGAGCCGGTATTCCTAAGGGTGGTTTCACAGGACAGTCGTGAGGGACAGGGCGAGGGTCCCAGCAATTTTGCGTCTGGCATTGGGTCCTGAGGGTGACGATGAGTCAACCCCAGGTGCTGAGGGACTAGCTATGTTCTCAGCACTGCTGGGCGTATGCTGTGCTCATTTTGGCTTCGGTCCTTCTCAGTCATGCTGTCTGAGTATCCTTCTTGTAAATCTGGCCTGGGTTCTTTTCAGAAAAACAGTTTCTATTATGTGATGTAATGGTCCAGCCTGGGCCAGAGAGGGAGGGGGAAACGGTTTGCACACGTCTTGTTTCCAGATGAGTCCATCTGGTCCTAAAAGAACTTCTGTCTTCTTCTCAGAACTCAGCAAAGAGAGTTTGTGATATAGCTCAATAGCAGAGTGTATGTTTATCATGAAAGAGACCCTGGGACCAATCTCCACTACTTGACCCTCCAATGGAAAAAAAAAAAAAGGCCTACTAGAGAATAAAATTTTGGTTTGGAATAAGAAGTGTGATAAATCATATGGTTTATAGGTGGCCCTTAGAGTCAAGCTACCCCAAGTTCAAATCTTGGCTCTGCTATTACCTCAACTATCTTATTTCCCCCATTGAGAATAAAAATGTGAAGTTATTAAGTTTTTAATTTTGAGACAGGGTCTCATTATATATCCCTGGCTAGCCTAGAACTTCATATGTAGACCAGGCTGGTCTTGCACTAACTCGAAGAGCTCCACCTGCGTCTTGCATGGATTAAAGGTGTATACCAGCATGCCCAGATCCAATGTGCTAGGTTTTTAAGAATGTGTGCAGCATGTGTACATATGCATACACGCAGGTACTTAAACATACACATAAATAAAATTTTGTTCTGTTTTGTTTTTCAAGACATGGTTTCTTTGTGTAACAGATCCCTGACTGTCCTGGATTTTGCTTTGTAGACTGGGCTGACCTGCCTCTGCCTCCAGAATGCTAGGATTAAAAGTGTGCACCACCATGCCCAGCTATAAATAAATGTTTGAGTTTTTTGTTTGGTTGGTTTTTGTTATTATTTATCGAGACAGGGTTTTTCTGTAGTTTTGGAGCCGATCCTGGAACTAGTTATTGTAGACCATGCTGGCCTCGAACTCACAGAGATCCGCCTGCCTCTGCCTCCCCCGTGCTGGGATTAAAGACATGTGCCACCACCACCCTACTAAATAAAAAAGAAAAATTAAAGATTTATTTATTTATTTGTTTATTATACAGTATCTGCCTGATGTACACCTGCATGTCAGAAGAGGACATTATTTCTCATAATAGATGGTTTTATGAGCCACCATGTGGTTGCTGGGAATTGAACTCAGGACCTCTGGAAGAGCAGTCAATGCTCTTAACCTCTGAGCCATTTCTCCAGCCCATAAAAAAAAAATTAATTAAAAAAGAAAGAATGTGTACTAAGGGGGTTGAGAATATAGCTCACTGGTAGAACACTCACTTAACATGCACACAGATTCAATTCCAAGCACCATACATGCACATCGAAAAAGTGTCGGAGACACACAATGTAACATACGGTCAGTTTTCAATGTATGTTAGTTAGCTGCTATCAAATCCCCAGCGCTGGATGAAAGTACCCAGTAGCACTGAGAACTGCTGGTCTCTAAATACCTGGGACTCTCAGGGCTACTGCCAGGACCCAGTGCCAGATGTCAGGATTGCTATGTGTTTCCCTGTTCCTCCGCGTTGTCCTGTGAAGCCATCCTCATGTCCCAGCACTCCGGGAGCCTGGGTGTTATATAATACAGGGCATAACACGTTCGAGCCCCGAGAATGCTGGGTAGGAAGTTCAGTACTTCAAGTAAATCGCTCCACTTTAAACTTACAACGCTGTTAAGTTAGAGGCTTACCCATTGCCTCTGACCAACTCACGAGCCAAAGTTCCCTCCGATAACCATCGTTTTCTCTGAGCAAGAGTTGGGTGTCGCACTAGGTGCGCCAGCCTTCTTGGAGAAACCTGATGGAGAAGTCCCTGAGTCCCTGTGTCTCTACTGTCTTTACATCCCCTCTTAGCCAGCTGGCTCCAGGCTGGTAGCTCCTCTCCTTCTTCCTGGTGCCCCTCCCCTCTTCAAGGAGTCTGTCTCCTCTTTCTGGTTTGGAAGGATCAACTCCTCCTAGTTAGGACTTCTGGTTTTCCTTACCCTGTGTCTCCCCCTCATTTCTCTTGAGCTCCGCTTTTTATTTTGCAAACAGCTGGGGAGGAGGCCAGCATGCGTGAAAGAACTGCAGGATGCTCTGCACAGAATTTCACGGTGTAGGAGGCCTCTGGTGTTTTTGACTCCCTTCTGTGTTGTTCTGAGTTTGTGGGTGTGTAGGGGGAGGTTAAAGAGTCTAAAGGGCACCCCTTCAAAGAGTTGAGTCACCTCTTTCCCTTCTGCGGGCAAGATGTCCCTTGGCCTGTAACAAGAGGGGAACTCCTATTGTAGTAAGATCCCCGCTCAGAAGGAATCAATCTACACTGGGGTAAGAAATCTCAGGATAGTATCCAGCTGGAGGAGAACCAGAGTCTTCTGTTTGCAAGCACTGGGGCATAGGGAGTGGGGTGGGAACAGAGGAATCAAGGACTGTGAGAGCCTTGCAGATTCCACCGGGTATAAAAGGAGAAAGGAAATAAATATAGTGCCATGGTTAAAAGAAAAGAGACATATCTGAATGCAGTATCACAGATGCTATCCAAGTCATACAATTAGGTGTTTAAAAGGGGCGGGGCACTGAATGGGCCTGAAAGATAGCTCAGCAGGTAATGGTACCTGCCGCTAAGCCCAACAATCTGAGTTCCATCCCTGGGCCCCACGTGGTGGAAAGAGAGGACAATGGACTCTGACAAATCGTCCTTTGATCTCCACACATCCTCTGTGGTATGAGCGCGCGCGCGCGCACACACACACACACACACACACACACAGATAAAAATAAGTGTAATTAAAAATTCTAAAGTAACTGAGTAAAAGATATATCAAATTTAATTTATGCTTTTTTTGTTGTTGTTTTGTTTTGTTTTGTTTTTCGAGACGGTTTCTCTGTGTAGCTTTGGAGGCTGTCCTGACACTCGTTCAGTAGACCAGGCTGGCCTCGAACTCACAGAGATCCCCCTGCCTCTGCCTCCCGAGTGCTGGGATTAAAGGTGTGCACCACCACCACCCGGCTTATGCTTATGTTTGATGTGTGTAGGACTGAGAGATGACCTAGAGCAGGGGTTCTCAGCCTTCCTAATGCTGCGACCCTTCAATACAGTTCCTCATGGTGTGATGACCCCCAATCATAAAATTATTTTTGTTGTTACTTCATAACTGCAATTTTATAGAGAAATGGTATCTCAGTTCCTAAGTATGCATTGTCCAATGGATGGTTGCAACCCGTAGGTAGACAACCACTGGTTTAGAAGTTAAGAGCACTTGTTGCTCTTGTAGAGGACCCGTACCAGTTCCCAGGACCCATATGGTGGCTCACAACCATCTGTAACTCAAGTTCCAAGAAATTCAACACCCTCTTCTGGCCTACACAGGCCCAGGCATGCATATGGTACATGTGTAGTCAAAACACTCATACACATCAAATTGCTGTTGTTGTTGTTACTAATTTGGTTTTTTGAAGCAGGGTCTCTATGTAGTCCTGGCTGCCCTCCAACTCTCTCTGTAGACCAGGCTAGCCTCAAACTTATAGAGATCTACCTGCCTCTGCCTCCTGAGTGCTAGGATTAAATATGTGCATCACCATGCAAATTATCATTATTACTATTATTACTACTACTAATATTATTATCATTATCATTATAGAATTTGCAAGACACGGTTTCTCTGTGCAATAGCCTTGACTGTCTGGAACTTACTTTGTAGACCAGGATAGTTTTGAACTCACAGAAATTCACCTGCCTCTGCCTCTGGGTGCTTGGATTAAAGGTTTAAGCCACCATGCCTAGCTACTATTTGATTTTTTGAGACAAGGTTTCTCTCTGTAGCACTGGCTGCCCTGGGACTTGCTCTGTAGACCATGTTGGCCTTGTTGAATTCAGAGATCTGCCCACCTCTGCCTCCCAAGTACTGGCATCAAAAGTGTGCACTGCCATGCCTGGCTAGGCAAATTATTATTTTTTAAAATATTTATTTATTATGTATACAATATTCTGTCTACATGTATGCCTGCAGGCAAGAAGAAAGTGTCAGACCTCATTACAGATGGTTGTGACCCATCATATGGTTGCTGGGAACTGAACTCAGGACCTTTGGAAGAGCAGGCAATGCTCTTAACCACTGAGCCATCTCTCCAGCCCCACAGATTATTATTTTTTAAAAAAGATTTATTTGTTATGTATATGGTGTTCTGTTTGCACATATGCCTGCAGGCCAGAAGAGGGCACCAGATCTCATTACAGAGGGTTGTGAGCCACCATGTGGTTGATGGGAATTGAACTCAGGACCTTTGTAAGATCAGTCTTTGCTCTTAACTGCTGAGTCATCTCTCCACCCCAGCAAATTATTATTAATTATTATTATTATTGTTACTACTACTACTACTATTGCTTTGTTTTGTTTTTTTGAGACAGGATTTCTCTGTGTATAGCTTTGGAGCCTGTCCTAGAACTCTCTCTGTAGACCAGGATGGCCTTGAACTCACAGAGATTCCCCTGCCTCTGCCTCCCAAGTGCTGAGATTAAAGGCATGACCACCACTGCCAGTTCCAGCAAATTATCTTCTAAAAAACTGAAAATGTTGAGAAGAAAGAAGTAGGGGTATAAAATTTTCTGTGTTAAATCTTCTGCAATTGGTATATACTCATGTGCTATTTGTAATAAAACATATACTTTTTTCCAGAGGTGGTGTCTTATGCCTGTAATCCTGGCACAATAGTAGGCTGACCAAGGAGGATTGCTGTGAGTTTGAGGTTAGTTTGGATTACACAGTGAATTCCAGGCTAGCCTTGGCTACAGACTGAGATCTTCTCTCGGAAAACAAAACAAAGTTGTGTGAGGTTGTTTTAATTTTTATTGTATTTTTATTTACTTATTTTGTATGTATACGTGTATGTGCATGAACATGGCACAGAGGACAACTTGTAGGGGTCAGTTATCTCCTTCCACCATATGGGACCCAAAGATTGAACCCAGATCATTAGGCTTGGCAACAAGTACGTTTACCTGCTAACCGACCAAGCCATCTCTCAAGACCTCCGCTAAGTATATACTTAACAGCAGAAGTGGGATTGGAAGGGGAAAGTAATAACCCTTCGGGAGAAAAATGAAGGACTTCTGGGAAAGGACCAGCTAGGTCTCCAGTGAACCCTCCCCTTCCAGTAGCTTGGGATCATAAGGCTGTCTCCTAGGGCTTCTTGGAAGAGGAAGCTGAGGTCTGTAGTCCCCGGTCCACCTCAGAGGATCCTTCCCTCCCCCAAGAGACCGTTGGTTACCAGGATGTACTCAAGGGGTCAATGAAACGTCCAAATATCCAACTGGTATGGGGAATGGGAAGAGCAGAATCAATAGGCAGGGACATTCCCAGACTCTGCAAGGGAGGGTCTAGGCTATCAAGTTCAGGAATAACTATTGTTTTCTGGCTTTGGGGAGACAAAGTTTCACTGGGAACCCTGGTTGGCCTGGAACTCTCTTTGTAGACCAGGTTGGCCTTGAACTCACAGAGATACACCTGATCTCTGCCTCTCACATGCTGGGAATAATGTGTGTGTCACCACTGCCCAGTCAGGAATGATTTTGATAGGCTGTCCTTTTTTTAAAAAAATATTTATTTATTTATTTATTATGTATACAATATTCTGTCTGTGTGTATGTCTGCAGACCAGAAGAGGGCACCAGACCCCATTACAGATGGTTGTGAGCCATCATGGGGTTGCTGGGAATTGAACTCAGGACCTTTGGAAGAGCAGGCAATGCTCTTAACCTCTGAGCCATCTCTCCAGCCCCGATAGGCTGTCCTTTGTGAGCATGTAAATAAGTATGGAGGTTGCTCAAAAAATGTATAACTAGCATATAATGCAGCTATATCACTCCTGGGAAATCCCAAATGATTCTGTCACGTTAGCATAGTGATATCTGCACACGCAAGTTATTGCTGCTGCACTGTTCACAACAGCCTAGAAGTGGAGATAGCCTGGAAAATGTGAGGGTTGGCAAGATGCCTCAGCCTTTGGGAAAATACTTGCCACGCAATCCTGACTACCTAAGTTCAATCCCTTGCACCCATGGAAAGATGTAAGGAGAGAACCAATTCCCCAAAATTATCTCTTGGCCTTCACATGTGAGCTGTAACAGGCAGATGCCGATAGCCCCCAACTAATAATACAATAAATAAAAAAAGAAAGAAAGAAAATGTCACGACACACGGCTCCCGAGTGACACCATATCTTTAAAACAGAAGAAAAAGGAAACGTGACTCGTACACAGCAGAGTTTTATTTGGCAATAAAGGAAAATGAACTCTGCAACACTTATGTCATTTGCCAGAAACTGGAAGGGATTGGAGACAATCACGCTAAGCCAAATAAGCCAGGCTCAAAAAGACAAACATTGCATGTTTTCTCTCATCTGTTGAATCTATATTTAAATACACGCATACATAGAGAGGCAGAGACAGAGGGAAGAGACAGAAGAGGGGGAAAGGAAATTAGAAGGGGACTGTCCTGGTCTCTATTGCTGTGATAAAACACCACAGCCAAAGCAACTTAGAAAAGGAAGCATTTAATTTGGTTTATTATTTCAGAGGGTTGGAGTCCATGATAGCACAGTGAAGGGACCAGCAGAGACCACACACCTTGACCCACAACTCAGAGAGAGAATACTAGGAACGGCATGAGACCTCAAAACCTCCCTGCTGCCCCACTGGGACACCTCCTGCAAATCTTTCCCGAACAGTTCCACCAACTAGGGACCAAGTACTCAAGCATGCAAGTCTGTGGGGCCACTCCCATGTCAACAGGGGCTATGAGGATGGAGAAAGGACTTTAAGGGGAAGGGAAGAAGGAAAGGAGACTGGATAATGGAGGGGGATACAATACACATTTTCAGGGACTGGAGAAATGGCTTGCTTATTTAGAGCACTTGTTGCTCTTGCAAAGGATCTGGGTTCAATTACCAGTACCCACATGGTGGTTCTCAACCATTTGTAACTCCAGTTCCAAGGGTTTAGACACCCTCTTCTGCTCTCTGTGGGCACCAGGCACATACATCACACATATGTATACATGTAGATGAAATACTAATACACATGAAATAAATAAGTCCAATTTTTTGTTTTGTTTTTGAGACAGTTTCTCTATGTAACAGCCTGGCTGTCCTTGAACTCATTTTGTATTATAGAACAGGTTGGCCTCGAACTTACAGAGATCTGCCTGCCTCTGCCTCCCAAGTGCTGGGATCAAAGGCATGTGCCATCTTACCTGGTAAGTCCAAATTTTTCTAAATACATATTTTTGTGTGTTTTGTTTTGTTACCATCATTTCTGAGAGAGGGTTTGACTAAGTAGCTCTGCTGACCAGGAACTTACCATTAGATTCATTAGATCAGGCTGGCCTTGAACCTGCAAGCGTCCTCCTTCCATTATGCTAGACTGTCTCATTTAAAACTATATTTGCTTCTGTGACCTTTAACCTTAACTATGAGCCACAGTGGTTTCTAGTCCCACCCAGTGGAAATGCCTTCTTTTTGTTCTTTTTGCTTTCTGCACTTCCTTGCTCACCTCTCAACCAATCTATCTTTCTATCTTTCTATCTTTTTTTGAGACAGTGCTTCTCTGTAGCTTTGGAGCCTGTCCTGGAACTAGCTCTTGTAGACTAAGCTGGCCTCGAACTCACAGAGATCCACCTGCCTCTGCCTCCCGAGTGCTGGGATTAAAGGCGTGCGCCACCAACTCCCGGCTTATCTCTCTTTCTCTCAATTTTATGGCCCAGAAACCTCCCTCTTGACCAAATTTCCTTCTTGAAAAGGGCACCCTGGGCTGGAAGTACGTTCAGCTGATGGAGAGCTTGCCTTGCAGTCATGAGGCCTTGGATTTTCTCCTTAACACAGCATAAACTGGGTGTGGGGGTATGCGCCTGTCATCCCAACACTCTACCCAGAAAGTGGAGCAGACAGATCAGGAGTTCAACGTCATCCTTGACTGTGCTGAAGTCAGTTAGAGCTTTAAGAGGTACTGATCCAAAACGAAGGAAGGAAGGAAGGAAGGAAGGAAGGAAGGAAGGAAGGAAGGAAGGAAAAGGGAAGGGAAGGGAAGAAGGAAGAAAGAAAGAGAGTCTAGGGAGGTGGTTTAGTGGTTAAGAACGTTTTCTGCTTTTGCACGGGATGGAGGTTCTATCCCCAGTATCCACATCAGGTAACTCACACCCTCCTGTAACTCCAGCTCCAGAGAACCCCACACTGTACTCTGGCCTCTTCAGGCACCTGTACATATATGTACATACATACATGTCCACTTATACACACACACAGATAAATAAAATAGTATTTAAAATTTAATGAAGAAAGGGGCAGTTCCAGAAAGAATGAAAGCTATAGATCTTGCTCCCCAATTTGAAGTGGCTCTGAGGCTACCTGACTCTCCTCTGCACCTTTGCAAGAACAATCCTTACCAATGGACCTTTGAGGTGTCCTTCCAAAGGGCCACCCCTCTCACAGTTGCCTGCCGATTCCAGCTACGCGAGGCCACAGTGCAGCAGCTGGAGGTCCTGAGACAATAATCTTTACAGAAAAGAGATCACGAAAGAGAACTTCGGTGGATAGGAATCAGTAAACTGTGACAACAGCAGCAGCTGAGTTCAAGGGTCAACGTCTGGGAGTAATTGGGAAAGTTTTGTGCTGACAGCTGTGTGTCTGGGGTTGCACATCATAGCCAAACCAGCTCCTGCGCTGCTTCCGGCTAACAAACTGCTGGCTCAATACACGGCAACAGCTGAGCTGTGATAGCAGACAGGGTCCCTCCCTGGAGACCTCAGCTGAGCCTTGGGGCTTCCCAATAATGTGACCTTAGTCAAGTCACTCAGGAAAGGGAAAGGGAAAACCCGGCTTCTGTAGAGTAAGTGCAATCTCTTTTCACAGATGAGGTAAGTCATCGCAATAGGCTATGAGAAGCCCTGGTGGCAAATGTGGGCTTCAAGGCTGCACAGTTGGGGAGTGGGAAAGGAGAATTGGGACCAGAAGTTCCCAGTTCAAGTCCTGCGGTCTTTCCTTGAGCTTTAGGGGCTGCCTCCTCGGTCAAACAGGGGGTGATGCCAGCAGGCACATCTTGGGGCTGAGGTTCCACCCACAGCAGCAAACAATAACTCACCTCAAACACTAGAGGAATATTGCAAGTTCTAATCCCTCCCTTCTTTATAGCAACCTGGGTGGCCATATTCCTGGAAATGTAGTCATGTTACTTTTTGCACTGTCAGATCAGGTTTGTGGGTGACAGACCCAGAATTTAGTTCCTCCCTACCCTGCTTCCCTGCCCTTCTCCATTTCTCAGTAGAGCCAGGCCTCTCTTCTCCTCCCTGGGACTTGGCAGACAGGCTGACATCAGTGGGTGTTCCCTGGGAAAAGCGGGCGGGCGCAGCTCCTAGCACCGCTTTCTTCAGACCCCTGCCTCAGATACCAAGCAAGGCGTCTGGAGGCCTTTGGAGCGACAAGCCGCCTCGCATCTTCCCCAGGATGGCAGCTGGTCCCCACATTTGGCATGAGAAGAAGGAGGCGACTTGAATCCCTCAGCTGATGCTGGGAGTTAGTACCGGGCGAGAAGTGAAACCCGGGTTCTGGGGTTACAGGGGAGCTGTCCAGCCCCACAGACCCAGCTGGAAGGAAGAGTGGGCCAAGGCGCGCCAGGCGGAGCGAGGCGCGGGCGCCAGGCGCGGGTGCGGCAGTGACTCCCCCTGCAGCCCGCCCCCCACGTGGCCGCCGCCGTCCCAGCCCCTCCGAGGAAGCGGCGCGGCTTCCTGCGGCTCGGGTCGGGGATATAGGCTTCCCCGCCCGGGCCAGCTCAGCTCCAGCGCCCCTCCTCGCCTTCTCGCCCAAGACGCGATGACCCGGTTCCTGGAGGAGCGCGCCCCGGGTGGATCGCGGCTCGCTAGGATCCGCGCCGGGCGGCCGACAGCGCTCCGCCTCCCTCCGCTGCTGTTGCTGCTGCTGCTGCTGCTGCTGGGCGGTGAGCGCAACGCCGGGGGACCGGGTGGGAGACCAGCGAGGTCCGGGAGGGGAAGGGGCCTGGACTACCGAGGCCAGCACGGGACCACCATGCGAGTACCAACCGACGTGCGGAGGGAGCAGCTCTGACCTGCAAATGGGCCCTGAGCACAACTCCCGATTGGCACAGGACGGCGCTTTCCATTTAAGGAAAACTGGGGTTCCTGCCAGGACCTGGCGGAGAGGTCTTGGGAGGTCCGGGTCTGACAAGAAAGGAGAGGGCTTTGGGCCCGGGTACGAGTGGGGCGCAGCTGGTACCAGCCGCTCCCTTCCCGGACTAGGACATAAAGTAGGGAGGGGGAGATTATTTCTCTTTATGTTCCAAAGTAGTGCTTGCTTTCCGGAGCCTTGGTCACTACCCCTTAACCAGGCACCACTGTTCAGACCTCTCCCCACATCATCTCGCCCTTCTCGCTCGTCTTTACAGCTGTCTCAACTTCTCCGGAGTCCCTGAATCAATCTCTTCCCACTGAGGACAGCTTGCTGTCAAAAGGTGGGTGTCCAAGCCTGTGGGAGAACGACCTAGTGGAAGGATAAAGCCAGCACAGGGGAGGAGTCCTTTCACAGACAAGCCGAGGGCCAGCTGATGCCCTGCCAACCTCCGTGGTGTCTCTGGGGGTCCCTATGGTCTTTTTGCTTGTTATCCTGCAGAGCCCGAATCCAACTTTAAGGTGTCCTACCCCAGTTGGGTAAAACGACCCGGATAAGGTGGATGTGGGTGTGCCTGCGAGGCTGGAAGGGAAACACTGTACACATGGAAGCCATTACAGGATTCCAGAGCCCGCACCTCCCCTTAGCCACAAGTGTCCTGCTAGGGAAATTTGCGGAGGGATTCCCTTCTCTAAAGGCAAAGGACTATGCTTTGGAAATACCTGGGTCAGAAGGCTTGGGGGGGGCAGGGGCGTGGTCACTGTGAAGCCTCTGTCCCCACAGAGAATGCGGAGGAGAGCTACGAAGAGAATGTCCAACATTGCTGGGTTTATTATAATAGTCGTATGAACTCTGTCAAGGACTGGTGCAACTGGACTTTGATTAGCAGGTAGGGGCAGTGTTGAAGGGTGGCTCGGGCCAGGAGTGGGGCCCACACATCTTGTGGATGGACCTTGAATAAATGTGGGATGCCCCTCTCCCTGCACCCAACCCTTCCCTCACTCAAATCCTCTACTACTCCCTTCCCCAGGCATTACAGTGACCTGCAATATTGCTTGGAGTACCATGCGGACCGGTTTGGCCTGGGTTTCCCAAACCCTTTGGCAGAAAGGCGCATCTTGGAGACTCACCTGATACACTTTGCCAACTGCTCCCTGGTGCAGCCCACCTTCTCTGATCCCCCAGAGGATGTGCTCTTAGCCATGATCATCGCTCCCATCTGCCTCATCCCTTTCCTGGTCACTCTTGTAGTATGGAGGAGTAAAGACAGCGATGGCCAGGCCTAGGGGCCGGCTGGTCCTCGGCAGCCATTTTTTCCCCTTTCCTCTGCTGGAACCGGGAATCTCTCCTCCCCTCTCTTCCCGTTTCTCATTCTCACCTTTCCCACAGACCTTTGAATTGGTGGAAATGGAACCCAAGTACAGTCACGGCACAAGTTCTGTAGTCTTTAAAATTAAAAAAAAATATATGTGTGTGTTTGTACAATATTCCCTTTTTCCTGGGGTCTGTGTCGATGATTGTTCTGCGGAGCCTCGTTCCTGGGAACAGGGCTTGCTGTTAGTCATTTCACCTGCTCTCTGCCTCCATAAGAAGGCCATGTTCCTATAGTCTTTCCTCCCAGGGAGGGGCCTTTCCTGCCCCTATCCAAACCCAGCTCCAGGAAACCAGCAGGAAGAGACTCCCTTCCGGTCTGGACAGCAGCTGGGGGCCTTTAGTTGGGGAGCTGTGGGAGGCGAGGGAAGAAATCTCTACCGTGATTCCTGTAAGGAAGAAAGGCTACCCAGGAACCCAGTTTTGCCCTTTCTTTGTGCCTCGATTTACTCCAGAGACAGAAAGAAGAAGAAATATGGTTACCAGCAGGAATTTATCCTTCAGGACCTCAGGACTGAGGTCTAAGGCCGTGGGGGTTTCCTCTATAAGCGTCTAAGGTCGTCCTCCCCCACCCCCACCCCAGGTTCCTGGCCTTCATCCCATCCTCTTAGACTCATCATGGCCACACACTGCCCCCTGGTGTCCACTAAAGTCAGCAACCAGACAATGTATGGGATCTAGAGGAAGCTCCAGGCTGAGGAACGCTGGACCCTGGCTGGGGCTCAGAAACATGTTATGTCCTCAAGAGCCAAGTTCTTAGCTGGGCCCTTGTATAAGCTTCTTGAGAAGTATGGATAGGATGCTCCACTGACAAATCTACTCTCTCTATGAGCAGTGTTTCATCTCCACCCTTCCAGAGCTACACTCGCCAGGTTCCCCCAAACACAGGCAAAGCCGCTCTGCTTTCCACGCAAACATCTATCTTTTGCAGCACTCTCAGCTTCTTTAGAGGCTACTGTTTTCCCTGCTGAAATGTCTGCTTCCCTAAATAGCGCACGTCTACGTCCGGGCACACGCCTATCTGTTTTACAGATACATGCCTGTGTTTCTTGGACTACCATTGTGTTGTTAAAGATATGCTTCTCTCAGGCCACATCTGTCACCTACGGATTTTTGTTTTGTTTTTCAAGAGAAGGTTTAAAGGCATGTGCCACCACAGCCCAGTAACCTAAGGATGTGTTTTTAGTTTTCAGCTGAGACAATATTTGCTCTATTTCCATGAATACTTATCTGTTTTTATTCATTTTACTACTGTGTGCTAGGGGCCTGCTGCTGTAAAACATTGTGCAGCATAATGTTAGAAAGGCAAGTTAGAGCAATTCTGGTTCCTACTCTACATGGTTTTCATCCTCTGGGGAACTTGACACGTGCAAATAAATGAAAACCATAGACCATATGGAGGCAGCCATGCAAGGGAAGCAGCCCACATTAGCATCCGAGCGCAAAGGAAGCAGCCCACATTAGCATCCGAACGAGCGCAAAGGAAGCAGGGAAGGATGTCTGGCTGAGAGGATCCCAAGAGATGCGGTGTTAGACTTTCTGTCGGTTGTGACAAAATCCCAGCCAAAGCAACTTCAAGGAGCAAAGTTGTTGTTGTTGTTTTGTGTGTGTGTGTGTGTGTGTGTGTGTGTGTGTGGTGTGTGTGTGTTTCCTTAATGTTCCAGAGTATGGCCACTTGGCTTCATTGTGGGGCCACGGTGAGGCAAGAACATTACAGTAGGGAGCATGTGACTGAGCAGAACCCTCATGGAAGCTGGAAAGCAGAATGTCAGAGACTAGGGATAAGGTATAACTTTCTAGGGTATGCCCCCTGTCCCCCGTGACCTACTTTCTCCACCAGGCCCTATCTTCTTTTTGCTTCTTTGTTTTGTTTTTCCAAGAAAGGGATTCTCTCTGTAACAGTCCTGGCTGTTCTGGAACTCGCTCTTTAGACCAGGCTGTTCTTGAACTCACAGAGATCCGCCTGCCTCTGCCTCCTGAGTGCTGGGATTGCACTACCACGTCTGGGCAAGAGCTAATAGTCCATTCTGCCATAGATTCATTAACGAATTACCTGTTGATGAAGTTAGACTCCTCGTGATCCGAGCACCTCTCAATAACAAACACAGCTGGAGCCCAAGCCTTCAACACATAAACCTTCGGGGGAACATTTCCTATCCCAGCCATAACATGTACTCATAAAGAAGGTGACTGCCGAGTTGGCACATGGCAAGGCATTAGGTAGAATGTATCACCTAAAGGAGATAGTGAAAATGAACAAGAATTAGGAATCTAGGAGTGAAGCCTGGCATTGTGGCTCACACTTTTTTGTTTTGTTTTGTTTTTTGAGACAGAGTTTCTCTGTGTAACTTTGGAGTCTGTCCTGGAACTCACTCTGTAGACCAGGCTGACCTCCAATTCACAGAGATCCGCCTGCCTCTGTCTCCCAAGTACTGGGATTAAAGATGTGTGCTACCAGTGTCCGGCTTGCGGCCCATACCTTTGATCACAGCACTCTGAAGGCAGAGGCAGGTGGATCTCTGAGTCTGAGGTCATCCTGGTCTATGTAGCAAGTTCCAGGCCAACCAGACTTACAAAGTAAGATCCTGTCTCAAAAAAAAAAACAAAACAAGAAGCAAACAACAAAGGCATTCATGAATGAGAAAATTAATATTTGAGGCTGGAGAGATGACTCACAGTTAAGAGAACTGACTGCTTGGCCAGAGTACCCGGGTTCAATTCCCAGCACCCACATGGCAGCTCACACCTGTCTGTGACTCCAAGATCTGACATGCTCACACAGACATGCATGCAAACAAAACACCAATGCACATAAAATAAAAATAAATAAATTTTTTTAAAGAAAAGAAAAGAAAGATTTGTCAAACTTTTGAGTGGGAAAGTAGAAACTAATTACAAAGCAGAAGGTATGATTAAAATCAATGAAGAGAATCTACTGGATCAGGCATGGGGGGTGAATGAGAGGTAGTTGGACTTGGACCTTCAGGACTGACCTAAAGTAAAGGGTACTGGGGGCTGAAGAGATAGATCCGAGGTTGAGCGCTCACTGCTCTTGCAGATGACCAGAGTTTGATTCCCAGCATCCACCTCAGGCCACTCACAAACCCCTGTAACTCCAGTTCCAGCGGATCCTCTTTTTGTCTCCATGGGCACCTGCGTAAATGCGGACATACATGTACATAAAATAATGTCTTTTTTAAAAAGAAAGAAAGGATGTTGCCAGGTGTGGTAGCAGTGAACCCCTCTAATCTCAGCAATCAGGAAGTGGAGGCGGGAAGATAAGAAGTAAAATATCTTTGGCTACATAAAGAGTTCCAGACTATCTCGGGATGCATGAGACTCTGTCTCAAATTAAAAAGAGAGAAGGAAAAAGAAAAGAAAGAAGTGTGTAACATGAGGTAACGATGGGACAAGTGGTTATATCTCAGAGAGCATCAACAATGGGGTGGGGGAGGGGAGAAAGAGTTGAGTGTAGAAATATCATTGGGGGATTATTTCCACCCTCAACCACAATATGTGTCCATTAAAAAAAAGAAAAAAAAGTGTTTTGAAAAGAATATGACTGAGGTTTGACTTTAGGGAAATGCTCACCTTTAAAACATAAAAGAGAGCTGGGCAGCGGTGATGCACCCTTTAATCCCAGCAGTTGAGAGGCAGAGACAAGTTGGCCTCTGAGTTCATCATCAGCCTGGTCTTCAGAGTGAGTTCTAGAACAACTAAGCCTACCCAAAGAAGTCCTGTCTCAAAAAACAAAAACGGGCTGGAGACACAGCTCAGAGGTTAGAAGCACTGACTGCTCTTCCAGAGTTCCTGAGTTCAATTCCCAGTAACCACATGGTGGCTCACAACCATCTGTAATGAGATCTGGTGCCCTCTTCTGGCCTGCAGCATACATGCAAGCAGAATACTGTATACATAATTAATAAATCTAAAAAAAAAAACAATGAGAGAGAGAGATAGAGAAAGCCAGGTGTGGTGGAACATACCTATAAACCCAGCACTGGGAAAGCTGAGGCAGGGGGATGAGAGTTCAGGCCAGTCTGACCACCTAATAGGACCTCATATAAAAACAAACAAACAAACAAGACCATAGATATGGCATACATATAGAATCTCAGTACTCAGAAGGTTGAGACAGTAGGGTTAAAGATTGAGCACTGGGGTTAAAGGCATGCTCAGTTAACATTACCCCCTACACAAACACACACACACCACACAAAGGGCTTTAGCTGTCCTAGAACTTCACTCCATAGACCAGGCTGGAATTTACAGAGATCTGCCTGCCTTTGCCTGGGATTAAATGTGTGCACCACTACTGGCTAACGTTACTTTAAAATAGGAATAAACTGAGCTGTGGAGAAAGGGAGAGAGGTAAGATGATAGGAACGTCCTGTAGGAAATTGGAAAAGAGAGGCAAGAGCGAGGAAGGAAAAGTAAGGAGGAACTTTTGAGCTATGAATTAGACATTCTGACAGAGACAGATTAAGGGATTCTCATAATCACTCTGCAGGGAGCAGAAGGACAGACACAGATGGACCATCCTGATGAATGAGGATAGCAAGGAATCAATGAGAACAGCCCAGCTTCCCCTCATTCTTTAAAAGTGACGGTTTCCAAGCAATCCAACATCAGCCTTTTTTTCAATTCACCTTCTGTTTAGCGCTCTCATCCCTATTATGGATTCATATTGCATTTCAGATCAGAAGATTCCCAAACTCATGTTTCTAGATTCAACAAGGCTCCCCTGAGAGCCCAGTCGTGAGGTTATACTCAGGGAGCCTAGGGCTCAGTAAACACAGTCTGGTCATTTTTCTCCTTCAGCAAACTCAGGAGTGGAGATAGTGTTGGGAGAATGGAAAATAATTCTGGTTTGGAAACTGACTAGTAGTTTAGGCAGGCAAAAGTACTGAGTAAGTGTACAGGTCATGTCATGAGTCAGATAAAGCCAACAGGGATTCCAAGTCTTGAGTCTAGAAAGGTACGGTTGTGGGAGAGGTGAGAACTAAATGTTAGTTTTTAATCTTTGAAGAGAACAAAGTTGTTTATAGTGATGCAAATCACACAATATGTTCCCACGGTTCTACAGGAAACGAAGTAGTGAAGTTAGCATGGGTGGGACTGCAGGAGGCTGCGAGTTTAAATGGAATGGTAATTGACGAAATGGAAAAAATGGTAATTTACGAAAATAAAGAAGCCTCGATATCAGAATTCTACACTTGCGTTCTGCTAACTGCGCACTTTGCAGAAGTCACTTATTTTTCCTCGGTTTAATCCAGAAGACTTCCAGGACCCTTTCTGGTCTGTACGGTGAAATTTTTTTTTTTTGGACAGTGTCAGATTGGTTGGCGACAAATACCGCTCTCATTCCGCCTCCAGAGAGGAGTCCGGAACCTTTCTGCTGTGCCATCTACCCGGACGTGCCGACGCGGAGACCGGAAGCCCCTTGTCGGTTCCGGGTTTTCTGGGCTACTACGATGGCGATGAGTTTCGAGTGGCCGTGGCAGTACCGCTTCCCGCCCTTCTTTACGTGAGGCTCAGACCCCGAGAGACCCCGTGCACCTCTCTCCCCTCCCTAGGGTCCAGGGCCCAGCCCAGATGATTCACTTGGGGTTCCGGGGGAGACAGGAGCCTCCGGCCGCCTTCCGTCCAGCCAGCCCCTCACTTTCTCCCTAATGGTGCTGCTTTCGCCCTCTCACGCTCTCTAATTCTGCGTCCCACTCCCTTCACCCGGCAGGTTACAGCCGAACGTGGACACTCGGCAGAAGCAGCTGGCCGCCTGGTGCTCTCTGGTTCTGTCCTTCTGCCGCTTGCACAAACAGTCCAGCATGACGGTGATGGAAGCCCAGGAGAGCCCGCTCTTCAACAACGTCAAGCTACAGCGTATCCTCCCTCAGGCTCTTGCATAGCCCCCACACACGCACTCCCACGCTTCTCTACATGTCCAGACGGCAGCTCCCCGCTTTAGGCAGGTTTCTGCTTAAACTGGACTTGGGAGAAAACTGAGATACATGGCAATCATTTTACACGCACCCTCCCAAGCAGTGCCAGCCCCTTACCCTAGCGTTAATAAGTTCTGGGTCTTACAATCTGGGCCCTTAAGTCAAGTTCCAAGCTTTACAACCTGGACTGTTTTAAACAATTTGAATCTCCTCTCCGTGAGATTCAAACACCTAAACCACCTTTAATAATTTCCTATGCTTTACTCCACCTCTCTCAGGAAGTGAGGGTCATTTATTTTTGCTGACTGATTCATAGGTAAAATATGTGAAGAAAAGGACAGAGAACGAAGGGAATGGGGAATGGTAACACCCTTTATTTTCTAAAACTCTTGGGGTTTTTGTTTGCTTTTTTTTTCTTTCTTTCTTTCTTTCTTTCTTTTTTTTTTTTTTTTTTTTTTGAGACCCAGCCCATTCTTGTATATTGGCGATTCTTGTATCCATTTCATAAGAGCTGGTATTGCAAGCCTGTACAACCACACTCTGCCAGTTCTTGGGAGTGTCTATTTACCTTTCCAGAATATTCAGAAAATGCTAACTTGTATCTTCTTCAAAAATTACATGTATGTATAGCAGGAAAAGGAAGGGACTAGATTATATTCATCATGGGCCCCTGCTCTGAAGATTTTTATTTAAGCCAGTTCACACATAGGCTATCCCCTTAACCCTAAACCAGGGAAACTTCCTGTGGAGTCAATCCAGATTGTATTAGAGGAGCTAAGAAAGAAAGGTAGGTTCAATTCCTCAGATACCTGTGTTCTTCCTTGGGTTTTCTTGAGGGTAGAGCAGGGCATCTCTTTTCCTCTTAATGACTTTTTTTTTCCTCTCCTCTAGCTTGAAGCCCCAAGTATTCTGAGATGGCCCAATTCTTTTCCCCCATTAGTAGCCAAAATTAAGATCCCTCTATGGCCTAAGCCTGAAGAGAGATGGACTAAGGAGAATAGGATGTTTTATACATAAGAATAGTAAAGTAAATATTGACTCTCTTATTCTGAAAGCAGAGTCTCTTCCACACTGCCCTATATTGGTGTTTGCCTCTCTGTCCCTTTTTTTAGAGCATGATGCTTTCATAAGTATCTGTTTTACAGGGAACCTCGAGTGGTTGGATAAGAATAAGTCTAGCTTCCTGATCATGTGGCGGAGGCCAGAAGAATGGGGGAAACTCATTTATCAATGGGTGAGGCCACCCTGCTAAGCACTAAGCAATGACCCATGGCAAAGAAGAATTGTTGCCTGTGCCCAGCCGATAGCTGGCGTTTTTTAGATCCAAACTTGGCAGAGTGGGAGTGGGCAAAAATGGAAGCACGGGCCTTTCTGGCAACCATCCTTCAGTGATTCAATGTCTCTCCTGCACAGAATCTCCCTTTCTTTGCCTGCAGGAGGCCAGAGGCTACATGAGGCCATGTTTGGAGAATGTAGTACTGGGAACCATGAGTGCTATTGTTGGCTGGAGCCTCTGGCCACAGGAGATAAATGGGGAAAGGAAGGGAGAGGGGGGGAAAAAAAGACCTGGGTTCCCTCTCCCACTGTGCCTTCACGGTGTCACTCCCATGAATGAGACCTTCTGAACCAGTGTGGGTGTGAGGACAGCATACTCTGTCCCTTGGATTCCACATTACCACCATTCCCAAACACTCCCAAGAGAGAAGGAGGGGAGGAAGCACCAACAACCTAAATATAACAAACACACACCACCCATTCCTGAGCAGAAAACAACCAGAATGAGAGGTCACTTTTGAGACACGTGAACAGCTGTGGTTTAGTGGTTCCAAATGTGTGTACACACAGACAAATATAGCACCTGTAGAGCTAATGGGTTTAGGGCCCTGCAGAGGTGACAGTCCTGATCTGCGAGTAGGCACCATTCCTGGAGGGAAAAGGTAGAGCTGACATTTACCTTCTCCCAGATTTGCGGGCCTTGCTCAGCCCTCATTGTTTGTGCTCTCAGGTTTCCAAGAGCGGCCAGAACAACTCTGTGTTTACCCTGTATGAACTGACCAGTGGGGAAGACACAGAGGATGAAGGTAATTCCATTTTCATCTTCCAGGTCTCTGATCAGAACCCTCTTCTCTCCAGTATTGATTTAATGCATCTTCAGACTCACCATTTCTCTGTCTCTGAATTCCATAACGCAAAGTTCTGTGGGTTTTGTTGTTGTTTGTTTTTTGAGATTTATTTTTAGCTGGGTAGTGTTGGCGCATGCCTTTAATCCCAGCCCTCAGGAGGCAGAGGCAGGTGGATCTTTGATTTTGAGTCCAGTCAGATCTACAGAGCAAGTTCCAGGACCCCCAGGGCTCCACAGAGAAACCCTGTCTCAAAAAAAAACAAAACAAAAAAACAAAAAGAAAGAAAGAAAGAAAAATAGAAAGAAAAAAAGTTTATTTTTATGTTATGCACATGAGCGTTTGCCTAAACATATGTATATGCACCACATACATGCCTGGTGCCCATGGGGGCCAGAAGAGGTCATTGGATGGATCCCCTAAAACTGTTGTGAGCAGGGGGCTGGAGAGATGGCTCAGAGGTTAAGAGCACTGCCTGCTCTTCCAAAGGTCCTGAGTTCAATTCCCAGCAACCACATGGTGGCTCACAACCATCTGTAATGAGGTCTGGTGCCCTCTTCTGGCCTTCGGGCATACATGCAGGCAGAATATTGTATACATAATAAATAAATAAATAAATATTTAAAAAAAAAAAAAAAACTGTTGTGAGCAGTCACATAGGTGCTAGGAACCAAATCCATTACCTCCACAAGAGCAGCAAGTATTCTTAACCACTGAGCCATTTCTCCAGCGCAGTTCAAAACTTCTTAACTCTCATCTAAACATTCCATACCACTTCAGTTTGCAAACAAACAAACTTTTATTGCTGTGGATGTTTGTGTATTTTTAGAAGATTTCTCAGGGCTGTGTTAAGAATTGTTGCTGAAAAAGCCAGCGAGGAACCAGCGTGGGGGATTAAACTTGGGATTTCATTTCTTGCTGACTCAAGCTCTCTTTCACCCTTCCTTCTCATAGAAGGCTCAAGATTTGTGGGTGTCAGCTGAAGGGATCGGGCCAACACCCCCAGCCCCACCCCCTGCCCATTTAAAATTGAGTTTGTGCCAGTTAAGGATTTGTATGGCCTTTGATTTTTACATAGGGAAAAGACCTTCGTAGCTTTTTTTTTTCCTGTGACTCTTTATTCTGATCCTCAGGATCACCAAAAGTTTGAGTCTTTGCCAGGGTAGGGGGTAGGTGTTCTGCCAGGTTGTGAGTGTTCCAGCAGACTTTACACTGCTTGGCTGTCTCCCCTCCCTGCAGGCCTCTGCGTGCTGTTCCCACCTTCACCCCCGTCACCCCGTGAGTTCAGCACTGCAGCCTGCCCAGCCCACCACTCAGCCTGTACAAAGCTAGAAGCTTCCACAGAATGCTCACTCCTTGACTGGAGCTGGGCTCCCTGGGGTGGGGGATGAGGTGAGCAAGCCTGTCAGGGCTTGTCTGCTGCCTCTCACATCTTGACAGTACTTCCCATAGCTCTGGATACTCCTCTGGCCCTTGACTCCCTTTCATCTAGGAAAGGACAGATTTTGGCTGTGATCTTTAGCAGTCTCCTAGCTAGGGGTGCCAGCTATACTTCCATGTGTTAAGGCAGATCTCCTGGTTTGTATAGATGTTTGGATGGGGGTCACTGTCCAGTGCATGGGCCCTGACCTAGTTCAGATTATCAGGGTTACTTGTATCCTAAAGGCAAAATGTGTCCATGGTACGCTAGATATTTGATAACAGCAAAGGGAAAGAGGGCTCTGGAGGTAGAACTAAGAAGGGTGAACTAAGCCTGCTTCATTTCATGCTGTCCAGGCTGCTTTCCACTCTTCACTCCCAGTGAATGCCCAGGAAGTGAGTGACAGCTGCAGTGGTACAGATAGCACACGAATAGAATACCCTGGCTTTGGAGTTTTCAGCTTCTAGCTCAGCCATCGAAAGAACTGAGTGTCCTGACTGACCATCTCTTCCTCTCTAGAGTTCCATGGGCTGGATGAGGCGACCCTCCTTCGCGCTCTGCAGGCCCTACAGCAGGAGCACAAGGCTGAGATTATCACTGTCAGTGATGGCCGAGGAGTCAAGTTCTTCTAGCAGAGACCTGTCTCCCTCCACTTCTTACCTCCCACCTTTCCAGGGCTTTCAAAAGGAGACAGACCAAGTGTCCCACAGACTGGATCACTCACTCCACCAGACTCAAAGGGCTCAAGTCCTGAAAGCTCGGACTTAGGGATATTTCCCACATAATCCATTCTACCTACCCCTGGGACAGGGTGAGCCCACGGTGCCAGGGAGAAAGGATGTTTCTTGCCCTACCTCCTTTCCCATCCTAGACTGTCTCTGGGCCAGGGTCTATAAACCTGACACTTTACATGTGTTCTCACACATAAGTACACACCTATATGCGCCTGCACACGCTTCTTTCTCCTCCCTCCTCCCACTCCTTTAGCTGCTATTGCCTCCTTTCTCAGGCTGGTGCTGGATCCTTCTTAGGGGATGGGGGAAGCCCTGGCTGCAGGCAGCCTTCCAGGCAATACAAGATAGGAAGCCCCAGAAGGGGCCTGGCAGTGAAAGGCGGGCCCACTCTGATTTAAGATATTAAAATCTCTACTCCCACTGCCTGCCTGTTACTACTGCTGGAATAGGACTGCAGAAGGCGGAGCTGGTTCCACCTGATTGAGTCCCAGCCAAGGAGAGAGAAGAATCCCTTGGCCTTTGTACAAGAGGAGGGCCTCTGGGTTTGGGGTCTCCAGTGAGTCCCTGGTTTTCCATGTGCTGGGTGGGTTGTGTGGAGGAGTGCTGTTGGAACATAGCTTGGGGACAGACTGCTCTCTAAATTGGAGTCACTTAATTGCTCTCCCATGGAAGTCCTGAACTATTCTGAAGCCCCTCCCTCCATCCATCTGGTCTGGGTGGGGTAGTTGTGGCCAAGGGGAGTTGTGGGGGGGGGGGGGGTAAACCGGATGTGAACTTTGGTTTATTGAAGACTTTGGCAAACAGAAGGGGAGGAAGGAGAGCCCACAGCAAAAACAGCCTTTCTGGCCAGGGCCAGACTCAGGCCAAAGTAGGGTGGAGCTGATGGGTGTCCAGCTCTTGGTTGGGGGTGGTGGCACTTGTCCTGGAGTACACACACCCATCTGTGGGGACAGGGGGGGTCCAGCTGAGTCAGAAAAACCTTACCTTTCCAACACCGATGTTAGGCCTGGGGCTACTCCTGATTAGGGCTGGGTAGTGCTTGCAGCCTTATCAGGGGCAAGCAGGCTAGTGGTGCCCCTCCCCAGCTACCCTCCTCCCCACGGAGGCATTGGAGCCACCGTCACTTTTCATCTCCTGTTCCAGTGTCCTCCAACTCCCCCACCCCAAACATGTTTGCGCTCTCCTTGTGCGGGAGCACACCCACCGCTTCCTCCCACTCATTCAGCTCTTTGCTGGAGAGAAGGGTTGAAGGCGGGGACTCTGGAGCGCTAGGCGGGCGGCCGGGGGGCTAAGCGGCGGGCGGCAGAGGTGAGGGAAGCACCCCAGCTCCACGCGGTGCAACGCGCCAGGCTCACAAGGGGGTGGCCCTAGGGGTGAGGACCGGTCTCGGCTGGGGCGGGTCGTGGGGCGGAGCTGGGGGCGGGTCGCCAGGACGGCCGGCCGGGGGCTGGGGCCCCAGCCGCTCAGCCGGAGCGCTGCGCACCCAGCAGGTCCGCCTGTCAGGCCGCCGCCTCCAGTCGCCTGGCTTTTCGCCCTGCGGTGCCCGGCCCTTCCCCATGCTAGCACCTCGGACTACGGAAAACGGGGTCCCCATGTCCCAAACCGAGGCTGACTTGGCTCTGCGGCCGCCGCCGGCTCTCACCTCCTCGGGGCCAACCCGCTTGGGGCCACCTCCTCGGCGAGTGCGCCGCTTCTCTGGGAAGGCTGAGCCCCGACCCCGCTCTTCACGACCGAACCGCCGCAGCTCAGTCGATTTGGGACTGCTGAGCTCCTGGTCTCAACCAGTGTCACTCCTTCCGGAACCCCCCGATCCTCCGGACCCCGCTGGCCACACGAAGAGCCCACCTCCTAGCGCCAAAGAAACCTCCGAGGGCACATGGACCGGGGCAGCCCTGGTGAAGGCTGCAGACTCGGCAAGTCCTGAGCTCACGATACCTTCGGGAGGTCTCGGGTCCCGGGAACCACCGAGACTTCTTGATGCTGCAGCCCGGGAGCGGCGGCGGGAGCAGGAAGAGAAAGAGGACACAGAGACCCAGGCTGTGGCAACGTCTCCAGACGGCCGATACCTCAAGTTTGACATTGAGATTGGAAGAGGCTCCTTCAAGACGGTGTATCGAGGGCTAGACACCGACACCACGGTAGAGGTGGCCTGGTGTGAACTGCAGGTGTGGCTGGGCGCCCCCCCCCCTCTGTGGTACCTCGGGATGGGGCCCTTTGGAGGTCGCAGGTTGGGAAAACGGGAGGACATCATCAAGGGAAGGATCTTTTTTTTTTTTTTCTTATCAGATGTCCAGGCACTCTTGCTCTCCTTGCCGGCATGATCTCATGGACTGACTCTGGGTGGGTTCAGGAGAAACTGAGGCAGGTGGTATATGGTGGCTCCCAATGAGCCAATGAGCATAGCTAGCTTCACTTTCAAGCCTCTCTACAAATCTGAGTGTTGGGAAACTGAGTAGGGAGGGAGGCAGACCCTCCAGTCTCCTGCCCTGGGCACCACTGCCCCATCCTCTCTTTTTCCTCTAAGTCTTGAGAGACTTTCTGCTGTGACCCTGGTCCTCTTGCTCCTCCTCCTTCCTCTTTACAAACTTAAGTGACTGGGATGTGGGAGGCCTGGAGTTGAGGCCAAAGCCCTCTCCACCTCCAAAAAGATTTAGGGTAGTTATGGCAGAAGGGGGCTCCCCAGGTCCCTTCCGAAGCAGTCAGCCTTACAGACTTCTCAGCAACTTCAAGGAGCAGGGACAGGACACTCTAGTTGAAGCTGGAGTCCAGTCCGGTTTCACACCCCTCTACATACCTGGGTTCTCCCTTTCCATTGCCAAAAGAGCTGAGCTCTAACAAGTTTTGGACTTCGGGAGGATGCAGATTTTTAGCACTTTCTTCCTCGCCCGTTGCTCCCAGTGTGAGTGGTCCCAGAAACTTAAGATTCAGATTAGGGAACAAAAAAAAGGAGGAGGGGTCCTTCCACTTTGGCTCTGGCACAGGACTCTCTGCTAGTGCCTGCTAGTGCCGCGCCCCAGGCTTTAAGCCAGGCCAGGAGAATCGGCCAGACTCAGGGGAGGGGGAGGGATGGAGAGAGAGAAAGGAGGGGTGGGGCACCCCCAGCCATGGGGGGCGGTCTCCTGGCCCTGGTCCTGGATCTTTTCTTTCTTGGTACTTTCAACTACCTCTTTCTAGAGCCTCCAGTTCCTAGGTTTTAGGGCCAACCTCTTTCCGGCCCCAGTTCCCGGCCCGTGGTCTGCCTGCTGCCTACCGGCTGCCAGCCCCAGGGCACAAGCCCCCCCCCCCCCCACTTCCACAGTCGGCTCTGGAGGCCACAAAGGCGCTATTGAGCACCCGGCTCCCAGACCTGTGCATAAAGACGCTTGTGTCCAGCGGGGGGTCCGGAGTGCTGCCCCAGGCCCAGGATGGGTGTGTTCTTGGAGCAATAAGAAGAGACCAACCAAAAGTCGGGGTCTGCTGCCCTTCAGGCTAGCGAGCTCACCAATCGTACCCTGGCCATATGATCCTGCCCTCATCCCTCCCACCCCCCAAGCTCTGCCCCAGTTACCCCGTGCTCTTCTTCCTGGGGTTCTGGGTCTGATGTGACCCCGATCGTCCCATCCCACAGACTCGGAAACTATCTCGAGCGGAACGGCAGCGATTCTCCGAGGAGGTTGAGATGCTTAAGGGGCTACAGCACCCCAACATCGTCCGCTTCTATGACTCGTGGAAGTCGGTGCTGAGGGGCCAGGTTTGCATCGTACTGGTCACTGAACTCATGACCTCCGGCACGCTCAAGACGTGAGCTCTGGCCTGGGTGGGAGGGGGAGGATGGGACGTCACTCCGAGGCCCTGGGAACTTCTCCCAATCACGACAGTGTCCTCCCAGCACACCAGTCAAAAATGTCTATATCTTTGTTGTGCTTAACAGCGGTGTCTCTTAGGTCTTTGCTTAATATCTTCCCTCTGGGTTTTCACTGCTCATCTTTGCCCTCCCTACCTACTGATGTCTTCCCCCCCCCAAACACATACACAACAGCACCCCTAAAGGGCCTTTCCCGGTATGCCCACCCCTCATTATCCCATCTTCCTGCAACCTAGAGGAAATCTGACCCTTTGACTGCCTCCTCAAACCTCTTCAAGATTTCCTACTGCCCTGGGGTAAAGTCCACAAAGTCCCTAAAATAACACTCTCATTTCTAGCTTAAGACAGACAAGGCCAGTTCTCAGTGACTTCTCCCACCCTGCCTGTCACTCCTGTGGCCCTTCAGCCCGGAAAATCTCCATCTCTTCCCATTTTCACCCTTGAACTTAATGCTCCTCCTTCAAGGCAAAAGTTATTTCCTCAGTGAAATCCTCCCCCGTGCTTGGGACAGTTAGTCATTCCTTCCTGCTCCCACAGCACCTTCTTTGGCGGTCACCCTATCTCCGAATTTACCGTCAGCCGTTTTGTAACCTATTTACCGAACTCATTGACTCAGTTTCTTTTTGGGCCCGACGGACCTGATTTAAAAGAATGCTGGCAGGGAAGGCGGAGGTGGTGGCAAGGGTAGGATGAGAGGAAAATTTCCAGTCCAGGAATCGATATCCCCACGGCGACCATGGTTATGCGCCCTCTCCCAGGTACCTGAGGCGGTTCCGCGAAATGAAGCCCCGAGTCCTTCAGCGCTGGAGTCGCCAAATCTTGAGGGGACTTCATTTCCTACATTCTCGAGTGCCCCCCATCCTGCACCGAGATCTCAAGTGTGACAACGTTTTCATTACCGGCCCTTCAGGCTCGGTCAAAATCGGAGATCTTGGACTGGCCACGCTCAAGCGCGCCTCCTTTGCCAAGAGCGTCATCGGTGCGTCTCTCCAGCAGGGCCTTTGTCATTGCTAGCTCCCCCACATCAGAAAAGAGCTCCAACGGGGCTTTGGAGAGCTCCCGAACTAGGGCAACCCGTTCTTCCTGCCCCCCAGAACACACTTTGGGCAAGAGTTGGTCACCAGAACTCCCGGGGTTGCCCTTGGGCTACTTAGCCCATGATATACCCGAATGGAGGGAGGGGACCAAGAGGAAGGCCTGACCGTTTCTGTGGGTCCAACAGGGACCCCGGAATTTATGGCCCCCGAGATGTATGAGGAAAAGTACGACGAGGCGGTGGACGTGTACGCCTTTGGCATGTGCATGCTGGAGATGGCTACATCGGAGTATCCCTACTCTGAGTGCCAGAACGCAGCACAAATCTACCGCAAGGTCACGTCGGTGAGAAGGACGGGGTTCGGGAAGAAGGGATCCCCAGAGGCCCTCCCACTCTCCTGCCCTCTAACTAGCCTGTGTGTAGCAGGTACCCTTTATCTTAATAAAAACAGGCCAGACAGAAAGATGCCCCAGTGAAGCGGAAATGTGTTGTATGCACGTAAGCCCCTCACACAAGCTAGTAAGAATATGTGCAATCCTAAGAGTTCACATCTAGTCTCGGCAGATCTTCCTAGTTGTCCCACCAGGTGAGCCAGGCAAATGTTCTGCTCTGCGCTTTACAAATGAGAAAACAACCAACCGGGAAGTCTTAGGCGAGGTCACACCAGCAATATGTGGAGGGAATGGATTTGAAATATGTGGAGTCTCTCAGTACCAGCACCCTTCCCCCACCCGAGCCTTGGAGACTGCCTGCTTTGCACACTTCCAGAGAGCTGGCTCGCAGGCGACCCAAGGCCTCATGCAACTCTTCTCGCAGGGCACAAAGCCCAACAGCTTCTACAAGGTGAAGATGCCGGAGGTGAAGGAGATCATTGAAGGCTGCATCCGCACGGATAAGAATGAGAGGTGGGGTCCCGGGCCAGAGAGGGCATGGAGACGAAGCTCGGGTAGCAGCAGGCTCCGCTCCTCACTTCTCCACGGTCCCCAGGTTCACCATTCAGGATCTCCTGGCCCACGCGTTCTTCCGCGAGGAACGAGGTGTGCACGTGGAGCTGGCAGAAGAGGATGACGGCGAGAAGCCGGGTCTCAAACTCTGGCTGCGCATGGAGGATGCGCGGCGCGGGGGGCGCCCACGGGACAACCAGGCCATCGAGTTCCTGTTCCAGCTTGGCCGGGACGCTGCTGAGGAGGTGGCTCAGGAGATGGTGAGGAGATAGGTCCTGCTTTGATTGAGCCTGTAAAGGGCTCAGCCAATCTGTCACCAGTCAATAGGAGGGCCAGGGTGGGCCACTAGAGGGGCGAGAGGAGATTCCCACCGAGAGGAGCATCTCCTACAGGGGTCTTCCTGCCTCTCCTGCCCTAATTCACCTGCACACACTAGGGTTTTTTTCCAGAACCAACCGTGGATCCTTAACCTCGCTTCTTTGTTTCTTGCAGATTCATTTATCATGGAATGTCCTTCTTGGCAATTTATCTATTTATTTTTCCCTCTCCACCTTCTTTGTCATCTCCCCCACTCCCAATGCTTAGCACCATCAATTCCAGGAAGGTCACTCCTCTGGAGTTAAAAGTTGAATGCTTCTTTCCATATCAGTGGGGCCTCTACACAGCCTCAGCCGTGGGCTTTGTTTTATACCTGAGTGCATTTACCATCTCTCTCCTCTGCTAGACTAGAAACTATCCGTGACCAGACAACACTTATTGATTTTTTTTTTCTAATCCCTTACTGTTTGGCAGGTGGTAGGTCCTCCTTAACAATCACACGTGACTCAAAGCACTTTCATGTGAGCCTGTTTGGAAGGCAATTTTATCCCAACTTATCGATGAAGGAATGCAAGCTCAGAGAGACTGTCTTGTCTGGAGTCCCAAGTAAACAAATGACAAAGCAGGATTTAAGTTCAAGCCATTCAGATTTGGTCAGGTGGCCCTGCTGCTCTTCTTCTACTCCACCTGCAAAACTCACAGCTAAACTGAAAGGGAAGGACAGGGGCACAGGGGCGGGGAGGAGCAGACACTGGTGGAAGAGAAAGCAGGTGCGGGCATAGGCAATGCCAGGGCAGAGCTTTAAAAGCTTGTTCAGGAGAGCCTGAATGGGAGAAGGGGCGAGAATATAGGGTTCTCAATAGAGAAATGGCAGTAGCAAGGGCAAGGGTCATCTGTGCTGGGTCAAGAACCTGAGACTATCCTGACATAGTGGTGTATATTATTATTTTTTCTTTTTCCTTTTCTTTAAAAATATATTTATTGTGTACACAGTGTTCTGTCTGCATTTTTCCTGCACACCAGAAGAGGACGTCAGATCTCATTACAGATGGTCGTGAGCCACCATGTGGTTGCTGGGAGTTGAACTCAGGACCTCTGGAAGGGCAGCCTGTGCTCTTAACCTCTGAGCTGTCCCTCCAGCCCCTGTGGCGCAAATTATTGACCCCAGCACTCAGGAGGCAAAAGTAGATGAGTCTCTGAGCCCAGCATGGTTTATATTGTGAGGCTAGGGATACACAGTGAGACCCCATCTCTAATAATAATAACTTGAGATTGAAATGTGGCAGAAGTGCAGTTGCCAAAGCACTGCCCAGCTTGACTATAGATGCAATCTTTTTAAAAAGTTACATCTTGTAGCTGGGCCGTGGTGGTGCACGCCTTTAATCCTAGCACTTGGGAGGCAGAGACAGGCAGATCTCTGTGAGTTTGAGGTCAACCTGGTCTACAAGAGCTAGTTCCAGAACTGCTAGGGCTGTTTCAAAGAGAAACCCTGTCTTGAAAAGATTTTTTTTTAAAAAAAAAAAGTTACATCTTATTTGTGTGTGTCTGTGTGTATGTATGTGGGTGCCCATGTGCCACAGCATACAAGCAGAGGTCAAAGGACAGCTTGTGGGAATCACTTCTCTCCTTCCATCATTCTGACTCAGGCTGTCAGGCTTGGCAGTGTGCACCTTTATACACAAAGCCAGCCTGCCTGCCCTCAAGATCAAATCTTGATCTATTACCTGCAAGGTGTGTGTGTGTGTGTGTGTGTGTGTGTGTGTGTGCTGTATTACTTTTCTGTGTGGGTGTGCATGTATGCGTATGCATGCTTTGATATAGATGCTGGGGGTTGGAATGCAGGCCTTCATGATCACTATCATCTCTAAAACAACAGCAGCAACGTTTATTCCCCAATGTTATGGAGAAGGCTTAACGAGGATGAGTTTTCAGGTAACAGATATGGTACTTAGTCAATAAATAGCTCCTTCCTCATTCCTAGAGGCCTCAAAAGGTGTCCTAATTGATCCTCTCCCCCTCCTTCCTCCCTCTCTCCTCTCTCTCTCTCTCTCTGAATGTACAGAAGTGTATGTGCATATGTGTGAAGGCCATAAGCCAATTTAAAGGTGTCCTGATGGATCCATCCTCTCTGTCTGTCTGTCTCTGTCTCTCTGCATGTACAGATGTGTATGTGCATATGTGTAGAAGCCAGAAGTTAACTTTGGGTGTCACGCCTCAGAAACCAGCAACCTTGTTTTTTGAGACAGAGTCTCTTACTGGGACCTGGGGCCTGCGAATTAGGCTAGACTGGGTGGCCAGCAAGCTCCTGTCTCTGCCTCCCCGGCACTGAGATTACAAGCATGCCTGCCTGACCCTTTACGTGAGCACTGGGGATCAGACTTCTGTCATACTTGTGCAGTAGGCATTTTACTAACTTGGGTAGCTCCCCAGTTCCTGGTGAGTCTTTGAGAGGGGGAAATCTGGAGCTGTCTCCCTTTCTATCCCCGACTCCAGGTAGCCTTGGGCTTAGTTTGCGAAGCTGACTACCAGCCAGTGGCCCGTGCAGTCCGGGAACGGGTTGCTGCCATTCAGCGGAAGCGGGAGAAGCTTCGAAAAGCTAGGGAGTTGAAGGTTCTTCCACAGGAGTCAGGACCTCCTCCAGCAACTGTGTCCATGGCTCCTGGTGCCACCAGTGCCTTCCCCCCGGAGCCCGAGGAACCAGAGGCTGACCAGCACCAATCCTTCCTCTTCCGCCATGCTAGCTACTCATCTACCACCTGTAAGTGACCCCAGCTTGGAGTTCTAGGTCCCAGAAGTCCAACCCAGAAATGCTGTCACTTATCCAGCCTGCAAACTCTAGCTGTGAACCTTCCCTTAGGGACAAATACTCCCACAATTCCCTCCGGGCTCCAGGCTCCTCTTTGACAGGCAGGTCCCCTCCTCTACCACCACAGTCCTTTATTGTTATTATTGTTGTTTGATCCACTCCCTCCCCTGCCAGCTGATTGCGAGACTGATGGCTACCTCAGCTCCTCCGGCTTCCTGGATGCCTCAGACCCTGCCCTTCAGCCCCCCGTGGGGGTGCCATCCAGCCCCGCTGAGTCCCATCTCTGCTTGCCCTCGGTGAGAGGGGGGGGGTCCCTCGGGAACCTTCCAGTGATCATGACCTATCCCTTTCTCTTGAATCCCAACCCCCTACCTGTTCCCTTGTTCCTGAAATACACTCTTCCTGCCCTTATCTTCTCCAATTCTGTTTCCCTAGTATTCTTCCCCCCCCATCCCTGGCTCCATTTCCCTGGGTCACCACAATCACCATCAACAGCTATTATCTCCTGATCTCACGAAGTGTATCCTCTTTCAGGGTTTCGCCTTGTCCATTCCACGCTCTGGCCCTGGCAGTGACTTTTCTCCTGGGGATAGGTATGTTCAGTTTTAAGTTGGGGTACCAGAGTGAGACACAGAAAGTTCTGGGTCCCCACTGTCCACTTAAACACTTCTATCTTCTTTCCCCTGCCCAGCTGTGCCTCAGATGCAGCATCAGGCCTCAGTGACGTGGGAGAAGGGGGGCAGACGAGGAAACCTCCAGTGAAGAGCCTTCGTCGGAGACCCCGATCCCGGCTGCGGGTCACTAGTGTACGACAAGCATAGGAGCTGGAGAACAGCCTACAGAACCCGGGGGAACTGCCAGGGAGGCAGGGGAGGTGGACCAGAAAAGCAGAGCTGCAGCGTATGACTGGTGCCCACGAGGCATCTAGTCTGGCTTCAATGCCAGACTCTGGGGGTAGAATCTGCTCTCAGTGTCCATTCTGGCCCACGCGCTTTGGCTAGAGGAGGGTGGGAGGGCATGATTAAGGCAGAAGCATTGATTTCTTTCCTTCTGCTTTGAATCTAAAGGTCTCAGACCAGAATGACAGAGTTGTGGAGTGCCAGCTACAGACCCACAACAGCAAGATGGTGACCTTCCGATTTGATCTGGATGGGGACAGCCCGGAGGAGATTGCAGCGGCCATGGTGAGAGGGAGAGACAGGGCAGATTTGGCTATAAGCATTTCCCTCCTGGCGGCCACTGGTGCTGACACACCCTGGTCCCACGGTCGGCTTGAACACGTTGAGATCATTAAGGACTGGGTAGACACGACTGGTGTGTGCACGTGATCCTGCTAGAGGCATCATACTGCAACTGGAAGTAAAGCATGGACGGGAGCAGGAAGGAATGGGATTGACCTGTGTCCTAGTGAATGAGTGGGAACGGCAGGGAAGGATGAGAAGGGCTTGCCGGGCTGGAGGCACAGCGTGAGCACCGGATAACATTAGTGCAGTAGTACTGAGTGTTGGGGGGGGGGGGCGCACGTACTGTGGAAACCACTGTCACAGGAGAAAAGGGGTCCTACAGTAAATCCCGGGAAGTGGGATTCAGATCATGAGTGTATCCGAAGGCCAGCTCTGCAGTGTACACCTGATATCTTGAGCACTTAGGAAGTGGAAACAGGAAAATCAAGGGTTCAAGGCCGACACAGGCTACACAAGACCTTATAAAGCAAAGAAAGTTAGGCAGAGAGAAACACGACTAGAATGGCTTTGTTTGTTTTAAGATTTATTTATTTATGTATACGAGTGCTTTATTTGTATGTATGCCGACATGATAGAGGAGGGCATCAGCTCTCATTATAGATGGTTGTGAGTCACCACGTTGTTGCTGGAAATTGAACTCCGGACCTCAGGATGAGCAGGCAGTGGTCTTAACCAATGAGCCATCTGTCTAGCCCTGAGAATGGGTTTTAAGTAGATCATTCTGCTGTGAGATGTGGGAGGGTTTTAGGAATAAGGAATCTGGTTGGGAGGTGGACATAAGAAGCCAGACGGGAATGGAGGTGAAATGGAATGTGGAGGAGAAGAAAGGGTAGATCTAAGGGTTGCTTCAGGAAAATTGCTGTGTAATCCAGAACGTTCTTGACGTAGTACAGTGTGGGTAGTGGATGTCCAATAAATATTTGCTGAGTTGATATGCTAGGGAGTTAAGGAGAAGAGATATCAAGGGCAACCTGTATCAGAGGAACAAAGAGGAGCAGACTACTCAATGAGAGAAGTTGGGAATGAAAGCAGGGTTTCTTAAGGGTCATGATGATCTTGAGCAACAGCTGAGTCAAGGTCCTCCGTGGCAACAGGATATGGTCAGGAAGAGCTAAAGAGAGATGGGTTTAGGAGTCCTCAGTCCAGTGCTGAGGGTGAAAATGGATCTGCAAGTGAGAGACATGGAAGCTTCTAGACTGTGTCTCTTGCAAACATCCTGTTCGAGAATGAGAAGTGGGGACATGCTACTGAAGGACAGCAAGGTGGAACCAAAGAAGTAGGAGGATTCTAGTGAAGGCAGAGTTCCAAGCAGGTGGCACGGGGAGACTCCTGAGCAAGACCACACCGGCTCTTGTTAGGGGTCTCAGTGGTACACAGTCTCAGCAGAGTGGGGTGGCCTATGTCAGCCACTGAGATGGTGGAGAAAACATCTGGCTTTGGGAATCCTTCACAAAGCACCTCCTCCTTGAGTCCCTTCACCTAGTCGCCAGAGCAAAGACATCTAAGGCTTGTCCTCTTCCGTCAAGCCACATGACCCTTCCAGAGCCTTTATCAAGCCACACACGTTTCTGAACAGTTCTGGAAGAGGCCGGGTGCCTTCCTATCTCTGTTTCTATCTATCCAGGGTTCTGTAGGTCTGAAAACCTTTCCCCATGGTTCCCACGTGCACTCAGAATCCACACAATCCAAGTGACCCGCCCCTGGATCCAGGATTCATTTTCTTTTCTCTCCTCACTAGTTCATGTCTCTGCAGCAGAGTCTGAGACTTGGATCAAATCTTGCTGCTTTTCATCATCATCATCTTCATCATCATCGGCAGCAGCAGCAGCAGCAGTTATCTGTGATCCTAAACTCAGGAAGCATGGCCATAAAAACCATAGTTCACCCAGCTGCATCAGAGTCCTGTCCTCAGGATGTGCTCTGCTTTTTTTTTTTTTTTTTTGGTTTTATGAGACAGGGTTTCACTGTAGTTTTTTTAGAGCCTGTTCTGGAACTAACTTTTGTAGACCAGGCTGGCCTCCTCGAACTCACGGAGATCCGCCTGCCTCTGCCTCTGGAGTGCTGGGATTAAAGGTGTGCACCGCTGCCACCTTTAATGGGGCTTGCTTTTCATGCCTCAAGGCTGTGTCCTTGGCATCAGCTGTGCTCCCTTCTCTTCTGATGCCAGGGTGCAGTAGAAGAATGACTAGCCTAGCAGTGGGTCTCAACCCTCCTCCTACTGAGACCCTATAATACATAAACATATATAATATCATAATAATAAATATAATACCATAAGATTATTTCATTGCTACTTCATAACTGTAATTTTGCTACTGTTATGAATCATAATGTAAAAAAAATCTGACATGTGACCCCAAAGGGGTTGAGACCCAGACTGAGAACTGCCTAGTCATTAGGCTTTTATGTAACACCTGCGTTCAAGTTTCATGTGTTGAAGTTTGGTGAACTTGGCCAGGTTTCTCTTCTATTCCCTCCCCTTCCTCCTCTTCCCTTCCTTCTCCTTCCTTCTTGTGGTGCTGGAGATCAGACCCAGGGTCTTGTGGCAAGTGCAGTATCAGAGCCGCACCCCTCGATTCTTGGGCAGGTTTCTGAGCCTCAACTCTCCATCGATTACTATTTGTTTCTCAAAGATGTGATCTAATATGGTGATGCATGGAGGTGGCCACAGACCCTCAGTGAAGGGTGGCTTTTCTTACTCCACATTTGTAAGGTTTAGCATCAAACACTTCCTGTGTAACACTATCCCCAGTTCTCCCAACCTGAGGTTGGATGACCCGTTCCTTTACTGGAGCAGCACTGGGGAAGACCAATTACAGAGACTTTTTATTACGTTTATTTAATTGTATGTGGAGGTCAAAAGGCAACCTGTGAGAGTCATTTTTCTCCTTTCACGTGTGGTCATGTGACTGAGCTCATATAGTCAGGCTTCATGACAAGCAACTTTACCCATCTCGATGCCCCAATTACAGGTTACTAGCACTTTTTAAACTGTGGGTTTTTGCTGTTGTTGGTGGTGTTTTTTGGGTGATATTGAGACAGGGTCACACTGTGTAGTTCTGGCTGTCCTGGAACTCACTCTGTAGACCAGGCTGGCCTCAAACTCACAGAGATCAGCTTGACTCTGCCCCCTGAGTGCTGGGATTAAAGGTGTGTTACATCATGCCTGACTAAACTGCGGTTTAAAAAAGAAAAAAAAATCCAGACACACTGTAAGTGGGGTATAGTGGCATGTTCTTGTAGTCCCCTCAGGAAGCTGAAGCTGAGGTGGGAAGATTGCCACAAGTTTGAAGCCACTCTGGACAATGTAGCAAGACCCCCACCTGCCCCGTCTCCAAACAGCAACAAAGCGCCAAACCAACTAACCAAATACAATGTAAGAGACTAAACCACAACATAAAATTTACTACCATAACCACTTGGAAGCATGTGTTCAGTAGTACAGTACCCACATTGTTGTGAACCTGATTTCCAGACCTTGCAGGTCTGAAATGCTTGCTAACGATCCTCCCACCTCCAGAAAGACCAAAAAAAAAAAAAAGGAATTTTTAGCCATACTCACTACCAGCAAGGCGCTCAAGTGCTCTCCCCACCCCAGGACGACTTGCAGCCTGCTGTGTAGTGATGTGGGCTGGAAGACTACGATGTTCCATGCTTCCCCTACTCAATAGTGTTTCCCACAATGTGTGGTAGACAGTAGGTACGCGATGGCTGTGGAGTGGAAAGCGACATTTACCGTTGACCACCTTGTTTCCCTTAACCTTGCCATGCGTGACTGGGGCCCTGTGTGATGTACTTTATAATCTTTCTATGAATGCAGAAATTGTGTCCAAAAGCATGCAGCTGTGCAAAGAACTTAGGCTCTGGCTTTCAGTGTACCTGGCTTCAAATAGCGTGACTTTGAGCCGACTGAACTTTTTAAAAAATATCTCATTTATTTATTTAAGGTGCATTGGTATTTTGTCTGCATGTATGTCTGTGTGAGGGTGTCAGATCCTCTGGGACTGGAGTTACACTTGCTAGGAATGGAACCCGGGTCCTCTAGGAAGAGCAACCGTGCTCTTAACCACTGAGCCATCTCTCCAGGCCCAGGCCAGCTGGACTTAACCTGAGCATTAGTTATCTTCACTGCACAGGGAGGATATTAATAGACCGTAGCAGGCTGCTGGTGTTATATGTGACGATACATGGAAAGCGTTGGTGCACACAGCACACACATCCTAGGCACGTCAGTTCCTGGACCACATTCCTCCTGGACCGCAAGTGCCTGGCGCACAACACATACCCAGGAAATGATGCAGTGGTATCAACTGTTGGGTTTAAACATTGGAAGCAGGGAAGCAACGGTGAGATAACAGCCTCCTCCCATCCCGTAACCCCTGCCAGGTGTACAATGAGTTCATTCTGCCCTCGGAGCGAGATGGATTCCTGAGCAGGATCCGAGAGATTATCCAGCGAGTGGAGACCCTGCTGAAGAGAGATCCTGGTCCTCCGGAGACTGCTGAACATGCCCTGAGCCCTCAGGTCAGGCCTCCGGACATCCCCAGCAGGAACAGACTCTGCCCTCAGCAGTCTGCTTGGATTAACTTCTCTTAATCTTGAGGACTTTACAACTGGCTCTTAACTCTGAGAGTCTGATGAAAGCTACAGACTCTTGTTCTAGAAAACAGTGAACAGACACTTTTAGCTTATCTTGAAATAAGCGCAGACTCGCAGACAGAAATTGCAAGAACTATAGAACCCATTCCTAGATGCCCTTTACCCGGATTTCCTGGTTAAGACTAGCTTTGACTAGCTTTCTCATTCTTCCTCTGTATTCTAAGTTATGTTCCTTTGAACCGCTCGAGAATAGTTTGGCAGATCTCATGCCTCTTTACCTCCAAATATTTCAGCCATATGCTTTTGAATCCCAAGAGGCTTGTGTCCGGATTCCTAGAGGCTCATGGGTCCTATCTTAAGAATCCCAGCCTGCAACTTTCCATCTGAGACTCAGCTTTCCCCACAGTGACTGAAGGCCCCCTTTCTCCCTCAGGCAGAGCCAGCAGCACCGCCTGCCCTCCCAGGCCCACCAAATGGTAGGTTCTATGTTCTGTTCCTGTTCATCACAACCCTTGGGTTGACCTTGTGGAGGGCACAGGGCACAGGGGTCTGAAATCTCAACCCTTCCTTTTCAGCAGAGCCCCAGAGAAGCATCTCCCCAGAACAGAGGAGCTGGGCAGCCTTCTCTACCTCTCCATCTTCTCCTGGAACCCCCATGTCCCCTGGAACCCCATTTTCCCTTGGGACGCCCCCTGTCTTCCCATGCCCCATCTTTCCAATCCCTTCACCCTCATGCCATCCCTGCCCATTCTCCCAGGTCTCTTCAAATCCCTGTCCGCAGACCCCCAGCTCCCCACCTCCACCCTTTGCCAGTGCTCCTCACTTCCCACTCCCATCCTCTCACCTCCCTGTGAGTGCCCTCCCCACTAGCTCTTCTCACCCATTCCCTCCTAGTTGTTCCCAAGTTACTCTTAGCCCCTCTTCTTTTCCTGCCTGCCCCTCTCCTCCCCCCCTCCCCGCTACCACAGCAGGCCCCCTCCTCTCTCTGGCTAGTGCCTTCTCTCTGGCTGTGATGACTGTGGCCCAGTCCCTGTTGTCCCCTTCCCCTGGGCTTCTTTCTCAGTCTCCTCCAGGTCCCTTGCCTAGCCTGCCCCTTCCCCTTGCTTCTTGTGGCCAGGAGAGCCTTTTACCCCAAATGGCTGAGACACAGAGTGAGGTGAGTAGGGGTTGGAGAGGGATAATGGGGGGAGGGGAGGATCCGTTCTGGATCCTTTCCTTTCTCATGGCACCACACTTTGTAGGCTTCCCAAAACGCTGCTCAGCCACTACTGGGCGAAGCTAGACTGGCACCCATCTCTGAAGGTGAGGCCCCTAATCCCTGACCTTCCCCTGCCTGTTACCCCCAACACATTTATGTCTGGCTAATTTCTTCTGTCCTCCTCACTTTCCACCTTATCCCCCTGCAGAGGGGAAGCCCCAGCTTGTTGGGCGGTTCCAAGTGACTTCATCCAAGGAACCAGCAGAGCTGCCCCTGCAGCCAGCACCCCCAACTCTCTCCAGTTCCCTAAAGCTTCCAACCCCTCAGCTGACCTCGGAGAGCTCAGACACAGAGGACAGTGCCGCCGGAGGACCAGAGACCAGGGAGGCCCTGGCAGAGAGTGACCGTGCAGCCGAGGGCCTAGGGGTGGCGATCGAAGAGGAAGGGAATGACGGGGCCCGGACTGGGGGAAGTTCCCCACTCTTGAGTCATCCCAGCCCAGTGTGGATGAACTACTCCTACAGCAGCCTGTGTCTGAGCAGCGAGGAGTCAGAGAGCAGCGGGGAGGATGAGGAGTTCTGGGCTGAGCTGCAGACTCTTCGGCAGAAGTGAGTCTGGGGAAGATGGAGGAACTAGAGGTAAACCTGGGAGCACAAAGTATGTGACTAGCCATTTCCTGCCCTTGGTGCATCCTCAGACACTTATCGGAAGTGGAGGCACTGCAGACCCTACAGAAGAAAGAAATCGAGGACTTGTACAGCCGGCTGGGGAAGCAGCCCCCACCTGGTATCGTAGCCCCAGCTGCTATGCTGTCCAGCCGCCAGCGCCGCCTCTCCAAGGGCAGCTTCCCCACCTCCCGCCGCAACAGCCTGCAGCGCTCTGACCTCCCTGGCCCTGGTGAGATGGCAGCCACCCAGCTTTCATCTTTCCCTTGAGACTCCTTCCCAACACGATCTTTTGGGCCCTGGTGGTCTATTCTTGGTTCTGGGGGACCAATCCCCGCTCTTCGCTGCCCCTTCCTTCACTTAGAGCTCTCCCTCCCTGCTCCCAGGCATCATGCGAAGGAACTCCCTGAGTGGCAGCAGCACCGGCTCCCAGGAGCAGCGGGCAAGCAAGGGGGTGACATTCGCCGGGGATGTTGGCAGGATGGTGAGGGCGGGCCCAAAGGAGGGCGAGCCCAGGGAATGGTGACTGGCAGCAGCTTTGCCTTCCCCCACCTTTGGGTGTTTCCTCAGCATTTTTCTTTTCCCCTCCAGTGAATTCAGAACAGAAGTCCTATGTCTCCCCAACACCAGGGCCCACCGTGGCTCTCAGAATCTGATGCTTTTGTGACCAACTGAACTCAGCACAGAACAGCCCAGCACTGAGGGTGTAGAAGGCCTGGGGGCATGGAAAGTGCGATTGTGTTATCCTGAAGAGAGTCAAACAATGTGGGGGCTCTGCTGTGTGGAAATGTCACTTCTGTCCCTACCCCACCTTCGTCTTTGCTCCTCCCCAGGCAAGGGCTAACCACTAAGCAATCCCACTCAAGTCCAGATGCTTCTAGAAGGCCAGCTTCCAGCTGGGAGTGTAGCAGGTGTGCTCACACCTCCAAAGTGAACAGCAATCAATAAAAATACTGGGAAGGATTGTGGGTCTTTATCTGTCATGTCTTAGGAGCAGGGGGAAAAACGGGTGAGGATCTAGAAGCCATTCTCCTCTCACAATGCAAGGCAGGATGGACGCTGCCCAGTTTTCTGGCTTTTTGCCATCAGGTCATGAGGAAACTCCATGACCAGTGATCCACCTGGCCAAGCTATGACCCTCTCCAGACTCCACCCTAGACCTGTATAGGCAGGTACCAGCGAATGTCAAAAGAATGAAGGTGCTTGTCTCTTGTCCTTCATATACCCATGCAGCGACGAGAAAAGGCTGTGAAGGCTCAGAGCAAAAAAGTGACCTTCCTCTCCCTAAGACCTGGTTCAGTCTCAAACAGCCCAGTAATCTCTCCCTTAAATCAGGTGGAAAGATCTGCTGGAAAAAGTAATTCTAGTTAAACATTTACCGCTCCCTGGGGCTGTGCCACCCCCGTAGTTACTGCCAGGGCAGTTACTGCTAGGGCGCTTTCCAGCATGAAGTGCCATGTGTCCCTCGGCCCCCAAACACTAGCTTTGCCTTCAGGAGAGATGACTCATTTTATTTCTCTTCACTTGACCCCATCTTTCCCACTGAAGGTTCCAACTCTGCAGATACACCACACCCTCCCTCTTAATAGTTGGGCCCCTGGGAGGTGAAGGGGTAAACCACAAAGTTTGAGGAAAGGCAAGGTCGCATACCTCTCGAACAAGGAAATCAGAAGGTTCAGTAACTGTACAAACTGCATGTGAAATGAGCAACCCCCCCCTCTGGCAGTGGCCAAACGCACAGTCTCTGGCTTCTTGGGCTCAATCATAGTTCGAAGTTAGTTAAGCCAGTGATGCTGTGAGATCGCCAGGCATTATTTAAGGGGTACAGGAGCTCCGGCAGTTTGAAGACGGTCCGTACAGTTAGGGTCCCGATGCTCTCTCCCTCTCCAGAGCTCGGGCTCGGGCAGCTTTGGCCTCATCTTCCAGCTCATCAAGGAAACGCTCCTGAGCCACTGAATAGAAGGTATAACCATCTGGCGGGGTGGGTTCAGGAAACCAAAAGCATATGGGCATTTCTTTCTTCAACCACCCTCGTTATCACCCCAAATTAATGATTGTGAACTGCCACCCTTTTTCCCCTTTTGAACCCTTAACTGAATTGCTATCATTAAACCACTAAGAGCAGCGTAGATATAGTAAGATTATGTATTAACCCCATTTTTACCACACATTAAAGGCTACACGTCTCGTTCCCTTTTCCCTAACCTCGTAAGTGGTATAGTCAGAACGGATACAAATAGCTAAGACCACGGCTCCGATGCCCAGGCCGGTCACAATGTTCCGGGTCCGCCGCTGTGGCAGTGTTTTCTGCCACTGGGAAAGTTGCACCTGACGCATAAACTGCACTTGCGCTGGGGTCAATTTATCCCGCGACGGGTCGATGCGCTGAGCGAATGGGGCATTTCCATCCTTAGCATCCAAAGGGTCACCAGCTCCAGGCGCCGCCATGTTGCTGCTCCGCCCTAAGCCGCCCAGCCCGGAACTCGCCGGGAATAGTTGGCTTTGGTCGACGCAAGGGACCCTGGGAGTTGTAGTCCGCGTGGTGTTTTCTGGGTAGAAACAGGGTCTCTTCGCTCTGGAGGAGGGGCAGGAAAGGCGAGAAGCGTTTGTGTTTTCTGATTGGCTGAGCGCTGCGTGGCAGTTGGGGCGCGAAAAGCTATTGACGGTTCGAGGCTGTGGTGGGAATTACGTTTTCCTCAGATTCGAGGCCAGGGCAGACATATTGAGAGGGAAGGAAGACTCCAAGGTGTGGCAGAAGATTCTGGAAATAACTTAAGGAAGCCAGTTTATGGATCCCGTGAACTGTCCCAGTGCTCCGAAAGACTTCTGAATATGGAAGGATCCCTGAGGCCCAGACTAGCTAATTCCAGTGACTTCCAGTTTGGAGCGGTTGCCACAGAGACCATCGAAAACGCGCTGCTTCACTTGGCCCAGCAGAATGAGCAAGCCGTGAAGGAGGCTGCGGGACGGATGGGCAACTTCAGGGAGAGCCGGATCGTGGGTGTGGATGCACAGTGGGGAGTCGGGTTTATGGGAGTCCTGGGAGCACTAACCTCTGCTTTTCACTCAAATATATGTTGTTAGTACCCTTTATGCTAGGCCGTGGGGGTTGTAAGTGATGAACGAGGCTTACCAACAGCACTCTTCCCCTTCATTTCCCGCACCCCCTACTCCCACCCCGCTCCCTGCCTTTCTCTTGTCCTTTTTTTTTTTTTGAGACAAGGTCCTGGCCTGGAGCTCTCCATAGCCCGGCTGTCCTCGAACTCACTGAGATATGCCTGCCTCTGGCTCCCAAGTGCTGGGATTTAAAGGCGTATGGCACCATGCAGAGTTTTACTCTTCCTTTCGCAAATATGCTTAGAGTGTTTATTATTGACATTGCCTGGGCGAGAAAGATGGAACCGCAGTATAGTCATTGCTCTCAAACTAGGTACTTTGGGTGGGGACTTTAAATATACAAACAGGTAGGTACAAGTGTAGAATAATTGACAGAGAGAATACATTTAAAGGAGTGATAAGCTGTGGCCCAGGGCTTGTGACCTTGGAGGTACACCTTGAGGGAATGGTGACATTTTGTTTGAAGATAAAGGGAATCTCATCTCTACCAGAAAAGGATGCCATGGATAAAGCTTGGAAGGCAGGAGTGGAGGGTGCAGTTGTAGCCCAGGCTGGCCAGAGCATGTAGAAATGCATTAGAAATTAAGACCAGGAAAGTAGTCTGGAGATATTCAGAGTAGAAATTTGAATGCCAAGGGGGAGGACGTTTTACTTGGTTTAGCAGAAAAATGAGAAAGTTACTACCATTTGTTATTTCTTATTTAATTTATTCTATGTGTATGGGTGTTTTGCCAACAAGCATGTATGGGCACCATGTGTATTCTTGGTGCTAGGAGAAGGTGCCAGATTCTCTGAAACTGGACTTATAGGCAGTTGTGAGCCACCTGATGTGGGTGCTAGGTATTGAACTCAGATCTTCTGGAAGAACAGTCAGTGCTCGTAATTGCTAAGCCATCTTTCCAGCATGAAGACACTGGGATTTAAATGAGGAAGCAGTGGCTGTAATTTTTGCCTTGGTCAAAACGCTTTTATGTGTAAAAATAATGGACCTGACTGGAGGAGGCGGGGGGGCTAGAGGAGCCCGTGCGTAGCCAGAGGGATAACAGAGGGATGATAAGAATGGATTTACAGCATCCCGAGGCAAACTCTAGAAAGCCTAATTTTCGTTTAAGAAATAAAGAAGGTAAAAATGACTGTCAAAGGGTTGCACCAGAGCCTGGAGCACAGTGGTGCCGCTGAGAGAACCACATCCGTACACACGCAAAATACAGAAATAAGGAAATGTGGCCTTTGTTTTAGGGGGAAATTGTTTTGATTTGGATCTATTTGAGTTTAAGATATTTGAAGAATACTCAGAGGAAGGTTAATAGCAGACAGTTTAGAAAGGTCAGAACTAGAAATCGAGGTTTTTAAACTATTTTCATGATACTCTAAGGAGAGAAGAGAAGCAGGTCAAGGACAGTTCTTTGGGAAACATTTTGTGCTCAGGGAATTGGAACAGGGGAGAGTCAACAATACAATGAGCTGCATTTGATGAGTGGCTCATGCAGTAATCCCAGGATTTAGGAAGCTGGGGCAGGAGAATTGCAAATTCTAGGCTAGCGTGAACTACATAGTCCCAGGTTAGTCTAGCCTAAAATACACCAACACCCCATCTCAAAAACCAAACCAAGGGCCTGGAAAGATGGCTCAGCAGTTAAGCTATTTTTCCAGAGGACCCATGTTTGGTTTCCAGCACCCACATGACAGTCCAAAACCAGCTGTAACTCCAGTTCCAGGGGACCCAACCTGTTCTTTTGATCTCTGCAGATACTTGGTACGAACATAGTGCACATACAAACTCAATCTCACACACATACACAAAAAATAGAGACGTAGAGAAGGTTCAGTAGTTGAGAGTTTACGCTGTTCTTCCAGGGCACCCAAATTCAATCCCCTACAACATACACAAGGCAGCTCACAACAGCCTCTAACTTCAGCTCCAGGGACTCCAACAACTTATGGCCACTGAAAGCATTGCACTCACACGCACACAATTTTTAAAAATCTTTAAAAAAGTAAAATAATAAACAAACAAACCCTACCAACCAACAAGAGAGAAGCACAGAAGAAAACATTTTTGAAGTCAACAGGAGGGTTGGGAAGGGTAGCAGTGGTCAGCAGTCTCAGATGCTTCCAGGGAGTCAGAGGAAATGAAGGTCAGAAGAGGACAGTTTGCAAAGCTTGCTGACTTTGGTGTAATCATTTTAGCCAATTGGGAAAAGCGGAAGGGAAATCACAGCAACTTCAGGGAGCGAATGATGATGTGGAAGGAGCAAGCGTAGAAATTGGGCATTAAAGAAATCAGTCCCAATGTGATGGCAAGGCGGAGGCTGAAAGGCCTTGTGTGTAGCAGTCCATCTGAGCATATTCGTTAGGCAGAGGAGGCGAAGGCAAGTGCAGGTGTGACCATAGTTACTCCGCCTAACCCAAATTCACTTTTATTTTATTTCACTAAAATAAAAAACCAGAAACGACTACCTGAATAAGTCCTAACAGATCCAAAACAAAAGCAAAGGTCTGCTAGGAAATAAAGCCCAAGGTTCAAGAATAAAAGGACAAAGGTCTGGCCAGTAACATATAGGTGTGCTCGGTTCTCTTCTCCACGGAGATTGTTAGCCTGGCTGTGGTCTTTGTAGCAAAGCTTTGTGTATAAATCTATTTGTAAGTTAAGTATATTGTTAAACTGTCTTGGGATAGTTTGACTTTTTTTTTTTTTTAAGGTTTAAAACATTTTTTTGAGACTGGGTCTCTTGTAGCCCAGTCTGGCGTTCCATGTTCAATTTGCTATATAAGTAAAGATGTTCTTGAACTCCTGACCTCCTGCCTCCACCTGCTGAAATTAACTGGCATTTGCCATCATGCCCGATACATTGTTTTTCTTCTAAGAAAGTCAGATTTTCTCGGGAGACATATGACAGTATGATTATGTGCATACAGGCTGAGGTAAAGGATCCCCCCTCTGTAATTCTTTGCTTATCAATGATAAAGGCTCTTGGGTCCGCAGTTCTCCTTACTGAGAACTGCCATGTACCTTCGTTTCCACCCTCAAATGATATTGCAAGCTAAATAGAATTTTATCTAAGTCTGTTCTTTCAAAAGGAAACAGAAGCAGGATAAAATCTTGCCAAAGTACCTTACCCTCCCAACCCTCTCAATGATTCTTTCCCTGTGACTTAGGTTGTGTTCTCTGAGTTAGGGGATGTTTCTTCCATACAAGTCACTGCACAGTAACAATAGAGATTTACACAACAAACTGGCGGTGGAGAGGCGGTGGCCAGCTGCAAGGTGAATTGTGTTTGTAAAGCAATGGGAGTTCTGCAGAGGGTGGTTACTAAACAAACAGTGTCATAAAGACTGTCGAAGCTCCAGGAGGGACCTTTCTGTTCCTGCCAACATTCCACTGAAAACAGAATATAGGGGTTAGGGTTTTTTATCCATCCAAGAACCTTCCATGAAGCTAGGGGTTCCCAGCATGAGGTAGAGACCAGCTAGGCCAGCTGGTGTGTTTGTGTGTAACTGACCTTTAACAGCTGAGCCGCACAGGACGGCTCAAGGGTCGCGGAGGGAGCTTGGTAAACCCTTGACTTTGGCACCGAGTCGGTCTCCTTTCCATGCCTCTGATCTGCCTATTGGCAGCAAAGGAAACTGAGCTCAGCTTTGGTTGCTCCAGTCTCATCTTTCTCACCTCCTGACCCTCTTCTCTCAGCTCCCTCAGAGCTTTGATACAACGCCAAGAGTTCGCAGAGCGGCTTGGCTTGCATCTTGTGAATTAAGCTGTTCTTTCCTGTTTTGGCAGAGTTTGTTTTTCTCCTGTCTGAACAATGGTGTCTGGAGAAATCTGTGAGCTACCAGGCTGTAGAAATCCTAGAAAGGTAAAGCCTATGCAGAAGGCCACTGTGCTAGTGCCCCTCAGAATGGCGGTGCCCACAGCACTAGTCCTTTGCCCCTTACCTAGCCCCTGGTTTGGCACCCTTCTTTTACTTGCAAATGGAGATCTCCCAGCCAGCTTTCATTACCTGATCAGTGGAGCATGTCTACAGCACAAAGTCCCTTTAGTTGGTGTGATTGTAACTTTCTCTCCATCCTTTTCTTCCCTTACAGGTTTATGGTGAAGCAGGCAGAGAACATCTGTCAGCAAGCCACAATCCAGCCGAGAGCTAAGACCGAATTGCAGAACTGGAGGGCTCTGAAAGAGCAGCTTTTCAACAAGTTTATCCTCCGCTTGGTGTCATGTGTTCAGCTGGCCAGCAAACTGTCTTTCCACTACAAAGTAAGGAGCGGGGTTGCTCGTGGGCACCTGAGTGTTAGAAAGAAAGCAGCTCATTGAGGGCGGCTATGAGAAACCCACTCCTAAGCTAGGTGACACTACTCATGTGGAAATTCCAGAGTGTAATTATGCTTCCTAAGCACACTGCCTGAATACACACAGTCACACAGAGGCAGTTATTAAACAGCCTGAAGTTCTGTTCCCAAAGTATAATTGCTGGACAGATGCCATCATTCATACAGGTCACCTTTCCTCCCCTTGGACTTAAGGACAGTTTACATAAGGTACCTGAATTACCAACATGCCTATCAGCATTAAAGGAAAATGATTACACCTAAAGATAAAATGTTTCCACGTTATATCCAGTGCCTATACAGTAAAATACCACTCGTCCAGCAAATATTTATTGAGTTTTTTCTATGGCTAGATGTTTCAGTAGATACCATGGCTACCACAGTAAAAAATATTTATTGTCTGTGCTCTCAAGGAATCCCTTACCCAATGGGAAAAGGCATGGGGGTAAACAAGGTGAGAAGGTGATGTTAGTGTAACAGGGCTAGGAAAGGAACTTCATCAGCTTGGGGAGTCACGGAAGTTTATTCAGAGAAAATGAATTATTGAAATTGGTAGGTGGGAGATAGTAGCTACAAAAAAAGTCTAAACAAAATTAGGGCGGGCAGGGAGAAAGGAACAGGCAGAAGGTAAGGGAAATCCAGCATGTGTAATGACCAGAAGGGAGAACCTGGGTTTAACTGCAAGTAATCCTGCTTGCATAACTTAGTGGGATTACCAAGAGAGAAGACCGGTGTGGACTTGCAGTGGACTGCTAGGGCTTATAACGTGCATCCTGCTATTTCTCCTCTGCCTTTTTTTTTTTCTTTCTCAGATAGTCAGCAACGTTACAGTCCTGAACTTCCTCCAGGCTCTTGGTTATATGTACACCAAAGAAGAACTTCTGGAGTCAGAACTTGATGTCTTGAAGTCCCTGAACTTCCAGATAAATCTGCCCACTCCTTTGGCATATGTGGAGATGCTCCTTGAAGTTCTAGGTACTTTATTAAATGTTTCAGGAAATGTGGGCTGGAGACTGCCATACAAGACAAAACAAAAACAAGCCGAGTGGTGGTGGTGCACACCTTTAATCCCAGCACTCGGGAGGCAGAGGCAGGCAGATCTTTGTGAATTCGAGGCCAGCCTGGTCTACAAGAGCTAGTTCCAGGACAGGCTTAAAACCCTGTCTTGAAAAACGAAAAACAAAACAAAAAAACAAATGTGCCCAGGGATTTGGGAACAGGAGTCACACCCTGCCAATGAGGAGCAGTAGGAAGCCTGCATATTTCTGAATAATGTAGATGTCCCCCCAGTACTAGTCAAGGAAGGTAGCTCAGAGGTCTCAGCACCTGATTTGGATTCATTAGGCACTTTATTTTTTTGGGACAGGGTTTCTTTGTGTAACAGCCATGGCTGTCTTGGAACTCTCTTTGTAGACTCAGGCTAGCCTCCCAAGTGCTGGGATTAAAGGTGTGCACCATTATGCCAGGCTTATTAGACACTTTCTTATTGCAGGATCCAAGAGCTAGGTTTATGGAGAAGCATAAGACAGAACAACTGTGCTGTAATTGGATATATGCATTACTGATGGAGATCTGTCCTTTAAAATGAACCTTCTGGCCAGACATATAACTTTAATACCAACAGTTGGGAGGCAAATGGATCTCTAAGTTTGAGGCCAGCCTGGTCTACACAGAGTTCCAAGCCAGTTAGGGCTACACAGCGAGACCCTATCTCAAATAAAAGAAAACTGACCCTCTGCTAACAGATCTTCCATGGTAGCGTGTATCAGGAAGCACATTAGCAACAGGACAGCTGACCCAAGACTGCGGCTAGAGAGCACAACTTGATGCTGTCTTTCATGCCTGTGCTCCGTGTAGGGTACAATGGCTGCTTGGTCCCAGCCACACAGCTGCATACAACTTGCCTGACCCTCCTCGACCTGGTCTATCTTCTGCATGAACCCATCTATGAGAGCTTGTTGAGGGCTTCAATTGAGAATTCTACACCCAGTCAACTGCAAGGGTAAGAAACTTTTCTAGGAGTGGCTCCTTCCGGGGTTGCCTAGTAGGTGACAGATCTATGAATGTGAGGCGTTTGGGGTTTGGAGCTTGGTGTTAGGGTACTTGTCTAGTAAATTCAATACCCAGCACTGAGAAACAACACAGGATAATTGGTTCTAACTGACTTCCGTTATGTGGCTCACTTGCTGATTACTGAACCAAATCGGAAAAACTCAAGGTTTTTACTATTAAATGTAAATTACTTCAAACAATTAACATTCTTTTCTAGTTCTTCCTTTGCCATTAGTTAAAATTTGAGAGTGCTGGATTGCTTTTATAGTCACTTGAAGCGGGGGAAGCCTGTCACATGGCTCTAACTTGGACAAAAGTGACTTTGATTACTGTACAGCCGGACTGACCAAAACCTCACAATTACAATTGTTAGGAAGGGAGAGGGAAATAAAAGCCTAGCAGACACTCAAGACACAGGTGTGTGTTTTAACGCCAGTTGAGCTGGGGAACAACGACAGGTAAGCTATTACCTGACGATGGCTTCTTTCTGGGTCTAAAGTGCAAGACGATCAACATGAACAATGCATAGTTGAAGTTCTATGACCCTAGCATTGAGAATCACATTTCATACTAGCTCCAAAATTGATATGGTTCTAATTACTCAGGGAGAAGTTTATCTCTGTGAAGGAGGACTTCATGCTGTTGGCAGTTGGAATCATTGCAGCAAGTGCTTTCATCCAAAACCATGAATGCTGGAGCCAGGTACGCACCACTGAGCAGGGCCAGATGACCAGAATTTAATAGAAAGCATTCCTTGTCAGTTAAAGGAACACAGGACAGTCTGCAGAAGAGAAGTGCCAGGACCCAGGAACTGATGAGCAGTCAGTCAAGAAGGGAAAGTTGGAAAACCAGAGTAGGATGGAAGTGTCTCCATTTTCTTTATGAATTGGAAATAGACACCCAAGTTCAGTTTGTCCAACTCCTTTATAATTATGACCCACTGTTCTATCTTTAACAGAGGGAAATAGCTAACTAGAGAAAGAATCCACGTTAACACTATCAGGGCAATGACATTTGGCCATCAGCAAACATGGGAATCTGGATTTAATTCTGTGTTCAGAAAAATGAAAAGCTTGTTAGGCTTGGGAGACTATCTCAAGCAAGAATTTGTTAGTGTGTGCATAAGAGTGTTGTGCACTACAATGTGCTGAGACTTTTTAGTAGTAAGAAGTTACTCTGTCTTCCTGAAGGTTGTAGGGCATTTGCAGAGCATCACTGGCATCACCTCGGAAAGCATTGCTGAGTTCTCTTATGCAATCCTGACTCACAGCGTGGGAACACACACTCCTGGGCAACAGCAGCCTGTTCCCCACAAGGCAGCCAGAGCTCTGAGGACTGCTGCTTCCTCTAACACATGAGGCTGGCTAAACCCCAGACACAGCCTTCTGTCGCTGTATTCTTCTCTTTGTTTACTTTCATTCTCAGGGTACAAAAGTTCCAAGTTTCCTTTGGACAGTATTTTGTATTCCAATTTCAGGCACTTTTTTCCTACATCAGAGACAGTTATGGTGAACAAACACATCCTTATATGTTCATAGCAGGCTAAAAACATTGGAGAGAGTTAGATTATGAAATTGGTTCATTTTTGTTTGACAAGACATTTAAGTTTTCCTAATTTAATCTGATTATCAGAGAACACCAGATAGATAAGTATTACCCAGGGTTTTAAAACATACTTTTGGATGGATGGCTTTGGCTGAATATCTCAGAAGTAGCCTTTCCTCCCTTGCTCCCCCTACAGCTGTTCGTTCTTCCTTCTTTCCTTCCTTTCTTCTTCTTCTTCCTTTTTTTTTTTTTTTTTTTTTTTTTTTTTTAAAAGATAGAATCTCACTATTTGGATGTGGCTGTCTTAGAACTCACTATACACACCAGGCTGGACTGGAATTCAGAGATCCACTTGCCTCTGCCTCCTGAGTTCTGGGATTAAATACCATCAAGTCTGGCTTACTATTTAATTTCATTTTATTTTATTTTTTAAACTAAAACATTTTTCAACAGAATTTCTACAAAACTGACTGGAACTCAATTCTTCCAGAATATAAAATATTCAATTTTAAAGAAAAACTTGCCGTCACATCTCTTGGTAATTAATAGACCATAGCAAATTCTTTATTACAAATAATTAAATCTTTCCATGTCTCAAACAGTACCAAACAGCATTTTGCAATCATGACAGACAGTAGAGTAGGCATTTAATACTAGAACTGTGGTGTCCTTTCCCACATCGTCCAACTGTGTACCACTAATATCACCTCAAAACGTTCCTATTTCGTATTTTAAGTGCAGGAAGTTGAGAAAGATAAAATCCAGTGAAAACACATCAATGTCAAATCAACTAACTTAAAATAAACAAAGTGAATATCAATTAGCTGTTTTCAAGGGAATGGCAAAAGGAAAGCATGGGGTTGAGTCAATACTATGGCAATGGCTGTTTGCTATCCACAGCGTTTTGTAGCTCTGGAAACTATCTGTCATATGATATTTTAAAATAAAGTGGCTTTTGTCTCTTTTGGTATTGTAAACATGTGTTTTAATATTACCCAGATTTAATTTAAAGCATCTTTCCAAACCAAACCAAATGTAAAACCTTAAAGGCGAACATCCCCCAAGGAATAAGTCACTTGTTATAGAACTGTGAAGATACCCAAGCAAGACCCCACTTAAGATTCGTCAGCATGAACTTGAGCGCTTTTGTCCACTGCTCCTCAGAGTTAAATTGGGTTTTGATGGAGTAGGAGCCGCCACTGCCTCCAGTGTCTTCAATCTTGCCTTTCTCCACATCCATCCTGCAGACAGACAAAGCAGAGCTCATTAAGAAACAGATCCAAGGCGGGCTGGAGATGGCTCAGTGGTTAAGAGCATTGCCTGCTCTTCCAAAGGTCCTGAGTTCAATTCCCGGCAACCACATGGTGGCTCACAACCATCTGTAATGAGGTCTGGTGCCTGCAGAATCCACACATATACAGAATATTATATACATAATAATAAAAAAAAGAAACAGATCCAAATTAAGTCAGTTCAGGCAAATGTGCAGGGATTTGACCACAAGACCATTCCCATCACTTATCTAACAGCGCTTGGCAAAGAGCTACTGCTAGTGTGTATTTTGGATTTGCTTGAAACCCTAAAATAAAAGGCTGTCACAAGAGCCTCATTGTCATTGCAGACTACAAGGGCGGGACACACCCAAACACATGACAAGTCTGGAGCAGGAGAGGAGTGAAGGTTACAGTACTCATCACTGTCTGCCTAGGCATCCTGAACTCAGGGAGCAGAAAGAGGCAAAAGAAATAAACAGTTTGTATTTACTCCTCTCACTACGAAGCACAGACTGACCTTTAAAATCACACGTTCTTCTTGTCTCAGCCTCCTGAGTGCTGGAATTATAGGTGTGCCCATCTTACTTGGCTCTCAAACTCAGTCTCTTGAACTATTCTCTATGCTGGGCTATTACACTAAGAGAAGCACTCTTGTATACTCCCAAAGGCTGCAGGAAAAGCCTTTCTGAAATGAGGCTGCAAACTTGATCTCTGTGCCAAGAAAATCCCCACTACCATTTACAACAATATTCTTTACTCCAGGGACCAAGTGGTCGTGCTCTGTTCTGCTTGCAATATCAAATCAGTCCTTGCCCATCAGCGTCCTGTGATTGCACACTGTTTTCCTTCTTGCCATTTTAGAATCTGTTTCCATTCACTACCTTTTAATTCAGTTAGTCCCTGCTACAAGTTCACTGAGCCCGCAGAGGATAAAGGGCAAACTCTCACCTGTATGGAAGACAAAACCGTGTCTCGCCTTTCTCCACCTCTTCTTTGAACTGCTGCACACAGTCCAGAAAAGCTACCATTGCATGGTCAAACTTGTTGTCCCAGAAAAACCGCAATCCCCCAGAACAGTATAACGGCAACTCCTGTCCAAGAAGAGAGAACTGGCTATGGGCATGTCCCCAGTCACTCCCTGCCCTCCAATCACCCAAGCTTTGTCTACACCCACCAGAACATGTATTATAGCTGACCGATGTCTTCTATAACCCTCAATCACTCCAAGAGCCCTGGGCAAACACCAACTCCCAGCAGCCTCCCTACCACTGGAAATGCACTAAACTTCAGTATATTCCCACCCCAAGTCCCCAAGTGCATGCACTCCCCCGATCTGCCCAGGCCCTTTCTCAACAGGCTGTTTTAAACCGGAATTTTTCCCACCAACCCCAAAGAGCTAAGTCTGAACAAGATGTTGGCTCCTTATGAGATAGCCTGAGAAAGAAACTGAAAAATGTCAGCAGGTATAGAAACTAAACTTTTTTTTAAGCACACGGTCTTGTGTACTTAGGCAAGTGTTCTATCTCTAAACTACATCCCTAGTCCCCAAATGTACCCATTTTGTTAGAATAAACAAGAACTCTAGCTCCCAGAGTACCTTAGATTTGTCTGTCAGAGACTCCAGATATGAATGATTTCCATAGGGAACAAGCCGGTACCTAAAGTGGAGGAGATGCAGAGAGATGGCTACAGGATTTCTCCTATGCTGATTATTACAAAGTTATAACCCAGTAATTTTTCAATCTGCATCTTACCCAAGGACTTTATTATTTATTATTCCCACCTCCTCCAGCTCCCTCTAGAGTCCACGTTTAAAGACTTAACTAAAAAGATTTCATCTATTGTGTAACAGGGTACTCATCAACTCATGTATGTTTTGTCTTTGTTTTGTCTTTAAAATGACAGGGTCTCCCTATGTGGGCCAGGTTGACCTTGAACTTTTGATCCTCCTGCCTCAATTCCCCCAGTATTGAGATTACAAGGTATTCAACACTGTGACTGGTATTTTGCTTTAGAAGGTATGGATAACTTGAGGCCCGTGGGTTGCCCTCGTTCCCAGGACAGCTATGAATAACACTCAACACATTTGTAGATAACAATATCATGTCATAGTATCAAAAGGCTGGACACCCTGGTAGGTTTTTAAAAACAAACACTGAAACTTCATTAGGGAAAAATTAGGTTCTGGAAACTTTTGGGACCACTGCTGGAGTCATGCAGTTTGATGATACTGCTCTATGACATCACTGTAAGAGCCCTGTGATGAAGGGAAAGCAGGGCACAGGCCCTTCTGTCTGCTGGCAGCAAGAGTTCTGGCCATAGTGAAGCAGTACTATGTGGTATAGACAGATGACATCACAGACACCCCGTGCCCACGGTGCTGTGGAGAGCGGCATGTTCTCACCTCTGAAATTTCAGACCCATCTTATTGGCTAGGGCGTGCAGCAGCAATACTGTCTGGCCCCAAGCAGCATTGATTTCATTCCATTCCACAGGAACACTGGGCAAGCGACCTAGTCTGAAGTTATTGATTGTGCCAAATTGTCCACTGTGCCTACAGAAGGGCAGAGGGGCCCAGGGGGAAATAGAGATTATAAAACGTTTGAGGTTTCCCACTTTCACCCAGAACCTAGCATACACTTCTTTCGGCTGCCCCAAACCTAAGGCATCTTTCCCCCTATTCTTTTCCAGTGTAGAGTCCCAGCAGCATACCTCCTTCCCAGATCACTTCTCACCCTGTAAGTAAAACTACCGTCCACAGATGCAAATGTGCTTATGTCATGTCTCTGTCTGAAATGCTTCAATAATTCCCTCTGCCTTTGGGATCAACTCCAAATGCCTTAATAATGGTAATTCTCCAGTTTCACATCTGGTCACTTGCCCCTTTACACTCAATCTTCAGTCATAATAAGATCCTTTTAGTTCTTTGAATTTGCCATTCCCTTGCTCCTGTTTCTTTGCACACAAGTTCTCTTTGCCAGAATAACTCCTTCTCTGTAGACATATATTTCACCCCTCAGCCATATCAGCTTTGTCTGGGTGAAATTTTCCATGGAGCTTCCTCAAATTGGGAAGGTCCCCTTTCATTTCATGTTCTCACGGCACCCTGGTCACACTATCACACTGTATGACACCAGCCTGCTATTTATGCATTCCTTGTAGGTAATGAGTAGCTGGTATACTGTAGATTTCTTGCTGGGACCCTCCTGGTGTCGAGCACAGGGCTTTCCACACATCAGATACTCAATAGTTATTAAATCAGTAATAAATACACAAATGAGCCTGGGGTTAATAAATCAGTACCAGGGCTGGAGAGATGGCTCAGCTGTTAGGACCACTGGCTGCTCTTCCACAGGACCCAGATTTGATTCCCAACATTCACACTGCAGCTCACAACTTTCTGTTACTCCAATCTCAAGGGTCCGACAACCTCATCTGGCCTCTGTGGGCACTGTGGGCATGCATGTGGTGCAATGACATATATGACGGCAAGCACCCACACAGATGAACATAATACAAAAATTTTAAAAGCAGCACCAGGCAACAGGATTTGGTGGACAGACACCACTAAATTCCTGTTGGTTTTTGTTTCTCTTTTTCTAAGAGAGTTTCTCTGTGTAGCCTTGGCTGTCCTGGAATTCACTCTGTAGACTACCAACCTGGCCTCAAACTCACAGAGCTCTGCCTGCCCCTACCTCCTGAGTGTTGGGATTAAAGTTGTCAACCACCACTGCCCAACTCACCACTCTAGACTCCTACCTGTGTGCACATACACCCCACATTATGGCTATCCTATTACAAGAAATGACACAAAGCGGGCTTAGGCGAAGATCCCCAGGGCCTATTCTATGCGGAGGTGTTCACCCTGGTATGTTCTATGGGGAGGTGTTCACCCTGGTATGTTGCTGACAAATACAAAATGCTTCCCAGATGTGCCTCCCCCAGTCCCGCAGCCCTCATTACCAGATATGGAAGGTGGCATTGAAGACGTTGGTTTTCTTCAGCTTGTCCAGCTGCATCTGGGCATACCGCATCTGGTTCTCTACGCTCTTCAGCTCATCATCCAGCTCCAGCTGCTGTCTTTTAAACTCACTGTATTCCCGCTGGTACCTGCAAGCAGCCAAAGGGACCATAAAGGCTGACCATGGAGGCTGTCGTCTTTCTCACCACTCTTCTCAAGGACCTACTCTAGTGGTGGAGTTACATCTTATTACAGAAATCTCCATTTGGATTGATTCCTCTCAGAGGAATGTCTTGCCTACAAGGCATAAAAACACCTCAAATTCCAGATGCCCATATTTAAAAATATAGATGAAAAAAAGGATTCTTGTGAACTATGACAAAAACATTTCTGTATTTTTTTGTTTTTGTCAGAAGTGAAATAATAATGGGTCTCTTAGCCAGGCGTGATGGTGCACACCTTTAATTCCGGCACTCGGGAGGCAGAGGCAGGCGGATCTGAGTTTGAGGCCAGCTTGATCTCAGAGTGATTTCCAGGACACCTGAGGCTGTTACGCAGAGAAACCCTGTCTCAAACAAAAAGAATGGGTCTCTCATTACCTTTTTTATTTGTGTGTGTGTGGGCAGGCTTTGGTTCTCTCCTTCTACCATGTGGGTCTCGGGGACTGAATTTGGGTCATTAGGCTTGACAGCAAATGCTTTAACCCACTGGACCGGTTAGCTGGCCCAAGAGCGATGTTTTCAGAGCCCTGGTGCCATCACCCCACTTAACCAAAACATCTTTTCTTCACCTATTATGTCAAGTCTTCTCTACGGCCCCAGACACTCTCCTGAAGCCCAGAAACAACAGGCAGGATTGGAGCAGACACGGCACTGACTGACAGCTGACCTAATCAGACATGTTCAGCCAGAAACCACTCCCTGGCCTGGTATTAGAGACAGGAAGGTAGAAGAGCAGGGCGAGCACTCACTGAGCTTCCTCCTGGTCCAGTCTCTCCGCCTCAGCCTGGACCTTCTCCAGGTTTTCTGCCACTACCTTGCGGTTTTTCTCCACATCTTCCAGCTCCTGGATCAGCCTCTCCTCCTCTAAGGCCAGCTCCTTCAGCTCCCTCTGTAGCTGTTCACTGTCATCCTCATTCATTTGCTCGAGGATCTCCAAACAGCGTCTGCCAAGAACACAGTCTATTGACTAGAGGGCACTTGTTCCACAAGCCCGAGGACCAGCCCCCAAGTCCTAGGGACTGAGCAGTCTCCCAGGCGCACCCTGGCCCTAGAGGTGCTTACTTATAGTTCTGACACTCAGTCTCCGTGACATTGAGCTGGGTGTCAAGCTGGTCGAGGAGAGTATCCGTGCATTCCTCACACAGTGGGTGATCCACATCTGTCTGACCCGACATGATGTCAAAAAGGTCTCCAGTGACCTGGAGACGGGACAGTCAGGATAGGGCCTCTTCTGGGCTATCTGCCCAGTCAATCCCTGTAACAACTACACACAACTCTTGACAGTGAAATGAGGCCAACTTGCCTTGAGTCTTCGGCTGAGATTCTCCATGGTGCCACCGTCAGATGCCTCCCCGATCAGAGTGAAGCTATTAGCACTTTCGGTAGACATCATCCTGCAGACAGCCCCCCGCCCATGGGCCACATGAGGGAGCAGAGAGGCCTCCTCCACCTAAGCACTGGCTGAGGGGCCTCAAGGGTCATACCCACTCCTGGCCCGACTGGACCTCCTAAGAGTACCTATCTCCCAAGAGAAGGCCATGCTGTCTTCCACAGGGCACTACTCAGCAGGAAGTTACCCCAGGTGGGCTAAGGAGAAGGGGGGGGGCAATCAAAAACGGATATGTATGTTTGTAGCAAAAAGCAAGGAGGATCAAGAAAGACCATTTTTTTAATACTACACTTCTTGACAGCAACTTTTACCTGCTATACTGATGAGAACTACGAACCTAAACATCTAACAAGCACCACCAAAAACTTCTCCAGAACCCATCTCAATCACTCCCTCAACATCCCTCACTTCTTCAACATCAGAGGCACTAACCCTTCTCACTGTGGGAATGGCTACAGAGGAAAAAAGAAAAAAAAAAATCAATGCTGAAAGGTGATGGGTAATGTGTAAGGGAACATATCTTTCCTAAGAGCTAAAAGGCTAGATGATAATTCATCTACATCACCTGGTCCCAATTCCTAATTCCCAGGTTTAATTAAAATCCCCTTGGCCCTTGGCAAGAAACAGGGGACTGAGGAATAGTAAGCACCTGGCTGGGGGGATGAATCTTCGAGAGACACCATCCTGGCGAGTTTCAATAAATGGCTCCTGAGAAAGAAATGAGAGTTCATTAGAGCCAGGTGGTGGCGGCGCACACCTTTAATCTCAGCACTTGGGAGGCAGAGGCAGGCAGATCTCTGTGAGTTCGAGGTCAGTCTGGTCTACAAGAGCTAGTTCCAGGATAGGCTCCAAAAGCTACAGAGAAACCTGTTTTCCTGTCTCGAGGAAAACAAATAAATAAAAGGGCATTAGAATTCTGGCAACTTTGGGGAAATCTATTTCCCTTAAAGCCCAAGAACTATTTGACTTTAGCCTAGATAGCTAACCACAAAACTTGATAAACCAGAGCAACTCAAGAAGTGGGTAGAGTCTGGGCTGGGAGATGGCTAAGTAAATACCATTCTTCCTATTCAAGGAAGGGGGACCAAGTTCAGATGCCCACAGTTAAACAAACAAATGGGGCAGGGAGGAACATGCCTTTGATCTCAATACTCTGGGAGGCAGAGATAGATAAGGCAGGTCTCTGTGAGTTTAAGGCCAGCCTTGTCTGCATAGCACAAGAGCCAGGATAATATAGAGACCCAGTTTCTGAAAAAAAAAAAAAATCAAAATAACACCCCCCCCACACACACACACACAAAAAAAAAACCCAAAAAGAAGAATAAAGGGTGAGCAGAGTGTTGTGCACCTGTAATTGCAGAACTGGGAGATCTTTCTACCCTCCTGGGCCTAAGCAGCCAGCCAGCCTAATCTGTAAGCCCAAGGATCAGATCTAGGCTAGAGCCTCTCCCAAAAAATAAAATGGCGTGCCAAGCGGTGGTGGTGCACGCTTTTAATTCCAGCACTCAGGAGGCAGAGGCAGACGTATCTCTGTGTGTTTGAGATCAGCCTGGTCTAAAGAGTGAGTTTCAGGACAGGCTCCAAAGCTACACAGAGAAACTCTGTCTTGAAAAACAAAACAAGGGTTGGAGAGATGGTTCAGCGGTTAAGAGCATTGCCTGCTCTTAAAAAATTCCTGAGTTCAATTAGGCTCACAACCATCTGTAATGAGGTCTGGTGCCCTCTTCTGGCCTGCAGGCATACACACTGACAGAATACTGAATACACAATAAATACATAAATAAATAAACAAATAAATAATAAATATTTTTATAAAAAGAAAAACAAAAAAACAACAAAAAACAAGCAGTAGGCCTAACAGAACTGTATGCCTACTGTCAACTTTTATATAACAGATCTTCTATGTTCAATATTTTATATAGTATCACTGGCTTCAGCTGTCCTGTCTGCCTCTTTTGCTTCTTGGCAGGTTTTCTCTGGCCCCTGCATCCTAGACTGCCTGCAGAGCATGTGGCCAGAATTAACAGCCCTCAGTCCACTTAAGGTTTGCTTTCCAGATGACAGACAGCCAGGTGGATAAATATTCCCTTCTTGCCCTGGCAAGCTAACTCTCAGGGGTGAAGCCAACGCCCTCTAACAGGTACCCACTGGGGCTTGACTATTCCTCCATCCTGGCTTCCTTCCCTTTCCCTTCTTTGCTTCCTACTAAAAGCAATTTACAACATATATCTTTAGTAATGAAAACCACCTCTATTATTACTATTATTACTGTTATTACTATTTTATTATCATCATTGTGCAGTGCTGGAGAGCCCATGCAAAGCAAGGGATCTATCACCGAACTACACCCCCAGCTTTATCACTGACAGCATTGAAATTTAAAAATGACATATATTCTAACACTGCTAATCTGCTATGTCTATGGTAAATATACAACCCTCTGTCCAAATGAGATGTGTTTGTGAATGGAGGGGAATGGAGACAATAACTATAGAGAATAAAAAATATGAACCAAGAATGCCCTGGAGCCACCCGGACACACAGGTCATCCCACCTCTGACCTTAGTCATTTACCTTTAAAAGTTACATTATTTATTATGTGTAGGTGCATGCTCATGCCACAGTACAAAGGCCAACTTGTAGGAGCCAGGTGTCTTTCCCCTGTGTGGGATCAAGGGTTTGAACTTAAGACTGTTAGGCTGAGCCCAGGCTGGCTGGAAACTTGCAACAATCTTTCTGCTTCAGTCTTCCAAGTACCTAGAATTGCAGGCATTAACCACTATGCTGGTCTATAATCACATTTTAAAACCCATTTTAAAAATATTTATTGACGCATTGGGGTGTGTGTGTGTGTGTGTGTGTGTGTGTGTGTGTGTGTGTACAAGCGCACACACACTCAGGTGACAGGATGAGTGGCAAGCATGCTTACCCACTGAACCATCTCAATGGCCTTATAATTCCTTTTTCCCTTCTTAATTTTTGTTGTTGTTATTTTTTGGTTTTTGTTTTTCTAGAGAGTTTCTCTGTGTAGCCCTGGCTGTCCTGGAACTAGCTCTGGAGACCAGGCTGAATGCCCAGAGATCTACCTGCCTCTGCCTCCTAAGTGTACCACCACTGCCTGGCTATAATTCTATTTTTTAATGGATGCCTTATTCAGTAACCCTGTGCCTTGGAGTACACTCTAGTACCTCCAGGATTCACAGTGGACTGACCATGAGCAACTTTCCTTTTTCTTTGTCTGCAGTGCTGGGATTGAATCCAGGAACTTGCATAACCCAGGGCTATAACCCCAGTCCTTAACTTTGTTTCTTTCTGTTTGTTTTTGGAGGAACAGTCTCATGTATACTGGGCTGACATCAAACCTGCTATAAACATAAAATATGACCTTGAACTTGTAATCCTCCTGCCTCCATGCCCAGGTTAATGTGATGCCAGGGCTCTGTGCACAGTAGGCAAACTTCCTACTAACGGAACTACATCCCAGCCCCTATTATTGTTTTGTTTTTAATACATGTATTTCAGGCTGGTCTGGAATTCACCATGTAGCCCAAGCTGGCCTCAAATCTGTGACCTTTAGGGCCTCAGCCTCCCAAGTGGATTACAGGTGGGCAATACTGTATCTGGCTGGAATATTGTTATTAACCACTCTATAGTATTAGCCCCTAAAGTCTGGGACACCAAGTAGTCTGCAGAGATCCAGTCTGTACTCTGGTGTTTTCACATCAGTCTCCCATTTAGCAGACTGTGAGGAGGACGGGGAGAGGGTGTTTTTTTTTGTTTTTTTTTTGTTTTTTTATTTTTACCTCTCCTGAGTGAGCCTCTTCCTCCTGGGTCTCTCCTGGTTTCGCCTGGGCTGTGGTAAGTAATGGAGCTAAGGGGGTAAGGAAAATCCTCAGTCAGAACAGTCTTATCAAATCAGGAGAGCTTCCCAAAGCATGGGAAAGATCCCGAAATAGTCTCATTACCAGCCCAGCCCTACCACAATCTCTCTCTAGACAGGGTCTCACTGTGTAACTCAGGAGGTAGAGACAGGACAATCTCTTATGAGTTTGAGGCCAGTGAATGGCTACATAGTGAGGCTCTGTCTTAAAAAAAAAAAAAGCTTTTAGAAAAGCAGAAGAAATTGGGGGTTGGATAGGTGAATTAACAGTTTAGAGCACCAGGCAGTGGTGGCGCATGCCTTTAATCCCAGTACTCGGGAGGCAGAGGCAGGGAGATCTCTGTGAGTGCTGGGATTAAATTATTTTTTTAATTCTTTACACAAAGAAAAACCTCTTTTCTTCCCCACCTATTATGAGAATGTTAGAATTCTAAAAGCACATGGGTGTCATGACCTGAAGAGTCATACAGAGAGAGCTACAGTCTTCATGTCTTAGGCATTTACCTCAAGGTATTCGGGGTCAAGAGGACGGATGGGTCTACAGACCAAACTCAACTGAACATGTGTTGGTTGAAACTAGGTGATGAGCATGTAGGAATTAATTATATATTTAAAACCTTTTTAAAAATTAGAACAACTTAAAAGATATGGTCAGGTGGTGGTGGCACACATCTTTAATCCCAGAACTCAGGAGGCAGAGGCAGACAGATAGATCTCTGTGAGTTCAAGACCAGTCTGGTCTACAGAGCAAATTCTAGGAGAGGTCCAAAGCTACAGAGAAACCCTGTCACGGGGAGAAAAACAGTGTGTGTATGTGTGAGTATGGGGTTTATATACCTGTGAGTATACGTCTGAGTGTGGGGTTGTGCGCATGTGTGCAGTGACTGTGGACAGGAGGAAAGTGTCAAATCACCTGGAACTGGAGTTACAGGCAGTGGTGAGTGACCTGACGGGGAACTGAGCTCAGGTCCTCTGAAGAGCAGCAAGCTCTCTTCACCACAAAACCACCCCTCCAAGCCTATAGAAGCTTTTCCATCACAAAAGTTAGCATAACTGGGAAGGAATAAGAGAACTTCCTGGGAAGCTGTAACCTGTCTGTATCCACGTATCAAGGATGTAGAGTTGGGGATGCGGTTAAGTGGTAGAACACTTGTCTAGCATGAGCAAAGCCCGATTCTCAAACCCCGGCATCGGGAGAGAGCAGAGGAGTCAGGTACAGTAGTACATGGCTATAGTCCTAGTCTTTTGGAGGCTGAGAAAATTCAATCATGTGCTTAAATCCAGCCTGGGTTATAGAGTAAGACTGGATCTCAAAGACAAAACAGCAACAACAAAAACATGGCTAATATACATACAAAGGAAGTCTAGTCAGTCTTTTTCCTTAAAGCATAAACTCCTGTCATTTAAGAAAAATATTAAATGAAATTCTCCAGGCACAGAAAAGCAAGCACTGAATGATCTCATTCAGATGCAGTTCATCTCATTTACACCGAGAGCAAAATGGTGGTTATTAAGGGCTGCAGGTGACGGGAGAGATGGGTAAAGGCCAACGGGCCAGGTAGTGAGGAGAAACAGGTTCTGGAGTTCCACTGTGCAGTGTGGCTGTGGGTAGCAATAATCACTGCACAGCCCCAAAAGGTCAGAGGGGAAGATTAGGAATGTTTTTAACCTCAAGGAAACCCTGATTTGAATATTAAACATGTAGTCAAACATCAAATGGTAACCCACAAATATATCAGAATTTAAAAAGTTAAAAAATATGTCAGACATGGTGACACATGCCTTTACTACAACACTTGGAAGATGAAGGGTGGGCCCTGTCTTTACCTTTTTTTATACGTTCAATGAACAATTTACCTTTAAAAATGTGAAAAATAAGTCTGGTGTGGGGTGCATGTGTTTAACCGCAGAACACAGGAGGCAGGGCAGGACAATCTCTATGAGTCTGAGGCCAGTCAATGGCTACACAGTGAGACTCTGTCTAAAAATACAAAATAAAATAAAATAAAATGTTTTTAAATAGAAGAAACAGGTTGGACAGATCATTTAAGCAATTTAGAGCACTGCTGCTCTTGCAGAGAATCTGGGTTCGATTCTAAACACCCACAGGCTGCTCACAACCACCATAACTCCAATTTAGGAATCCAACACCCTTTTCTGGTCTCTTCAGGCATCAGGCACTCAAGTGGTGGAGAGACATACATGTAAGCAAAACACCCATACACATAAATAACAGCAATAACGAAGAA